>NC_048894.1:51168653-51357900 GCF_011077185.1 Oxyura jamaicensis
TTATTTTATTTTATTTTATTTTATTTTATTTTATTTTATTTTATTTTTATGTGGGATTATATTATCATGAGCTCACTATGCCCATTCAAGAAGGCAGAGGGCTAAAGGATAACTTTTCAGGCAGCCTATGCTATGAGCTAGAACATGGGGGAAGAAGGTCTAGTGGAGCATTCACAGAGAAAATGCAACTCTACAGGGTGTGTATGTTGAGGACTTTGCTGTACTTCACAGAGAGAGAAGGTAGTGCTGGAGAGAATCGGTGAAATAGGTAGGACTTTAGATATCTCTCTACTGTTGACTGGAAATAAGGAGATGAAAGGAGGCCTATGACTGGTGATTATTTGCCAGTCTTTAGACTGGAATAAGAAGTGACGAATAGCACATTTTTGTTATGACTTTGCATCCCTAGAACTGCCCAATGAGCAGGCTTGGTCCTGAGAGGGTTCATACTAAATTTATGAACTATGGTAACTGTATGAAAAATTGTTTTTTGTTTGGTGTGTGCATGCATGTATGCATAACATTTTTTAATTGGTTTCTAACAGTGTAATTAAAGCAAACTAATTTATGGAAAAATCCTGCTATAATAATGTACATTTTCTTGGAATGAACAGAAAAAAGAAAATTAAGCATGAAAGCATTGAAATTCCCGTCTACCATAACAGTGTTAACAGTAGTTGGACTGTAGTCTTCTATTTATGTAAACCTATTTCCATGTGAATTAAAAAAGAAGGGAAGGATGGGAGGAAGCTTCGTTGGTTTAGGGCAAAAGAACAAGTAAGTTGTTGACCAAATTTGACCTGACAGTTGCCCTTTGTATTTTCATAATTAATAAAGTAAAAAAAGTATTTGCATTGATTGTAACATGTTTTGTTAATTACCGCTATTCATCTTATTCATATTGTCAAATGGAAGGTTCATGTTTTTGATCAGCCAGGCTCTTAGCTGTGGTAAATTCAACTGTACTTCTGGCTGCCTCATGGCATCTGCTGTGTGCTCGTGCTGCAAAGTCTGTTCATTCATGCTGCCAGTGCTCTATGTTTTTCTTATGAAGAGTAAGGGTGGCTTTTATGCCTAGGTTAAAGAGGCTATTTGTACAGCAATTAAAATGTAGTGCCTTTGAGTTAGATTCATCCACTCAAAATGCAGTATTTCAGTGTTCAGTAATGCAGCCCGACATGCTAGACAGTTGAAATCTGCAGAGGTTATATCTAGAATTATGTGGCTCTGAAACCAGGGCATGAGGTAAGAGCGTGTCTTAACTCTCTGATGTAATTTAGGTTTATTATTCCCACCAGGGTATACTTACAAAAAGGATCATGGTATTGTGAAGGAGACCTACTGCTCTTGACTGAATCTCTTATATGCAGGCAACTCCTTACAGCTCTTCCTTGTGTGAGCTTTAAATGTGATTCTACCAGATACCTGAAATGTTATTTTAAACCTAATCAGATTTTAATCTGTGTCTCTACAGTGCTTCTGAAACCTAAGCAGATGTGGAGATCTGAGTACAGAATGTGCTGAGGTGTGACTTCAATGTGGCACATTTATGTATGTTGTACTTGCTGTGTATGGATTTACGGGGTGGAGCTCCTGACTGCCCCACCAAGAGCTGTGTGGTACCCAGAGTGCTCCTTTGTGACATGCCAGATTTGTGGCTATTTGTCCCCTGTGTGGAGGTGGGAGGTGTATTTGTTCAAGGTACTGGGAAGATAAGTCATTGGTAATCTTGTTCAGAGAATAATGATGTGTCGTCTTGTTTGTATCTGTTTGTATTGGGATATATTGTGTATCTGAGAAGTTTCATTGTAGCAGTTCTTGAAGATTTTAATTATCCACAGAAAATGGACAGTCTGGGCAGCAACATCATTCACTTTCTCATACCAGAGTGCCCATTTTGGACACAGAATGAAAGGAGCATATTCAGCCTTTATGACTCTGGGACCATTAGCAGTGTTGCTATTTGAGGGAGGAAGGACAATAGGTACATTTTTCAGAATAGAGCTATTGCACTATATTTTATTCAGTAGGATTTTTTTTTGTTTGTTTTTGTAAACATTTTTGTTCTCCCTTCAGGGGAGAAAAGATGTGCACTTTTCTTTAGTCCCATAGGGATCTAGTAGCATATATTTGGAATATTTTTGTTGTTTGACTAAGCTACATTGCACTAGAAATCACCATTTGCAGTGTAGATTTTAAATGGGAAAGTGAAACTGTCTAGCTGGATAACTTACTGTATGATAATTACTGTGCTGGAGTTCGTCTCCTCTATGGTACTCTTCCCCACCCAGTCTTTCCTCCTTTCCTGTGGGGAACTCCTTCCTAAGGGTGGTTAGGGTAGATGGTTTGAGATTAGTAACAGTTGAGAAAGTAGATATGCCCATTATGCTTAATTTTAAATGGATTTATCCTTAAATGTGGGCACAAGTCAACTTACAGAATTGGATCCTTCATGTGGAACTTGCTTTTCATTTTCAGAAAGTTTCTAACAATCTGAAGTCAAGCTGATTTTATTTTTCTAGCTGTTAGGCTAAAAACTGTATTTAACATTTTAAAGTAGCTAGCTTGTTTGACTTGCCCACACTTTCTATAGAAAATCAGCAGTGCTGTCTTTCTCTGTCTTTCTTTCACATGTGGCAGCTGTGATTTCAGAGTCTGACATAAGTCTAGACAATATAGCGGGTCACTTGATCCTAGCTATAAACTCTCAGAAAAAGACAAGACTTTAGCTAAGCGTGGTGTGTTCCAGGAGGCATTTCAGACTTTACTCTGGCTCTTGTGCAGACTTCTCCAAACTAGTTTGCTCCCAAGACTGCAGCAAGAACAGAGGATTCATCCCTTTACTAGGAGCTGTAATGAGGCACAGTCTGTTAAAGACTTTTCTATCTGGCCAGGCTGCTGTCTTCAAATACTTATTTGATAAAGAAGAAGTTGTTCTCTGCTGCAATGACTTTTTATTTCCTAAGGACTTGACAACATTCTTACTTGTCTTGATGGTAAAATTTTGCTAAGGTCATTGAAATAGGGCAAGCCTGGAATTATGTTTTTGCTTAGAAACACTTCCTCCTATAGCCTAGCCTTCTTAGTAGCTAATTAACTGCAATCTGAAGTTGCAAAGAAGATAGAATTCAGAATTAGCGTGTCTATACATATATATCTTTCTGAATACTAGTTTATGATCTTTCTCACTAATTTCCTGAAAAGACTTTTCACCTGTTTGGTTATACTGTATTGGTCTCTGCTCCAAAGAGCATATTTTGCCATGCTCATCCTTGTATTCTAGATCAGCTAACTTTTTCTTGTAATTATGAGTGGTTTGAATACCAGTTTCTACTCTGTTTGATTATGATTTTTATTAGATCTTAATCTAAGATAGAAATTTGTAATCTTTAATGACTTCTTTCTAAAGCTTGTGGGAAAATAGCTTCACTTAAATACTTGCAGAAAGTAATTCAGAAGTTAGATTTACTCGGAAGATGGTATTTACAGATTAATCAGCTATGTGCTCTTGGCACAAGTTCAGTGGAAAACTCCTGAGAACCTGCAAGCTGGGGCCACTTGGGGGTTGTTTTAAAAGTAGAGCATGCAGTTGTGATCTGTGGTCACTGTTCACTTCAGTGCTATCAAGTCTGTCCTAATAACAGAATATCAATTTTCTTTAACAGCAGGAGGACTGGTGATGATACCAGAGATAAAGTCTGCATTTAGTACTCTATTTGCACTCTTTCAGACTTCAGAATTTAAACATAAATTGTATGAGTTATACACATGTATGTGCACTGTACATGTGTGCATACATGTGTACATGTGAGCGACCTTATCGCTCTCTACAGATACCTTAAAGGAGGCTGTAGAGAGGTGGGGGTTGGCCTGTTCTCCCACGTGCCTGGTGACAGGACGAGGGGGAATGGGCTAAAGTTGCGCCAGGGGAGTTTTAGGTCAGATGTTAGGAAGAGCTTCTTTACTGAAAGGGTTGTGAGGCATTGGAACAGGCTGCCCAGGGAGGTGGTGGAGTCACCATCCCTGGAAGTCTTCAAAAGACGTTTAGATGTAGAGCTTAGGGATATGGTTTAGTGGGGACTGTTAGTGTTAGGTTAGAGGTTGGACTCGATGATCTTGAGGTCTCTTCCAACCTAGAAATTCTGTGATTCTGTGATTCTGTGATATAGTATAGTAAAGGTACAGTAGCATACTGAAAGTATTTATTTTCATATGTTTGATCCTTTTTAGCATCATATAGCTTTTGTGCACAGGTCCAACAAGCCCAAATCACTTGATCTAAATTCTTAATAACTTCAACCAGATGGATGTCTGCTAAGTAAGTGATATTTGGATAACTATAATGAAAGAACTCCTTTGTTTACTTGTTAATCACATGCAAATATCTGCCAGAAGCTTTTCCAGTGTCCTCAGGAATCACAGCTTTTTACTAGAGTAACCATTCATAAAGTATTAATTTGAATAGTAAAACATTTTCCCCTCTCCCACCTCTAGTTTTAACATAGCCACAGAACTTCTTTACTGAAAGGGTTGTTAGGCTTTGGAATGGCCTTCCCAGGGAAGTGGTTGAGTCACCTTCCACAGAGGTCTTTAAAAGACGTTTAGATGTAGAGCTTAGTGATATGGTTTAGTGGAGGACTTGTTAGTGTTAGGTCAGAGGTTGGACTAGGTGATCTTGGAGGTCTCTTCCAACCGAGGTGATTCTGTGATTCTGCGATATTTCTAATTGTTCCTTTTTTCTGTCTTCCTTTCCCACAATTTCTGTTTGTACTAATTTGGTCTGTAAGTGACCCTGGCCTAAGATTTGTGATGGGCTGCCTGACAATTTGCAGTTTTAATTGTCATTCTCTTTGACCTCTAAGAAGATTGAAGGACTATGAAATGCTATAAATATTGGAAGGAGAAATGGTAAATCAGCCCTAATCCTGCTGCTGAACTGAAAGCAACTGTAACAGCAACTACATCAGTAAATGTGAAATCAGTGACTTTATTACACGAGATACGCTGCTTCATGTCAGGATTTGCGGAGTGTGTGTTGGGTTCCACTTCCTTTATTCCTAGAACTGGAAACATTAACTGCTAGTAACCACAGCATCTAGCTTCACAAGTGGTGAGGCATGAGAAACACTCTGAATCCAAAGCTGAAAAGCTCTGGAATTTTTAGATCCATTTTGCCCCTATAATGTTTATAATACAGAATTAGTACCTGATGATATGCTTTTTGTAAGGTACTTACTTGGAATAAAATTGAATGGCTTGTTCACTTTTGTTTTCTTCTTTGTATAAAATATCTGTTTCAAGTTTAATCTCTTTCCCCAGCCATCTCACACCACACTATTACAGACTGAGATGCATACCTGTATGTCTACAAATAGTGTTAACCTGTATTCCTACATATGTAGTCACATGTGAAAAATGGGTTAGTGTTAATCAAGTGTACAGGTGTCATTTAGTGCCATTGTGTATGAATGGTCAATCTCTAAGGACTGTCTTGATGACCTTTAAATAAAAGGAGAATTCATTATGATTAGCAACCATGATTTTCAGGAAAAAAAACAAAACATGGTGTTGGTATTGAGTTTATTAACTCTTTTAGAGGTTTGTCAGAGTGCATAAACAAAAAAATAAACTCTTGTCATTTGGCATACCAATAAATGTCAGTGACTGTACTTTCTTAAAGCATGGTAAAGACGATATTCCCAAATCTTATGAATCCCTTGCATACCTTTTTATTCTGTTCTGTGATGATAGAGGGTTTTCTTTAAATCCTTGCATGTAAGACTGTAAATTCAGACAAAGGATTTGTATACAAAATACAATATATATTGCATGTAATACTTTCAATAGTGCATGGATCACACTACTGACAGGCTCCAGAACTCTTGATTGCTTTACCCGGTGCAGATTAATTGTCTCAGGGCATTAATCAATAACAGCACTATGGGAAATACCTACCAGCCTGAATTCAGGAATGATTTTTCGTTGGGAGAATTAGTTCAGCATGCTGTAGTGGTTATAAATTGACTGGGTGGGTGTGGTATGATGCAGTGCTATAGCTTCTGATTTTTATACAGATGTGTTACTTTAGACTCTGGGTTGTTTTTACATCGCTCACTTTAGGGAATTGTTGCTTATATATATGCACAAATTGAAGGGAAGTTGTCCTAGGTGCTCAACAGTTATGAGGATAGAGCGTAAAGTGAATCACACTGGAGTTTGACTATTATTTATATTAACTTGTCAAAACATTGGATTGTAATACAAAGCTTGCAAGAATACTTTCTACACATGTAGAATGTACTTTGTTTTTTGTTAATTTTCAAAGAAGTGGAAGAAAAAAGATGGACACAGTCATCTTAATTTTTTCTTTAGATCAGACAATGTAATATTTTGTTTAAGCATTTTAACAGAACAATTATTCTTTTTTTTTTTTTTTTTTTAAAATATAATTTTCAAGTGAATTAACTGCTTGTGACAGTTGCTGTTTTGACAGTTGTGGAGAATTAAGTCCTCTTTTCCAATCATAAAAGTGTCAGTCAAAGATTTCTTTATCTGTTGTCCTTAGACATTCCAGCTTTCTCTTGGAGTGACCATTCCCAAAGGCAACAGGACAGAAGTGATTCCAGACTGCTTTTTCTGCTGACGTCAGTTACTGTCTGCTAGGATGATTGATGTTTCTTTGCTTTGAACTAAGCTGAGATTTCTGGGTCATTTATCGTCTCCGAAGAGCATGAAGGTAAAAACTCTCAACCTGGATGAGGTCTTGAAGGGATGATCTTTAAGCGGAAGACCAATATCAAGATGCCATTCACCAGTTCTTTTATTGCAACTGGAACCTAAAATATTAAATAAACAGTATTCTCCAATTCTTTTCCTCCTGTGTCTGTCATTACTGTGTACAACAGTTTAGTGCAATCTTGTTTAATAACAGGAGTAGAAAAAGGAAGGAATAGCTACACACTCATTAGAAACAAAATCAATTATTACTTTTAAAAACTACCTGCTTTCAATTAAGCAGGAAATTATCTAACCGGTTACTTAATTTGCTCTGGCTGGCAGTCTCTCAACTGCTTTATGCTGAGTGGAGCATGAAATTAAATATGTAACAACTATCCTAATGGTTATGTTTTTAGAAAACCAGCTTTTAGAAATGGAGGTATTTTGCATAGTATCAAAAGAAATAATGACATAAAAATAAATGACTGCTGCTTCAATGCATTTGGTATTTAAAAGAAAGAACTCTACTTCATTTTATATTCTTTTACTCTATGATTAATAATGAAACAATCTTTGGTTTGACTGATACAGATCTGTACATGGGAATTGGGTTATTTGTTTAGGTGGTTGTTTCCCCTCCCCCTTGCCTCAGATGATGTATAACGTGTGAAAGTGTTGGTGCTAATCTCTTGCTGCTTCAAGTGTTATGCTCCACTCCATGAGCATGTATTTTATATACACTATTCATTTTGGTGAAATTACTGTAGGAATCTTTAAAGGATATATAAATATATTATTGTGTCCTATTTGCTGAATATATATCTTCTTCCTTCTCAGGGTACATTTTCTGTATCCCAGCTGGTACCCTTGCTTTTCTTATTGCTTAAGAGAGACGATCAGAGTCACATGGCAGATCATTGTCTGATTTTCAGAGGTATCCCACTGGAATTCAGTACTGGCATAGAAACATATAAATAATAATAAAAAAATGATACAGAGTACTTCTCGTGCATTTGGAGAGAGGTCAAGACTTTGCTCAAGCTTAGGTTTGTAAATGTGCTTGAATCATCCTGTTCCCTTTATGTATTACCATTACACCTCTCCCAGCCTTCTCCCTGCCCTAAAAATCTACAAGCATTTACAACAGCAGAATGATCCACAAAATTGCACCATGTGAACTTGGCTATGTTGCCATCCAGAAGAATATATTTTGACTTAAATGTAACACCTTTGTGTTAACTTGGTGACACAAATCCATAGAGTTCATTGTATTTATCTCTTTCAGTTTTATTTATATTTATTTAACAACAGAGAAATAATTTACACTGAGATGTGAAGTTAGTGAGTCTCTTTGAAATACGCAAACATATCAAACAGCTGTATGGATCACTACAGTTTTTCTTATTTTAATAACAGTTATTGAAAAGGTTTCCAATATAATAACTATAATTTGAGATGCAGTAACTCATCACAGTCCCTAATATAGGCTATTTTGTTCTTCAGTTGAATTTTAAATGCTACCTGGCATACAAAGAAGATAAGTGTCATTTTGTAGATTCTTTAATGAATACACTTCTGTTCTCTATGAACTTGTGAATTTGTGCAACTGAAGCAGTAAATGCATCCATCTTTGCCTTGGGTCTTGACTCAGACATTTGTCTTCTGTCACAACTTTTGAAAATGCTTTGAAATGATGGAGCCAGTCTCTTTTCAGTTGTGCCCAGCGACAGGACGAGAGGTAATGGGCACAAACTGAAGCACAGCAGGTTCCGGCTGAATTTGAGGGGGCACTTCTTCACTGAGGGTGATGGAGCACAGGAAAAGGTTGCCCTGAGAGACTGTGGAGTCTCCTTCTCTGGAGATATTCAAAACCCACCTGGGTGCCATCCTGCGCAATGTGCTTTAGGTGATCCTGCTTGGCAGGGGGATTGGACTAGATGGTTTTCAGAGATCCCTGCCAACCTCGACCATTTTATGATTTTGTGAAATTTGGTAGAAAGTGTCAGTTCTTCCACAAAGGTAGTCCCACCCTTATATTGCAGAAGTAATGCTTGTGGTAGCAGCTATCTGCATCTTAAGAAAAAGATTTGGTATTGTTACCTGGCCGTTATTCTTTGAAGGCTATTCCATTTTGCTTCTTGAATGGGACCAATGATCCAAATAATAAAAAATAATAAAAGCAAGCTCCACTTCACTTTGATCAAAACTGAAAATGAACGTCTGACTTTTCATTTATGTTTAGGCCCCTTTGCCCCCCTCTCTGATTTGTAATTTAGAAGCAGGCTCCAAATCTTCAGGAATGTAAACTGACTTCTATGTTTTAGTGACACTCTTAATGAAGAAAGTGGTAGTAAGGAAAACCACTTGGGGACATGAGCTCAGATATTCAGACTATGTAGAAGAGCATCCCTGTCTGAGTCACCGCAATTTCTCAAACTTCTCCAGTCACAGTCCTGAAGAAAGTCACCTTTCCTTATTCCAGCCATTGGCATCAATTTTCTCTCTCCATAGCCTGCAATCAGAGCCACTGAGCTGAAAAAATGCTGTCTCTCTCTCAGTGATGCCTTCCATCGAAGCTGATGGTGTCCTGTCAGCAGCTTATCCAGACAGAACCACTGGCGCCATCTTCATTAGGGTAAAAGCTAATATAAACAAATAAAGGCGTTAGTGTAGATAGCAGAGTAAGAGTATTACTGGAAAATGTTTTGCGGAGTCAGTACTATGCCTTTAGTTTTAAAAATGTATAAATGTTATATGAATCTCAAATCCGCTTTTATTTACATAAAATATTTATACATCAAGCAAGACAATTTCACAACTTTAAAACGTATTTTCCTGTTAGATTAATCTTTTCATATGCTAACCACATTACAAGTAAACATTTTCATAGTCTCCACTACATGAATGTGGCTAAAAGCTTCCTTGTTATTTTATAGTTACAGCATTTCAAATGTATCCCTTTTTGACATGGTTAGGCAGCCTGCCAGTTTTACCACTAAATTATAGCAGAGAAAACACTCAGTAGAATTTGATTAGATTTCTTCCTTCTCCCCATGAGTAAGGCAAAGCAAATTTATGTTCAAAATGCAAGCTGGGTTCTAAAGAATTGAATAGAGATCCATATTTGTAGTCTTAAAAATGTATGCAAGTTTTGTGGTTGAAAATACATCTTGTTTATAGTGCTGCTTTGTATTATTGTTGTATTTTGTTCTGTTTTGTCACTATCATCTGTAGAATGATTGAAAAGCGTTAGTCTGTATTGAAGTTGGGGTGTGTACTTCAGAGAATTAGTGATGAAGATGTCTCAATCTCTTCTATTAATAAGCAACTGTATTAATAAATACCTAGTGAGACTGGATTTATCTCAACCAGTTGCAAGCATTTACCTATGGGATCTAATTTAGAAATGTGTTATCTATAGGCTGTTCCTTTAAGGAGAATGGCTGCATCTGTCTGACCTCTGAATATATGGTGTCGTAGTCGTAAGATTGATTTACCCAAACTAGGGATCTATTTGGAGCATATTATGATGCTTCTCTGGCCAAGAAAGATGGGTTTCCTTTTTGTAGTGATCTGGGCAGAGGGGGAAGAAAATATTGTGCATACCTGATTTTGAGCTGATACAGAGTTGAAACATGGGATAAGACAGCATCTGAAACTGGGACTTAGGAAGCATTCCCAAATATACAGATCCTTGTCCAAAGATCTTCAGTGGTTGAGTTGTCCACATGTCCATCTTTTTCCATGAACTACAAGGAGTCTTGATGATCATCTAGAACTTGTTCTCTCTTGGGTGCTAACTCAAACTCCTAGGTTGGCTGGTTTGTGAATTAGGGGTGCTAGTGACCAATCCCCTTGAGAGGCTTCTGAAAGACCATACACAATATCATTGTGATTGACATCTATTACATATTTGATAGATATCTGTATGAACAAACACCTGTGAATGATCATTATAATGACAAGAAAGCAAACTTGTTTATCTTATAGCTATTACTAAGTAGCACTCCTTTGATGATGTATTTATGTCCTTTAAGGACAGAAGAAGAGATCACGGTGAGCAGCTATTAAATAACATAAACCAAGGACTTATGGTCACTGATTTCTGAAGAAGCCCATTCTGATGATCAGTTGAGTAGAAGCATATGTTACACAAAACATAGTAAAACTGCTAAGGTAGATATAAATGCTTATTTAGTTTCCATTCTAAGAGGCAAACACAGTAGCTGGGTGGGAGTCTTTTATATTCTGTAAGTCTATTATATAGGAACAGAAGGATTCAGAATCTGGCATTACACACCCAGCACATTTCACAAGCGATCCTTAAAGATGTACACTTGTTGCTGCTTGCAATATACGCTTTTAGTATTAAAGTGAACTGAAACATATATTCATAGTTCTCTCCAGACTAAAGAGTTAAATGAGTAACTTTAATGAATATAAATATGGTCTAATGGTGGACTTGGCAGTGCCAGGTTAAAGGTTGGACTGGATGATCTTAGAGGTCTTTTCCAACCTAAATGATTCTAGGATTGTATGTAATTATTTACTCTATATAGATATGACATTAAAAAAAATCTTTAAAATCTTATGTGCAAGAACGTACCTAATAGTGAACAAAATTTAATAAATATGATTGATGTATATGATTATATTAATCAGGGAAAAATCTTCTGTAAAATATGAGTAGTTGATGTAAAGATGTTTCATCGGGTTAAGCTTGGCTCATATGTTAACAGAAACTAGCGCAGGAGGACGGAGGTCCCACTTTTTTTTTTTTTTTTTTTTTTTTTTTTTAATAAGACCCATGAAATCCAAAGATTTTCAAGTTTAAAAAGATTTTAGCTTTATTAAAAATAAAATAAAATATCACCTTAACATCTAGTGGCTGTGCAAATGGTAAAAACAGTGAGTCAATAAGCCACACTAGCCTCATTATTCTGAGTACAGAGGTAGTGTATATAGCAGTGTGGATTACTTATTCTTGTAAAGAGCTTCCATAATAATGGGCCAATTCAAAGCTTACTGGCATCAGTCAGTATACTCCTATTATTATCATCAACTTCCATTCCAACTCCGATCCTGATCCAAAACCTATTGAAGTTAATGAAAATGTTGCAGCTGAGGTGGTTTAAGGACTTAAACAAGCTGTTCTGAAATCAAATATACTACCTATTTTTACAGCCCTTTTCTTGATTCTTCTGCTAATTTTGACGGCACCCAGGTCTTGCTGGTTTTACATCTAAATGGCGGTTATTCTACTGAATGTTCAAAATGTATACAGCCTGTAACTAAGAAAAAATATGACATTGTCAGAGGAAGGAGCACAAAAAGTGTTGTGTGTGTTCATAGATAATTACATTTAAGTAGGGCAGCAGAACATCCATTTAACTTGTAATTTGTGTACAAATAAAAGATGTAATTGATTTAATTTATATCACCATGGATCATTGGGAAATGTGACCTGAAAAGATCTATATTTTGATCTGAAGTTCATTGTGATTTTATTCCTTTTGAAGGGAATAATAGTAATCAACCTCTGGTAACCTTTGGAGAGTGAGGAACTGTCCCCTCAAGACTACAATTTTTCAAGCATATATTCATACTGATGTTCCCATTGAAATAAATGAGATTGTTCTGGGGCTGGAAGTTAACATTTCTCTTACCTGTAAAAGTTTTTGCAAAGACATGAGGACATTATTCATTAATCCATTAAAAAAAAATATCAATGCCCCACGAACATCATGACATGGGCAGTCCAAATACAGTGGAAAGGGAAAGAATGAAATAGAAAAGTAATCCTTTTTTGCTGCTTCTGTGAGACTGATATAAAATGACACTGCAAGAGGACAGAGTTACTCACTGAAGATGCAGTTGAGATAGATGATCGTCAGATTGTTTATTAGTATATTTGTATGTCATCTTGCAGAGTGGGTGAGTGCAGTAGGTATGAGTTCATATTAGTTGTAGTTAGGTATATCCTGATTGGTAGTCATGTTCTTAGATATTCTAGTTATGGGGTAGAGATACACAAGAAAGATGAAATTATTTTTGTCCATAAGATGCTATGTCATGCAAATTTCACTTCCTGTCTTCAGCAAAACCTCTTTCCAGAACTATCTTTTTGCTGTAACAAAATTAAACATAAAAGTTGTGTTTTTACTCTTTTGTGAACTCCATGCACAAACTTCGATCATCCTCTGTTAATATGGGCTTGAGGCTGGGACTGCACCAGCTGTTTGACTGGGTGGGGGAAAATACAAGACTAGGGGTTGACACTCTCCCTTGAACTCTGCTCCTACCAATGGGAAGCATGTAGTTCTAGGCACGCCATCCTATGATTCTTGTATGCCTCTGAAACTTGGGTGCAGTGTATTAGGTTGACTCTGGTGCTCATCCTTCTCAGGTTACATGTTGTAACATCTGCTTGGTACTTTCCCACTTTAAAAGCAGCAGTAATAAGAATGCTAGCCCCATTGTATGCTCTAGAACTGCAAGGAAAAGAGTCCCTACAAGTTTAACAGCAGTGGAATTGCAAACAGATTTGTATAATTTCATAAAGTATACAAGTTATAAATATTATGTGTGCATTGTAAGAAGAATTATGAAATGCAGTCACCAGACAAAACATTTATGATTTCTGTTTACATGCATTTCTTCATCCTTTTGTGACCTCAGCATTACAATTTCTGAATAGTTTGTTCTAAGCCATAAGACATGCTGTGTGAAGAGGCAGGAACAGGAGTATTCACACCATGCCAGGATCTTGACTGGTTGATCATCTCTTGCTACTTATGATTAAGCAATAAAGAGAGAGGTACAGGGTATTTCCTGGGGATTAATAACTGGTAGGGAGGAGTTAATGACCTGAGGTGCAGCCGAGGGCCATTAACCCCAGCTGGTCATTAATCCTCATTAAAAACCTCTGCAACTCAGTTCACCAAACATAGTGAAGGGCAAACCAATGTTTTAAGCACCTTTGTGATTCCCCTCTCTGTTTGTCTCTTTAAATGAGTTCTATTTTAATTTATATTACTTCCTGGGATGGATTTTGCTTTTCTCACCCCAGCCAAAGTTTTATTCCATCAAAGGTTTATCAGAGCAGTAGTTGTGCAAAAACTGTAGAGTTTTGACCTTTATGGTCAGATGGGAGTCCTCAGTACTATAATAGCAGAATAATGGGCATTTAAAAGAGAAAGATACAGCATTTTAGATATTCCAGCATTTAATTAAATAAAAAGGGAGATAAAGAATAAACTTAATAAAATACTGTTTTGCAAAGCATATTTTTTTCTTAATACTGTAGCACAGCCTAATCTGTTGCTACGTGGAAAATTTTTTAACTGAAGGGCCCCTGGCTCTTCCAGCGTTGAAGCTTTTAAATTTTGTTTTACAGTGTTTCTAAAAATTGTTCCTTTAATTTTGGCAGTATTTGGTGTATGAAACTCTGCCTCATTCTGTAATCCATATACTTAAAAAGCCATATATAGAAGATCTTTGTTTCATTTTAGCTGATAAACATTAGGAATACATGTCTCTTGTAACTGATTTGAGGCTTACTTAGGTTTTGAAATGTGTATTGTTCTGTGTTATACTAGATATTTCGAGAAAGTTAGCTTTCTTGCTAGGGAGACGTAATTATCAGCATAATATTTAGCACATATTAACTTTGTAGATATTCTGTTATTCCAATGTATTCCAAATTTAGATTATGGAAGTAAAATATGAAGCTATAAGAATATTTCTGAATTTTTGCAAAACTCATAAAATTGGTAGAATCCAAAAGTCTCTTTCCCAGGCTCTAGCCCTGCTCCTGGTGGTAGAAGTACAATAACTCAGCAATATCACAGAGCTCAGTTGGCTGAATCCAAGAATAACAGATTGCATGTGTACATTGTGAAGGTCTATATGAAAATCAGCAAGAAAGTCTCTGCAGCCTTACAACTTCGTAGAGATGCTATCAATTGTGATTGGCAGAGTTCTGGATAGTGGAGGCAGATACTAGAATGAAAGGGTGTAATCTGGCATCACTGCAGTGAAATCAATGAAGATTTTTTTTTCCTTGATTCAAGCGAGAGGAGAATTAGTGTTTAGGACTTTATTTTATTTTATTTTACTTTTTTAAAATGTGATTTTGCCTTATGCCCACTGATTAACTCTGGATCCAGAGCATGGGCTCCTAAAATTAGACACCCTCTCATTCAGGGGATACACACATACCTGAGAGATCTGAATGTTTGAAACAAGAAGTGAATGGGACACTACATCTTAAGAAATGCTGTTTACGTTAAACCCTTTCCTGCTCCTGTAAGAAACAAGCAAGAACTGGTTTGGTTTCTTTGCAGAGGAGAGCAAGTGGGGCAGAATGCTACTGTGATCTGCTACCTTGACAAGTTCATCTGAGACTGGTGTGTTAAGGGGACTGCCCTGTTTCCATGCATCACAAGGACGCATGAGGAACTTAGATATGCAAGAAATAGTGAAGAAGAATATGGGAGAGACTTGGATTACAGCAGCACTTCTTTGAATGTAGTTGTAAAAGCCAGTCTCAGCACAGCTTTGCCTTTTATTCAAAAGACTTGAGGCAAGTATATATGGTGATTGTAGGAAGTGTACTTACCGTGTATGGTTCAAAAAAAGAAACAAAAACATATGCTCATGTGTTACAGGACTTCACTGGAACTATTTATTTGAGTGAAGGTAGGCAATTCACAGGCTCATTTGCAGAATCATCCCACTGAAATAAGTAGACTGACAGAGACTCATATTCCATGGAAAGCTCAGATAGGTTACCCGGGCAACATTACCATGTTGCATTATAATGGTTGAAAAGAAAAGCATCTGGGACTTGAGGAGGATTCTTAACCAGTCCAAGAGTCCAAAGAAATTTCAGATGAAAAAGATTTTTACTTATTTTACAGAAAAAAAAGAGAAGCTCACTTCTTACACAATCAAAAATAGTTCACTGTCTACAGTTTTGCTTTAGGGAGGTTTCTGAATGCTGTTTTTCTATACGGCATAACTTGGGCTCCTTTACTAATATTTGAGGTTGCATATTAGATGCTTTTATTCTACTAGAACACTACCCCCCTCTTCTACACCATGTTCTTATGTCTGTAAGTCTCACAGTGGCTTATATTTTAAGTTCCAGGTATCAGCAGTAGAATACCATTTATAAGGTCTGCCAATTACTGAAACCAGCAAACTTGCTTTAGACATACATTTTGAGACTAATTTTATCCTGTAGTTCTTTTTGTGCAAAACTACGTACTGTATTAGGCAAAATATCTGCCTTTCTGTGGCTTCCACATAAATTAGAAAATCTGCTATTCTTTGTGTGCTTCAGGTGCTTTCAAAGACTCTTTTGTCTGCTCCTGTTTTAAGGACCTCTAATTAAGCTTTAAAAATACAGGTTTTAGGGTATGCCTTGATGATCCAGCTATGTTTATAGATATTTCATATTAAAAGCATTTTAATTCGTTCTCTAGATTCTGTAGAGAAGTCACTATCGGTTGAAAGGAGCAGAGCATGGCACTTTATTCCACTGGGAGTCTGGATTGCTCGCTTGTGGCACTGCTTCCTGGAAATATGTTTTGGAGTATCAAGTAACAATACTTGAAGTTTAACAAGGCTAAGTGCCGGGTCCTGCACCTGGGGCGTAATAATCCCAAGCAGAGCTACAGGCTGGGAGATGAGTGGTTGGAGAGCTGCCAGGCAGAGAAGGACCTGGGAGTGATAGTGGACAGTCGGCTGAATATGAGCCAGCAGTGTGCTCAGGTGGCCAAGAAGGCCAACGGCATCCTGGCTTGTATCAGAAATAGTGTGACCAGCAGGGCTAGGGAGGTGATCGTCCCCCTGTACTCGGCTCTGGTGAGGCCGCACCTCGAGTACTGTGTTCAGTTTTGGGCCCCTCGCTACAAGAAGGACATTGAGGTGCTTGAGTGGGTCCAAAGAAGGGCGACGAAGCTGGTGAGGGGCCTGGAGAACAAGTCCTACGAGGAGCGGCTGAAGGAGCTGGGCTTATTCAGCCTGGAGAAGAGGAGGCTCAGGGGCGACCTTATCGCTCTCTACAGATACCTTAAAGGAGGCTGTAGAGAGGTGGGGGTTGGCCTGTTCTCCCACGTGCCTGGTGACAGGACGAGGGGGAATGGGCTAAAGTTGCGCCAGGGGAGTTTTAGGTTAGATGTTAGGAAGCGCTTCTTTACTGAAAGGGTTGTGAGGCATTGGAACAGGCTGCCCAGGGAGGTGGTGGAGTCACCATCCCTGGAAGTCTTCAAAAGACGTTTAGATGTAGAGCTTAGGGATATGGTTTAGTGGGGACTGTTAGTGTTAGGTTAGAGGTTGGACTCGATGATCTTGAGGTCTCTTCCAACCTAGAAATTCTGTGATTCTGTGATTCTGTGAAGTACAGGGCAGTAAGAGTGCCATATGAATGTTATATGTGAAGAGCTATGCTTGTGCATAGGGAATACCTGATGAACATGGAAAACTGTCGTATCCTGAAAACTGAGCATGACTACCAAGTGAGGTTGTAGTGGTTAGCTTAAAATACTCTGACAACCCAGCTGACAGATGTCAACGTGGGTTAAGGTAAGTATTCAAATTGGAGATGGGAGATTTCAAGGAGAAAGCAAACGAGACATCAAAGTTGTCAAAGCATATTGGTCTGCAAAGAACTCAATCCTCATTCATTCTTATATATCCTTTGGCATCTCTCTCCAAGTTTGCAAGTCATGTGAAAAGTTCCAGTTTATGCCTCCATGGCCTTTGCTTCACTAATCATTCATTGGTCTGTATTCTAGGAAACTCATTTTTATTTTATCCTTATTTTGATGTACCTAGACTATAGCCTTCAGCCTTTTTGTAGCCTTCAAAAGGCCTTCACTTTAGCTGATGTCTCAGCAATTTATTTATGACCCTACAGTGTCAAATGTTTTTTTCCTTCTGCTGAATGCCGATGATTGTGCTGTAAAGTCTTCTTTTTAAGGCCAAGGCGTCTTGATGTTTTGTATGGTCATTCACTTTTAAAATGGCTAGCTACCAAGTTAGATTTTTTCCCCTTTTCCACTAAATCTTTTACTTAAAGAAGAGGGTATTTTACTTGGCTTATGGCTTAATAGCGTCTGTATTTTTCTGATTGAGTGACCTTCTATGTTTATTTTAATAATTTTTTTCAGCATTTTTATATTCATCCTGTTGCAGACTGGCCAGGGCTTTGCTGCAAAGTCCTCTTTAAAAGCAGAAATGTTTACTTGTTCTTCACCTTGTCCCCTGAGTGTGAAATGGATTTTCTGAATTGCCTTAATGGCTTATCATCCTCTACTTCTATCTTGTTGATCTCTTCCTTTCCAGTAATTGTAACTATGTTTTTTCTGCTATTGTATCCCCACACTGAGTCATTCTTGGTCTTCATCTTCTGACCATAAAATCTTGGCATCATCAAGGATTTCAATCTTGTATTTTCTTTTTTTTTTTTTTCAATTTACCTTTTCAAAAAAAGGTAAAGAATTTTCATAGGATCATGATACTCTTTCCCTGTGCTCTCTTGGCACTGCTATGCACAAGATCTGACTCTATAAATTTAGAGTATTTTCACTGCTTATAGTAACAAGAGAAACAGAACCAACATGCCTTTCTCTTGTTAAATATTTCAATATAATATTTCAGTAGCCTAGACAATATCACCACTAGTAGTAGTATAAACATATTTCAAGTTTGGAGTATATGGTTCTGCTATACTTTCTTCTCATACTTGTGAAGCTCTTTATTATTCCATTGAGTCAAAGGACTCTTCTGTGGAGGTTAGAATGCTTCCCTCCACTGCTGGTTTCCATAATAGTGTGTTGCAATGGCAATCTTAACAAGAATATGATTCACTGTCAATTAGTTTAATGGGTGACATACATTGGCTTTATTATAATCCTCAAATAACTTTGAATGTTGTTGTTCCTTGTCTCCCAGCTGTATGTAATAATCAGTTTTATACTTGACAGCTTTGTTCAGAACTGAGTTGAACAGGGTGTATGTAGTTCAGCTTACTGAGTGTTTTCTGTATGAAATTTTTTTCTTGTTTGCAAAGATTTATTTCCTTCTTTCATCTGTTCAGCATGGAGGATCAGTGTACAGAAAATCACACACTGAGACTAGATGCTGCTGAGTGTGGCTTAATATTTAGAGAGACAGAACTGAATATGATAAGAATGTCACCTCATTAAGCATGAAGTAATTTAAATTCAGCAAGATTTCAGTTCTGCTGGACCTGAGATAGGATCAACATGAACTCCTCTGTTGTTAGGGTCAAAATTGTCCGTGTCTTAGTTCTACTTTTGAGCAAAAGTCTTGTATCTTCAGTCATGTTGCACTCTGCTTGCTAGGACTCCAGATCTTGTTGCAGTGTAGTAAACAGACTGCCTTAGGAAAGGTAAGCGTTTGCAGAGCTGTGGGATTAGATAGGTATAGTGCTTCTGTGCTTTCTGCTTCCATGCGAGAAACCAAATGAGATTGTCTGTCACATAGGCTTGACCTCGTCTCTTTTGAAATGTTCTTGGAGGTCCAGGGCTCTCAGGGTCAGGATTTGAGGAATGGCAAACCTGAGAAGTGTTCCCAAGTTCAGTGATACTGGGACACTATGCCTAATGGGGCTGATTTAAAACAGTAGGCCTTGGGAGTATAAGTAGCCGGTCATGAAAACTGGCAAGAATATTTAAGATATTAATACAATAGAAGATATTTAAGTAGGAGAAGGAAAAAATAACAAAGCTTAATTTCACTGAGACTGCAGAGCACAGGGCGTCTTCATTGGGCAGTATGACTGACTTCTTTTTTTGTTTCTGGTTTGCAAAAAGGTTAATACTTCCAGATTTTAATCTCCCTCATCATGAAATCTGGCATTTCCTGTGAATGTGTTGCATGTGAGACAATTTGTTTCCCTCTAAATTTCTGTAGGGATACAGATTTTGTAGAAGTTATTTCTTGTTACATTTACAGAATTCTAGATATAATATTCCTGAATCTTTGAGATGTAAACAGAGAGTGCACCTGATCTATATGGTAGAAAATTTCCATAGGTACCTATGCATTAGGGTAGCTTTGATGTGCTGTATATAGTTATGAATGTTGGTAGTAACAGTAGTGGGTACAAAAAGTTACTTTTCTGGTTTTGAGGTGTGCCTTATAGAATGCAAATAGATATTAGTTTGTGCCTTAAAAACATGTTTGAGCCCTGTAATGTTTCATATAAAATCACAGGCTGTTCTAACCTATCCCAGCATAAGTCAGGAATTTGTGGAAGATGAGCAGTTACTGTTGTATGAAACTACGATGAGATCAAAATCAGGTCCAAAATATTGGAAATATTTGAAGACAATAATAAGTATTGTTGATTATAATTCTGGTCACTGGTTATAAACCTCATGATATGAACCACCTAATTTATAATGCATACCATGGGAAAACATCTAATTTGGTGACAAGCATAGAGCAAAGATTCAATAGAAATATCTACTTAAATGACAACTTTGCCATCTAATTGCATACGTTTTCTAAACATCTATTGTTTAATATAACTTTTATTAAATTGAATTCCATACCTTCAAAATATTCTGGTAAATAAATGCCCTTTTCTATGTGAGATGCAAGGTTAGTGTTTATTTTAAATTGAGACTGTTTTTCTGAGAAAGATAAGAAAATCAACATATGCTGTTATCATTCCTCACTTTTGAAGAAACAAAGTGAGGGCTATCCTTGGAAAGTAATTGATATTCCTGTACAAGTTGAAACTGATATACAAACAGATAAGAAGAATGCTTCTAGTCTATGTTCTCGCTGAAAAAAACAAACATGCCAACAATTATTTTATATGGCCTCTTTATATGGCCAGATCTGTGACCTTTCAGACCATTTTACTGGTTTACAATTTACATTTTACTGGTTTACAGGCCATTTTAAACACCTTAGACATGTGTAACTTCTAGTCACATAAGTAGAATATAAAACTATTGAAGTGATGCTAAGTTAATGTTGTCTATTAAATGATCGTAACGATAAATGTGTAACTATGGGTTCAATTGCACGTAATCATTTCACACTAAAAATGTCATCTATACCTTGGACAACATGCAGCAAAGAAGTGCACTGAAATCGCATTGCTTATCTAGGTAAGCTTGTTAACAGTTCCACAGTCTGATGGAGGAACTTGTGATGAAATCTGGTCTTCACAGGTCACTATTGCTATGACTATCATAGATCACTATAACTAGTCTGAAAGAATATAAAGAACGTTTTAATATCATTGGGAGGTAATATAGTTAATATTGGCTGAAGTAAAGGCAGTAAAAATATAGTTCTGTTAAGTTTCATGCTGAGACTTTCAGAAATTAGTTCTGGTCTATAATGCGACCACATTTGGTATAAAATTACAAGACCTGTCTTCTGGTATAAAATGGCAATTTTAAAATCATCTCCTTCTACATACTTTTCATCATGGTGAGTGGTGGCAGTGGCAATGTGAGGTATCCGTTAGTGTTCTGGCTACAGCTTCAGTGCTAAATGTGACCATGGTGGAGTGAACTGTGGGGTTCACTCCCTGTTTCCATCAGCGGAGTGTTTATTCTGTTCCAGTCTGTTTTACACATGGAAATTCATTAGACAAAGTGATTACATTGGTGTTATCTCAAAAATATTTTGAAGATAATGGGGCTGTTGAGGTGTGACAGACATGATTTTGTCTATATTTTTTATGACTTGTTGCAAGATGGGGAGAATGTTTTTTTCCTAAGTAGGTGTACAAAGCTTGGGACTCGAACAGCAAATGCTAAACTTGTTCATATCAGGGAGTCTAATATTACCAATCTTACAGTGTCACTCATCAGGTGAGATTTGTGCATGCTCTTGGAAGCTGTAAATGTTTTGTCTTGTAATTGAGTAAATAATTTCATCCTCTGAGCTTCTCATATACATATCATTATATATATATGTATATATAAAACAACAAGAAAAAAAAAAATCACTAAACTTGCATTAAGGGAAGTAGTTCTGCAATTTAATTGGTTGCTTATTTTATTGTCTTTGCTGTTCTGGAATCCTCTCCCAAAGCTCTGCAATTCAGTACCAAATAGCCTCATGCTGTAGTTACAGAGCAGATGCAGTGTCCTGGAAATAGGGGAGGGATGTGACCTTCTTTCAGGGGAGGTGTCAGAGATGGCTAAGCCTCAAACATGTTTCTGCTCAAAGGGAAAAAGAAAGGTGACAATTGTTGGAAAACATCTCCTGTGTGGGGCACAGGCACCCATTTACCAAACTGACCTGAAGTTCTAGGGTTTTCAATGCTAACCAGATGCTCAGACCCAGAATGTTGTGGGAAGACAGCTGAAGCTTGTCTGTCCTTTGGACTGTCACCTCCTTCTGCTTTTCTACGCGGGAAACTATGATAGTTCCAGGAAGATGCTGAGCCTACCAAGAGTGATCACAGGGCTCTGGGACTCAGGTGGAGTGTGTGGGGCACCAAGTGGTTTTGTCTCTGAAGATGAAAGGCTTGAGGATGAGTGAATGGATCCTGTAAGTCAACACCTACCTGGTTGTGAAGCTGGTGTCTTTGAGAGGGATTTAGATTTGCATTCGTGGAAATCTCTGAGGATTGGTGACTGCTGGGAAAATACATGATACACTCAACTAAATGCAGAAACGTCACCTCTGCCAATAGGCTAGGCAAGCTGGTGAAGAGAACTATAAGCTAGGAATGATAGGGGAAGGGGACTACAACCCACAGTTAACTGAAGAAACAGTGGACAGGGCTGAGAAATAAATGCTGTAAGGTAATGGGTACAGGAGAGGAGATCTCAGGAACTAAGAGCTCATGACACAGGGCAAAAGGAGGAACTAGAATTCTGCATGTGGTGTGGCAGCTACAACGCTTGGAATAACTTAGACATGGCGGGAGAGCTTGTGTTACGGTGGTGCAGGAGTCAACAGATGCAGGCTCTTCAAGACAGATAGGAAGGGAAAGTAAGGACTGAGGGAGTTCTTCAAGTGAAGGAGCATTTTAAATATATGGAGCTCTTCTGAAGGACAGATGACAGGAAGGCTAAGAGTTTGTGTGTCACGATAAGGGGAGAGGCCAGTAAGGGAATGCGGACATCATGGTGGGATTTTGTTATAGATATCTGATGATGATGAGAAAACAAAGTCTGTAGACAACTTGAGGAAATGTCTGACTCACAGGCTGCAGTTCTTATGGGTGAATTGAATCTCTCTGAAATCTGCTGGAAAAATGATTACCAGGATTAATTTGTTGATTCAAGCATTGGAGTTGTCAGATACTTGTGACACAGAATTGTATCTACTGTTCACAAAGAAGGCAGGAGTGGTTGAAAGTGTTAACAGCAGCCTTGGCTGTAGTGACCTTCACAGTGACTATGAAATAGGGGAGTTCAAGGTCTTTTGAGAGTGAGAAAGGCAACTAGGAGCATAACAGGCCCTGGACTTTAAGCAATCAGACTTTGACTTATTCAGGCAACTGGTATGTAGGATCACACTGCAGCTCTAATGGGTAAGAGCCTGTGAAAGTTGGCAGGTTTTGAAAGGATAATTCCTCCCAAATACAGAAACAGTCCATAGTCAGGAAAGCAAGCAACAGCATCAGGAGACCAGGCTGGCTAAGAAGGAAGGACGTGGTGGAGCTCGAATGCAAAAATAGTATAAAGCAGGGACTGACTACAAAGGAGGAATTTAAAAAAGTTGTCCAAGTATGCAGGACTGAGGCTATGAAAGCCAAAGCTCAAACAGAATTGTGTAAGTGATGTTAAGCATAAGAGGGAAAGCTTCTACCACTGCACTGCCAGGAGGAGGCTGAACAAGGAAACTGCGGGCTTGTTGCTGAATGAGGTTTGTGATTTAGTGGCAGTGGGCACAGATAAGGCTGAGGTGATCTTGCCTCCTGTGCCTTGGTCTTCGCCAAGGAGGCCTCACAGGTCTCTATACTTAGTGAAAGTGCTCAAGGAAGAGAAGTCCCAGCAGGGGACAAGGACTGGGTTGGGGATTACTTGAGAGGACATGACCCATGTAAGGTGATGGGACAAAGTGGGCTGCATCTGAGGCTGTTGAAAGAGTTGACTTGCATCCATACAAGAATGCTATCTATCTTCTTTGGTTGTGGAGACTGGGGAAGAGCTCAGAAGCTGGAGAAAGGCAAGTGTTGCATCCATCTTCAGGAAAGGGCAATATAGGGAATTGCAGACTCATCAGACTCACTTTGTTCTATCGGAGAAGCATGGAGGGAGTCCTCTTGGAGCACTACTCAGCACAGATGGAGAAGGACATTGGGAACAGTCAACATGGACTGGCTATGAGGAAAATCATTTCCCTGATAGAACAGCTAGGAAGTGGGACAGTTTGCCTGAAAGGCTGTGCGGTCTCTATCCCTGAAAGTTTTCAAGACTCAACTGGAAAAAAGCCTTGAGTAAACTGGTGTGATCCTAGCTGACCCTTCTTTGAGCAGGTGGTTGGACTAGAGGCTTCCTGAGGTCCCTTCCCATCTGAATGATTATACAATTCAATGATTCTATAATTTACAAGGTGTCATAGACGAACAGATTAATCCAAGTTCTGTTATTTGTATGTATGAGTTGGCAGAGTAAATAAGCAGAGTGGAGGCATTACCTTTACTGCATAAAGATGTAAGCCTGATGGTCTGCATTCAAACTGCTGTTTGAGTTGGGCAGTTATTCAAATGCTGCTAGGAAAAGTAAACTGCAGGTGATGAGAAGCTGAGGAACACACGTCTTGTTGCAGGGTGTCTCATCTAAGACTTTTCTCTGTGTGATATGTAATTTTTCTAGCACTTGAATTTTGTTATTTAAAGAGTGCACCATAGGTCATAGTAGAAATATAAATGCAGGCAGAAAGACAGCAGATAAATCTATGTGGGATTTTTAAATGGAGCAAGTGACATTAATGAACATATGACATGTCCATTTGTTAGAATTGGGAAGGAGGAAGACAAATCACAGATTTGTAACTTATAAATTAATGCAGTCATACAAAACTTCAGTTATGTGGACTCTAAGGATCTATCTACATTTGAATTTTTATACTGTGATTGGCATTACACAGATGGGAAAAGGGGATAATATGATGAGAGAAGTGTCAGGGCATGAAAGCATTAAAAAGTGTGCTAGTGGGTTTTCTCTTTTTTGTGCTTTTCACAAATGGTGCTATTCATAGGTCATCTGCATGGAGGATTGCAGACTGCAGAAAATGTTTTCTGCATTCAGTGTAAGAATGTTGTCTAACTGCTAGGTGATAGCAGTTTTGTCCATAATGCAATGTTGATAATTTAAGTGTTTACCTAGCATGAGTCTTACATGTGAAACTCAAGTGAAGAAAGCTTGAATAGAAAATAGTGTCACTAGTTTCTTAGATGAGAGAGTTGCTTTTTGAGTAGTATAGATGGGACTACAAAGCAGCTTTCAGTTTGCACTCCTCAGTGAAGATTCTGAAAAGGCTATTCATATTAGCCCAGTGCTGAGCAAAAAAGGATTCCTTTTAAATTAGGATTTATAAATAATCTGGAGTTCAGTCCTTGCACTGACTGTGGAATGAAGTTGTTTGCCAAGTTACTTGGGGAGTGAGTGCCTTTTTTTTTTTTTTTTTTTTTTTTTTTCTCGCTCTCCTGGAAAGATGTGTGTGCTGCAGTTAGGCTCTGCACGTAGGAACTTAAATACCCTATGCAGTGGGTAACAATGTGAATTTGGAATGCATCACACTCATTACATTTGTCTGTTTGCTCAGTGTTCTCAGAGTAGGTTATTTTCAAAAGAACTATCTCTTACCCAGAAGCCTGTCACTCCAGTAGAAATTTCACATAGTAAAGAGCAGTTAATAACTTCCCTCTACCTGAGAGAAGAAATATGCTTGGATTATTTCATTGATCTATCTTCTGAACCACAATAAAAGTATAGCAGGCTTACAAGGTTGTGCCACAGGACGGAGGGAAGGGGCTTGCTTATTGTGTAACTTGGTGGCTGCAGCTCTGAGGAAACTCACTGATTGTCTCTCCAAGTGCAAACACCTTTTGTGGAGTGGTGTTGGTGGGATAGCTGGAAGAGGTCCTACTGTTGCCTAAAAAGGGAATATTTGATAAAAGGCATGTGTTTGCAGGCAGAGGGAACTTTCTGGAAAAATAAATAAATAAATAAATAAAGATTGCTTCAAGTATAGTTAAAGAAAATTAATGCAAGTTCTGATTTTGGTTCTGTATTGACACACAATGTTGAGTTTCTTGGAAGCTCCAATTACTGCTGTTTCTGAGGATCCTTAAGCTCTGTCACCTGACGACAACACACTAAGATAACCTGCATTATGCCTTTTAGAGAGCTAGAGCAAGAGCTATAGAAATTACTAGCTTGTGGTAGTGTGAGGTCTGTGGTGGAAAACAGTCTCCTAGTTACTACCCTAACTGCCTATTTATTTATTTATTTTCCTGAGGAAAAAATCTTTAATCTCATTTTACTTACTTAATATTCTGTTGGCAGAAATAAATGCTCTTTTGTAGCCACGTGGATATTTTTCTGATGTTAAATTAAACCTAGTGGCATTGTGTGTTTGGGTTTGTTCAGTATAGCCCTTCTTCAGGTGTGAGCTCTACTGAAGTGTTTTCCATACTGGAAGGTGAACAAGAACAGGAGATTAGTTGAGATAGTAGTAACATAGCTGCTGCTGTGGTCCATGACTGCACAATCAGCTCTTGTGGTGCTTTATGACAGTGGTCACAAGGCCACAAGAGTGGCCTCACGAATGCAGGACCAACAGGCTATCTCTTTAAGCTGCCTTTAAGTCATACTATCAACTACTTTTATTGTTGCACGTGATTTCTTAATTGCGTAGGTATTAAATCAGCGGTGGGGGTGTATATACAGATAGCATCTGAATAAGTAACACCTAGCTTTCTGTTTTCTGCTTGTAGAGTTTGAAAAAATGCTCTTTTTAGCCCTGGGGATCTTTCCTTTCTCTCTCTCTGGATATGCATCTACAGTTTTAGGGGGAGAGAAAGGGAGGAAAGGAGGGATTAAAAAATAAAAAGGTAATTATCTGTGTTAATAGTCTGTCTGCTTGTGCTTGATTGAAATGCAGGCAGGCTCTTCTGTATCACTGATTTATTCCCAAAGAGAAGTTCCAGTTGCCTACAAAGCCAACACCTTTGGACAGGCACCATCTGGCCAACTGCTTATTAACTCCCATGGTCCTGCCTGATTCTACCAGTACAGAGCCCAGTTTCAGAGAAAGCAAATGAGAGGGATGCTGCCAGAGCCCCACGATCTCTCTTCCCTGAAGAAAGATGAATTCCAATGCAGCCTCCCTAGTGGGTGCCATGTAAAAATAATTAAAAAGGCATGGAGGAAAAACAGATAATTAAAAAGACTAACCATGGAGCCTTCCGATTCCTTAGGCTGGGCAGGTTTTTCCTGTAGGGAGGCCAGAAGTCAGTTGTGTCTTTATTCTGTCATTTCAGTTTCTGTTTTAAACCTTCAAAGCTCCTTCAGATCCAAGTACAGGTCAGAGCAGCTTGGGGCCGCCATGGCTCTCTATGCAACTTCATGGTTTGTTGCCTGGACATGTTGTCTTTACACTTCCTGGTGGCTTTACTCTCCTGTAAAGCAACAGAGATGGACTCCAGTGAATGGATCCTATGAGGACAGAATAGATTATGCAAAGTGTAGTACAGGTCTGAAATCTCTTTTTCCATTAATGCCATGTGTTTGAAAGGAAGCATACAAACAAACAAAAGCAAGCAAGCAAACGAACAAACAAAAACCCAAAAAACTTAGAGGTAATACACTATAAGATACTCTAAAATTGATTGTTGCTAGCTGGAAGATGTCCGTTGATAGAGGAACTTCATCAGAGATCTATATACAGGGAGCTTTAGTTTCTATTAGAAGTTCTTATGCATGAAATAAAGAAAAAGTCAGCTCAGTATGCTATGCCTGTCACCATAGGGATCTTACCGCATTTTTAAATTGAAGGAATGTGATTGATTGGCTTTAGGAATGCAGTAGAGGGCACTTGCAAGCTCACAAATGGCAATATATTCTCTGATTTTTTTCCTTTTGCAGAAACTTCTGAAAATATGCACTCTAGCAAAATACAAGAAATAAAAGATTTTTTTTTTTTTTTAAAGCAAGCTCTTTAAAACTATTGTGAAAAGTAAAATAGATAATTGAATAAAAATATATTTTTCTGTTATCTATTGCTAGGTAGTTTCATTACTAGACAATATGGTCCAAATATGTTTTCTTTTATTGAAATTTTGAGCAAAAATAAAGAAATAAAAAAATTCCAAAACTTTGGCTGATAAAAAAGCACATTTTGTTTGGTTTCTAATCTAATGTTCAAGTATTTTAAAGACTGAGAAAAAACAAACAAAAAATACCACCAGAAATATTGTCTGTCAGTTTGTTTTAGTTATGCCAAAGCACAGTGTATGGCCAAAGCTGAATCCTCCTATTCTGTCTTAAAGTTAGGATTATACAGGATTTGTTTTCACCTGCTTGCTCTTGGAAATTTTTCTGGACAAGGACAAATAATGTCACACGATCAAATACCTGCTTTTCTTTCCACTTTCTTTCCCTTTTGTTTTTCCAAGGGGATTTCTATTTTCTGTCAAGCAAAACACACAACAGAATTTCTGGCACTGTTTTTCCTGCTGGGGAATGAATGGTAAAACTCGTAATCACTAAGATTGTGCACAGATGCTTGGAGAGATGATAGAAATGGAAAACTGACCACAAAGCAGCTGCATTTTGGTGTGATTCCCCTAGTGAAGGGTACTCAGAAGTTTTCTATTTTCAGTAATTAAACTAGGGAATAAATCAAGGAGAAGGTGATGGCTGAAATAACTATCAGTAAGTTATCTTCAAAAAGGTGTATGTATATGAAATTTTATTCTGCAGGTGTGAAAATTCTCTCTCTTATCTGTGGAACCACTTTTATCTTTTGAGAAACAAAAAATGTTAACAGATAAAGGTGGATAAAATTTTCTTCCGTTTTAGCTTATGCCCTTTGCAACTTCATTTTTACCATGTTTTACCTTGTTGTGCTTTCAAGGACCTTAACATCCTTTTTATATCGTAGAGCCCAGAACTCCACACAGTATTCAAGGTAAGGCTGCACCAATGCTAAATACAGTGGGAGAATCACCTCTTTTGACCACCTGATTGTGCTGAATTTAATGCACCCCAAAATGCAATTTGCCCCTTGGCTGCTGGCTTGTGTTGAGCCTACTGTTGACCAGCACCTCCAGGTCCCTCTCTGCAGAGCTGCTCTCCAGCCACCCATCTCCCAGTCTGTAGCTGTGTCCAGAATTACTCGACCCCAGGCACAGAACCCAGCATTTTCCTTTGTTGAATTTCATGTCATTGCTGTTTGTCCAGTACTTCAATCTATCTAGATCCCTCTGGAAGACTTCTCATTCCTCCAGGGAGTCAACAGCAACTCCCCATTTAGTGTCACTGGCAAACTTGCTGAGGATGCATTCCAGTCATGCATCCAGATCATTGATAAAAATGTTGAACAGGACTGGCCCTAGAAGTGAGCCCTGGGGAACACTGCTAGTGTCTGGCTGCCAGCCAGATATAGCCATATTCACTGTGACTCTCTGAGTCAATATTAAGGGCTGATTTGAAAAAAGAGTCTTTCAGTCATACAGCTGAGATTTCAAGCTCCTTGCTCCCTGTTCATTCCTCCATTCATACTAAAGATCAGAATATCTCTTGATGGGTAAACCTCAAGAGATTTGGCTCGATTAGAGCCTATCTCTATAATGTAAAGCTTGAAACTTCTTAGTTAATTCATTTAATTGCTGTATTGCTAATAGACATTGGGACCTTGGTGGCTACATGTGGCCATTCCCCAGTCCTGTGTTTTGATAGATGCTCAAACCCACATAAAAAAAAACCAAAAAACAAACAAACAAACAAACAAAAAAAACACCCTGCTCTTTTCCAATTTCACCAGCAAATCAGGAGCATCATGTAATCACCTCTTGAAACTCATTTCTAATGTTCTCAGCAATGTAATGAGTCTTGGTTAGTTCTGCTCCAGGCTTAAGCAGCAAGACAAGGCACAAATATTTGAGACCTAAAATGCAACTTTTATCTAGTTTCTTACACAAAGAAAACATTCTCTTAACTCCAACCAAGTCAAAGACAAACACTGTTAACTGTCCAGTTTTCATAATCTCCATGTTAGTGTCAGGGCCAGCTTTCCAGTGGCTGATCCAAAACGTAATTGAAACATACCTGAGATGTGTTAGGCCAACAGGTGTTGCCATTGCTTTTATAATTCAAAGCTGAAAAAAACAATTGTATTTGAAACAATTGCTCTGACATGAAATTCTGCTTCCCATCTTCAAATACCCTTTTTTGGAAAACATCACAAAATATTGCAGAATGTCTTTGGGTGACAATTATTTAGAGAAGTTACTGCCCTCATAATGCAATTTCCCAGTGTCAGTATATAATTAGGCAGGATGAATAAAGAAGAGTCCCCATTGTGAAATACTGAGAAGCTGCTGTGCCCCTCCCAGCCCTATGCTGCTGAATAAATCAAATTTAACTTCCAGTTGTGCAACTTCTGGCTTTCTGATCTTTGAAGCCTGTACTGAGTGTGCTGTACAACTGGTCCAGCTTCTGCCATTAATCTTCAAGGATGCCTAAGAAACATTATCTACATGCTTTAAAATTCTTCTTCTCTTCTCCTTTTTTTTTTTTTTTTTTTTTTTTCCTACATCTTTTTCCATGTTTTGTTTAATCTGAATGTTGTGCTCATAAAATGTCACCTTCACAGTTCTGGAAGACAAACTTTTCAACAATATCACCTGCAAAGCTGATCACTTCTGATGTATCTCAGACTCAATGTCCTCCTCACTGGGGGATGTCAGCATCTTTGTTACATCAAGTCTTCTTAGATGATGGAAATTCTTGGTGTTTATGTTGTTTTTAAGAGGCAGACTATCAAGCAGCTATAATATTTGTCAAAGAGTAATTCAGGAATGTATAATCAGTATGCTTCTATGGGTGAAATTAAAAGCTTCAATTTGGCAACACCAATTGCTATTGAGCTCTGAGAATTTTGAACCATGACCTGTAGTGTAAAGCTTCATATTCTATTGCTTTTCTTCTGAGAGGTCGAGTTTACATGATGCTGATGGATTTATTTAAATATCCTTAAGAACACTCTTTCTGTTTGCTATCTGTTTTTATGAGTTTGTGTAATGAGTCCCTCAGCAGATACAGGGATTTGCTAATTATAGACCTTGGTAGAAGTTTTAGTAACAGTGTTTCTGGATGGGAAGAAAGATTATTTGGAGATAATCTCTTTTTTTGCTGAATGGGTAGGTATATCAAATACTTCTTTGTATGAGACAAAAATGTTCTATAACTGCTGTTTATGGTATAAAGAACAGGAATTGTATTTTCTATGAGATCAGTTCAATGGAGGAAAAAACATCAGCTCAGGTTCCATGCTACTGAATGTGGTATGGAAAAATGAACAGACCAGAAGAGTGCATCTTAAACAGGAAGACCCTTTGCAACTGGATGGTCAAAAGACACCTGAGAACTCCTGTGGTTGGTACAGATTCTTAATGCCTCTGAAGACTAGCCTGCAGATGAGAGGCTTGTTTATCAAACAGAAGTGGTCCATTGTATTCATGTTCTTCTGCAAAGGGAAGGCCAAATAACCGAATAACCACAGAACTCTGCTGCTTTACAAACATCTGTGATCAAGGTTTTTTAATTTCAGGCTGTGGTAAGCCTGTTAGATGATGTGGCAGTGACAATGGTGGCCAAGATGACAATTCTAAACTATCTCTCCAAAAAAAAAAAAAAAGGCAGTCTTGCTATTGCTAGAGCACAATGTGTACCAATGATACGAGCTCTTAAAGCCGGTTTTATAGTGCCAGTATGTGGTGTTCTGTTATAGCAGGACTGCTGTTGGCAGGCCCTCAGCTACTTAATTTTAAGCTTGCTTAGAAGTAAATATCTTGAGCTGTGATGCCCTATAGATGTGGCAGTTCTTCTGTCTTCCATTGTTTAAAAGTTTGTGAATGCTCAACAGGATGGCCCCCTTCCTGGTCACCAGAGAGTGATCATACTCTCCAGGTACCTGTGCAGGTCCCCCTCCCCCTATCTAAAATATGAATTTTAGGGTGAGATGAATCACTGTCTGGAGATGCTTCTCTCTCTGTTGAGGCAGCCTAGATGTCTAGTTTAGATTAGATGATTAGATGCCTGACTTTTAGACAGCAAAAGATATCTAGATGAATGAAATTCTCTGGACTATTTCCTCATCGTCTTTAGAGAGAGTATGCCCACATGCCACAGGGGATCTTGTTCCTACAGGACTGTGATAAATAAGAGGTGAGGGAAGATCTTTCCTTTATGGGTAAGATCCTGAATCAAGGTGGAAAAGATTCTGTATATAACCCTTTCTTCTAGAACATGCTTCCATTTTTAATTCCAAACCTTTCCCTTCGTGTTGAGAGGGGATCATACGCTTGCAGTTAGATTGTTACAGAGGTGCTGCAAATAAATTGCATGGTTTCTTCTGTGTAGTATGCCTGAATGAATTAGTCTTTTGTGGCAAAGTTTCAACATTTTGTCTAATGTTCTGAGAATTGTTTTTTTTTTCCTACATATTTTTTTAAAATTGTGCAGGGTATTAAGATTTACAAGAAGCCTCTATACACTTGGAACCAGCAGAGATACAACTCTGAGACCTGCCTTGCCTAATCAGAGCTGCACTGTAATCTACAAATAGGTACAATGTATGTAATTTCTGATCCTAAAATCAACTTTACTGAGTTTAAGTAGCTTGCATTGGAAGGATACATGCCCTGTCTGAAGTGCAAGTGTTCCTGTTATTTATCAGCCCTGTTGGCCAAGATACTCTTGGAAAGAACAAGCACTTGCTACAGAACTTAAAGATATGTTTGAGTTCTGCTTAAACTTTTATAAATGGTAGGATTTACCTTATGAGAAATCTCATGTGATAGAAGACCAGATTTAAAGGACTGCATTGATTTCTTGGGGGGGGGGGGGGGGGGGTAAGAAACCTTAATTAGTGCAGAAGTTAACCCAGCTCAGTGTTTTGAGAACAAATTATCCATATTATCCAAGCTATCACAATATCAGAGCTTAAAAATAAAAGGATCAAACATCAACGGCTACTAGCAGCCCTGCAAACACAGTCACAAAGTTGCTTTTGCCAAGCAGAGCATTTGAAGCTCCTTTTTCTCTACAAAAATTCCAGTCTACCATCTTCTCTTTGTATACATAATAGTGTGTGAGCACTCCAAGACTTGAGTACGTTTTGATATGTTTGCTATTTGTGTATCTCCACGCAATCATCCTGAATCAAAGCAATGTGTTGCATTCAGTGTTTTGAAGTAATACACAACTGTGATATATTGGGGGTACTATATACAGGGAGACCTGTTAATCCTTTTTACACTTTAATAACTGGAGTCAACTTTTACTGCTAGAACTAAACATGTAATGAACAGACTTACATATCAAAATACATGTTTATGTGTGCTTATGTATGAAATATTTGCATACCTTAATTTTTCCCCCCACCAGCCTCAGATGAGGAAATTTGAGAAATGAGAATGTAATGTTTTGTTTCATAAGCTGCTAATTCATGAGTGGCAATAAGAATGAAGTATATACTCCAAAATGCAGCTATGGCAACAACTTTGCTTTAGAAAAACTTGTTTTTCCATACCTGTTGGAATTTCTCTAGGGCTTGTTTCTCCATTTTAAGGGAAAAAAAAAATATATTTTTTGATATTGCTTGAATATTTTTTGCTTGATATAGCAGCATGAGAAAACACGATTTGGAAAACAAGAAACAAGAGGATGTTCAAGACAAGAAAAATGGCCTAGCAGATAGACTTGTGTTATAATTTTCATTGCAGAAAACAAATGGATGTGTTCACTGACATCCTGGTTTGCCATCATAGGGAGAGGGGTGGTGGAACTCCGAGGTTGTAGAAGGTAGGAGTCCCACTTATCAGAAACGCTGAAATGCTCTAAGTTAGGTATTTTATCTTACAGAATCCCAGAGGGAAGTACCAGGCCTTCTCTGCTCTTGCTAACTTTTTCAGAAACTCAAAGACTGGACTTGCATTTCTTGGATCGTATGGAAGGTGTTTGTGTGCACAAAAGAGAAAATAGTTGACTGGAGGACTGAGTGCTGGTGGGAAGTTGAACAGTGGAGAAGAACCTCTATGTCATTTTTGCAGGTTTCCTCATGTCTCATGGGACCACCCCACATTTCTTAGAATGCTTAATATAGCAACAGATATCTTCTCCCTGTCAGTTTCCTTGGGGGTTCTCAGAGGTGTCTTGAAAGTCAAAGTAATGGTTGCAGGGTCTAAATCTAAATGAGGTGAATAACTTAAAAGCAGCCTCCAAATGGCATTGGTGTCATGAACATCTAAACTGGAAGTGCAATCCTGAATGTGTTTTATGAAGAACTGTAAGGGATTCCTGCTGAACTCCTTAAGATTTATGCACAGGTGGCAAAGCCAATCAACATTTTTTTTTTGTTGTTGTTATTTTATTGATTGTTATTGTATTGATTTTTATTTTAATTTTTATATAGACCCCTATGGTTTGAAGAAAACTTTCTGCTCTGCCCACAACCTAACAAAATGTTTTTGGGGAGTCAACTGACATTTGGGGTTTGCTGGAGAGGATGGTTTTGAGCAGGATTTAACATGTAAGAACTTTGCAAAGAAAGATTGAAGACCAACATTATGGGGACCTGTGCAAAACAGCAGCTGTGAATTTTTTTGAAATTTAGGAATCTGAACCTTCTTGTGCAGCAACAGTGTCTGTGGGCCACCCACTGAAATGTAAGTGTGTGTGTGTGTGTGTGTATGACAGAGTTGTGTATAAGAGAGTGTATAAGTTGTGTATACTGAAAATCTGTTTTGCCTGGATTTTTGTTATATGTCACAGCAGGATAATGCAGTGTTGTGCAGAGAGGTCTGGTCTAACTTCAGAAAAGAGAGCTTGCGCATTGCAAGCAATAGAGTGGCATTAATAACATGTTTTGCTCAGGCTAATTAGCCCATCTAGGAGCAGGCTGTTCATAATATCACTGTTGTTCCAGTTCCTTAGTCAGTGACACTTCAAGTCACCTGTTGAGTGAAGGACCATGGCTGCCAAGGGATGTCAAGCTGGAAGGCTGCACCAGATCAGAAGTCACAGGAGTTCTTGAAGCCTGAAACACTACTGGATAATGGGTGTTGAGCTGTGGAGTGGCTCTGCTGCCTTTATCTTGCTTTCAAACCTGATGTGCCAAAAGAAGCTAGATCAAAGATCAGTTTTATCATCCAGCTGTATGTCTGGGAGGTGAGATCAACAGCAATGCAAGTTGTTGCATATTTCTCGCTTCTGAGAGCATGAGCTGGAAGCCCACAGTATGACTTGTTCTATATGGGTTTATCTGTGAGAATGTCTCTTGGTGACAAACTGAGTAATACAATGGCAGATCCCCTGACACCATATGCTTGCAAAAACACTGACTTCGAGGCCAGCAGGAGGCAGTGAAAACCTGTAGAAGATCTATTCATTGTTCTTGGTTATTTTTCTACCTTTTCAAGGGCAAGATGTCAATAAATCTTGTCCTCTTAATCAGCTCTTCATGATAGTATGCTATGGAATTTTAATCAGACTCAGTATGGGAAGAATGGTGAAGTTCACTACAAAAACCCTTAGATTTCCAATGGCCCTTTTCAGCACGTTTTTTGACTGAAAATATTCTATGGTTCTGGAATCAAGTAGCCCACACATCCTTTTTCACCATCAGACCGGGTGCACAAGTATGCAAGACCTATCAGTGTTTCTGTAGACCTCATACATTGTGTATTGAGGGAATCTTTTGATTTTGTTAAATGTTCATCATGTTCTGAGGTGGAATAGCCTGGCCTGGTGGTTTCAGTTAGGATATTGTATGCACAAGAAACAGTAAGAGCAATGTTATGATTGTAGATACTCTTCCTTTTTCCCTTTTTCCTTTTTTTTTTTTTTTATTTCTTTTTTTTTTTTTTTTTTTTTTCTTATCTGTGAAAGGAATAGGCCGATGGGCTGTTAGTAAATGCAGAGAGCTAACTGTCCTTAAGGTATTCATGGCAGGGGTTAGAACAATGGATGAAAGGTGCAAATTCTTTCCTAAGAAATGTAAATAATTTGTTAGGGGGTTCTAACATGCTAGTGTATTGGAAGAAGGACAAGGTTGTTATCACACAAGTTGTATATATGTTAAAGCCAGAAGAGACCAATAGAATGCTATTGCTGCTGTATAAAGGAAATTATAGTTTCACTCCAATATTTCTTCAGTGAGTCAGTATTTTTGAGAGAAGCTAGGCATATGGTTTTGGAGACCTAGTCTTCTGCTAACAGAGAATTCTCTACATCCCTAAGTGAGGTGTTGCACTGATTAATTTAGCAGATTAGTGCCATAGCTCCTTGATCTGTTTTATATGGCATAATTTAATGTGGCTGCTGAAAAGGGCATTCTCCCTGTCATCTAGCTGTTTTGCTTATTCTTGCCTCTCCCATGTGCTAGCTCTCTTATTTGTGCTTCCTGGGTGAAACTGAGGTAGCTTGTTGCCAGATGAATTTCCTAACCTGCAGAAACCAGAAATAATTTGGTTTTCAGCTTACTCAGGTTTCTAGTTTGATTCTTCACACAAATTATAGTACTGATGCAATGGAGGCAGTGGGAATAAATGGACACAGTATGGAGAAGGAAGATGGAACTGGCCCTTTAATCAGCAGCACTGAGCAATGACAGATTAAATGGATTATGGAAGTATGATGTGAAACATAAGCAAGTAGCTAACAGCTGACACTAGACGAATTCAGATGCGCAAAAGGTACTCATATGGCCAATGAAGATAAAAGAATCCTTTTCTATCTGACACTTTCAGTTGGAAAAATTTATTGCAGAGGTAGAGGATTTTGTGTACCTGACGAAGCATGTGGCATGTCTTTTCTGGCAGGCTGCACTGAATTTAGAAATCAAAAGGACTCCTAATATTCCTACACAGAGAGTAGGCGCTTAAAAATTCAAGGGTACCACACAGAGAAAGCAAAAGACTGCAGGTTCTTGAATCATCATCTGTGCTGTGAAAATCTTACCCTACAGAGAACCAGACTGTTGCTTCAGCAATTCAGTTTCATGTACCTCCTAATTCTGTTGAGAAGTGTTTTGCTGGGCTTACACCTAAATTTCTTGCCTCTTTACTTTGAACCTTGTCCACATGAAAAGCTTCTGATGGGGTTCTTGGCAAGCAGGTGCAACACAGACTGGGTTGAAGATCTGGCACTGTGAAACAGGCATTTGCGAAGAGATGCCTTCCTGCAGGTTTTGTTGCTGTTGTCATTATTGTTGTTATTATTATTATTTTGTCCTTGTTAAAATAGGAAACAAGGTGCACAAGTGCTGACAATTGGAAGAGGTCAGACAAGTTCTTCCTTCTTTATTTTAACTGTTCTTACCTTTGAAGCAGAATTGGATGAGACTTGCTTCCTTCTGAAGTATTGTTGGCAGATGACCAATACTTTACTGAAGAGCTCTGATGAATTCTACTTTCATCAAACCCATTGTTTTCCAGCAGGGTCAACCTCCTATTAATATCAAAGCTATTAGGTTAATCCTCACATAATAATATGGTTTATACCTTTTGTACTGCACCTGTATTGGGCTTGAGGCATAAAATTAGTGTGACAATGGGCAGATTCTCTTCCAAGGACTTGTTAGTTATACATCTGCAGCTCTAATTTAAATGCCCTTCAGTCTTAGGGAACTGGATTTTGCAACTTTCTTTAAAAATCTAGCTATAACTTCGGCATGAAATTTTGGACTCTGAAGTTAGTCTTAAGCCATTTGTTGATTTAAATGAGGCTATGATTTCTCCAAGACTTAACAGGCAGAAGTTGCAAGAGGCTCATGCAATGAGATCCTTGGTTTAAACTTTCTCTATGACTCTACATCTGTAAGAGTATACCTTCTATCATAAGTAGTTGTTTGGCACCGTTTCATGCAAGTCAAGGGAAGATGTTACTAACTAAATCTAAACTTGTATTGTCTTGGAGGGGATGAAAGAAAATGCCTTATTGAAACTTAGGCACTGAGCTCACAGGGCACTTTACAAGTGTAGCATAGCTATTTTTGCCTCTCTCTGTGTTTATAACATGTTTCAGTACCAGCAATGGCAATTCTAGAGTAGAAAGGTTTGCACATGTATGCTTTCTGTGGTGTGTTTCCTTTTTTCCCTATTTCCTGAAGTCAGCTTAGTCAACTATATTTTGATCACTAATAGTCTGAGTCAAGTCATTGGCTCTAACAGGGCTGTTACATCTACCATAAGCAGTTTTGAGAAATATGCTTATATATTTTAAATTTTAGTAAAGAGGGCAGGTTTCAACCTTACTTATTTTTTAAAGAATCGGTGATTTCAAACATAAATGCACAGAGAGACAATATCAAAGATACTGGAAAATAAGAGCCCCACAGTGTATATGCACAGTGACACAAGAGAAAAACAAAATTTACATCTTTACTTCCCTTGAAAGAAAGTAGCTTAGAAGATAGCACATTCAGGTGTGCTGCTTGCAGGATGCTGCTTCTTTGTGCAAGGTAAGACAAAATTTGTTGTTTTCCATCTGGTCAGGACAGACTTGGAGAGACGGAAACAATATTTTGGAGTTCTTACTGCTGTTAAGTGGTGGCAGGTTGCAGCATGCTCTGATTTGGCTTTTGGTTTCCTTTTCTCTCTGCCTACCTGGGAGTGGAGTTATTTCTGTGCTGAAGGACTTGCTCAAGTAGTGTGCGAAAATCCCAGGCAGTGCTTAAGTTTTCAGAGCTTGCTTTTAGGCCCTTTTAGTGTTGGTCATGCTTTTTAGTCAACAGGTAAACAGGGAGAATTTACTAAGGTTTTCCAAACTGAATCTTAGCTGTATAGCCTGATATGAAGGACTGTTTTTCCAGTTTCACATTTGTATTTCTGAGAGAGAAAATTGAGCAAGAATTCTGGGTCAGCAGTTCAGCCCCTAACTCTGAAATGGACATATCTAGAATACCTGTGAAAATATTCCTGAACATTGGATGTCCAAGGTTTTAGTTCCATCTTTCCTACAGTTTATGATCTGTGTCTTTCAGCTGGTTCTGGAGAAAAGGTTAAACTGCAAACACCTACACTATGTTTAGAGGTTTAGGAATTTGATTTTTGCTCTTAGTATTTCTCTGCCTCCTCATCTTCTACAGACTGGTTTCAATTGAACAGAACTGCTGAGAGCTGGATATGGCTAGTGTTTCTAGACAAGATATTTACATGCTGTTAAAAATGAACGAAAACTTAGAGTGCTTGCAAGTACTTAATGTGAGTGGTATGCAGGCAACAGATCATTCTGTTGCCAAGGATTTTGGTGCTGAATACTTTTATGACTTGATTTATATGTGACTGTTCAAGCTGAACAGTATATTTTTGATATGTTCTGGTTAGACTAACTATCTGATCTTGCAAGCTATATTAGAAAAAAATAAACAAACACCACAACCACCACCACCACCACCACCAACAAAAAACACAACCTAACCCCAGGTAATGTGAACTTGAAGCATAATTTCATTCACTCATTTATTTTCTTTTTAAAGTTAATGGTAGAAGCAGTAATTAAGTGTTCTTTTGGAAGGACCTGTGCGTAATCTGAGGTTGGTTACTCGAATCAAAGTGTAGATTGGGGCTGGTGTGCTTGCAGTAAAACTTATTTTGCATTTTATCTGTTGTGTCAGGTAGTGTCCATAACTTCTAAAAGAAGTTGAGCTGTGAGCAGTTATATTGCGAAGTGGCTGTGTGCCCTTTCTTGATCCTGTGGCAGTGTTGTACCCTAATCAGAGCTTAGCTCTTGGCAATGGAGGTGGTTTGTCTCCTGAATCAAGAGCTCAGACACCCTGTAGCTTGCTGAATTGTCTCCTCATCTATACAAAGTGGTTCTCTGCTTTCAGATTCAAACTCATTCACTTTCCCTGGCTGAAAGTAATCCATATTTCTAATTGTGTATTAGGTATGTAATGGAATAGTGCTATTAGAGATGTGCTAATTAAAAAGAACCTACACATAAACAAAGAACAGGAACTCTCCATAACGGAAAGTAATTTAAACTTTTTGGAGACTATTAATATATATATATCAAATATTTATTTTTTAAGAGATCCAAGATGTACTTTTTTGCTTTCCTAAAAACAAATAAAAAAAGAGTCATAAATGGTCAGATTTGGGTTAGTATGAGAACTGCCTGCCTTAACAGTGGCCTGAAATTCAGCATGTGCTGTTGTGACTTTAAGGGGAGCTCCTACATATGTACGAATTTTGGAAAGCTGTCCATGTAGGTGCATACGTAACTGGAAAAAAATCCAAACCCTAAAAATCCATACTTGAATGCCGAGGAATGAAGGCTCCATGGACACATGCGCAATGGGTTTCCCCTGCTAAACATCTGCTCCAGTCTTATACAGTGGAGTTATATTTGTACTGCTAGACCAGCACCATGGGTGTGTAGAATTGTAAGGGATATTCTCTATTCATAGGCCTCTAAAATATGATTTATCTATACTGAATAAATTTGGCTGTGACATGACAGGCAGAGTTACTTCAATTTACTATGGGGGAGCTAATTATTTCAGCTGTCTCTGTTGCAAACTGTGATTATAATCTTTGTTGGGAGCAAAATGAGTGTATTTTATTACCTGCATTCTGGGAGGGTTGTGGCAGGGGGGAGGATCAGTGGATTCTCATCTAGAGTGAGTAATTGTTGAATTACTGACCACGTTTCTTTATCCCATACAAACATTGTTGAATCTGGGGAGCCTTGATGGAGAGGAGATGAGCCAAGGTGTCCTGGGCCTCTGCCCTTCCATTTAATCACTTTCTTGAACTGTGGGAGGGTGCTTGTTGGAGAAGGCATGTGTGTAAGCCACACATAGTAAGATCCCAGGTAGCAGATGACATGAGATTTCATATGTCCTCTGATCTATGTGGTTTGGAGGTTGTACCCAAAGGGAAAAAAACTTCTTCCCATACATCTTGCAAAGTCCTCAGCAGAACAGATCAGAAAAGATTTACATAATTCATCCTTTGATGATGTGCTTTCTGAACTGGTCCCAGTGACAGGATGAGGTTTTCTGATCTGCTTTCATTTTAGATGTGCATCAAATCAAGCCATGCAAGCAGCAATTGATGATCCTTCTGGAATCCTTTCCAGCTCAGTCCTGTATTCTGTTCTGTTCAGCTTAGAACCAGGTGGATGTACACTTTTGTTAGTATGCTCCCTTTCCCTCAGATCTTCAAACCAAGAAACAACAAACCTTTATAGCAAAGTGTGAATGTTCTCACTAAGGACAAAAACAAATGATCCTCCTTGACTCATATTCTAATATGACTAATAATTAAAAAAGATATGGCCAAAAAATTTATCCAAAACATCAAAGTGTCTGCTACTGAGGAAGAAATTGACATGTATACCTATGAGGTGATCAGCTAGTGATACAAATTCCTTCTTACTCCCAGAGCTACTGTGTGCCACTCTTCCTCTATACAAAGACAATTTGCTTTTCATGTAGTGATGAAGAACAATGTTTTAACAGACAAAGGCACTTCTAGTGTATTATTGTGCTGTCTTTTGACTAGCACTAGATGCTGGGAAAAATGGTAATTCACAGTGTGAATGCTTCTCGCCAGCACTGTGGGTTAGAACTGAGCATGTACAATCCATGTTGCACAAGGTACAATGGTGAACATTGTGAGAGGGAGAAAAGCCCAAATTATAGTGGTTGCTGATGGCCAAGAAACTAGTCTTTTGTATTTTTTTTTTTTTTAAAGACAAAGGCAGCCCAAACAAAATTCAAAATATTGTCCTTCAAACTGTGTGTGTGTGGATGAATTTAGTAACAATATGTTCACTTTTAGTGTTTGTAAATTCATGTAAATATACACAGCTATATTGCTGAAACACCTGTGTTCCTGTTTTTCTTGTAAACTGATAAAAGGCACAGGTGGCTTTGCATTAACTTATTTCATGCAAATATAAATATGCTGCAGAGTTTCTCTTGCTGTAACTATATAATCCAAGAAACATGATTGCTACTGATTTAATGTAATCAGTGTTGTGAGGGGAACATTCTGAGCCCTTTGTGAATGGCTCTATTCTGAGGGGATTTACACCCCATGTAAATCTGATTTAAATGAGAGAGTGGTGGAATGTGGCTTTCCTATTTAACCTATGCAAAAATCTATATTCTCCCACCTACATTTCTCACTGTGTGATGGGATACTCAGCTGGTACATAGGGGGAGGGGATGAGCAGAAGTCCAATAAGGACAGAGAAAGTAGGTAAGGGACTATCTCAAACAGGCAAGTTACACATTTTGATTCAATATTCTGATATTCTTATCAAGGCTTTCCAGAATGTGACACTGACTCAAACTGCAAACAATAAGGAGAAAACAGCAAACATGTATCAATGTCTCGGGTGTTCTGCAATGTTTTTTTTTTTTTTTTTTTTTTTTTTTTGGAGGGACCAGGACCAATGTTACAGCAGAAATAAAAAACAAGAAGGGAAAACAGTAAGCCATCTTAACACGTAAAAGCAAATGTGTTTTTAAAAATTATTTTAGTAGTTTAAAGATATCTTTCTGTTTAAATTTATTGAACTATAGCCAGATTTATTCAATTAAGATAATACACTTCAAGGTTAACTACCATTTGCTGTTCACTTAGGCAAGCTATTGTACAGTTATGTAAATTTCATGAACAGAGACACGACTTGAGTGTCTTAATTACAAGCAAAAAGTGTCATTTAAATATGAATAAGTGAATAGTTGCCTGTATTTCCTGTTCACTTTCTGCTGTCATTTTTAAGACCAAGAGCTAACTAGCCACCTATACTGCACTCTCGGTTTTTCCATCTCTAAAACAGGAGAGGAAAAAAAAAAAAAAAGAAAGGAACCTGTCATATAAATGCATGTAAAGCAGATGATGCGGGAATGTCCCAGTCTTACAGTTGTTATTAGCACACTGAATTTTAATTCACTCAGATCACAATGAACAGCAGTAAATATGCAGTATTTCTGTGGATTTCTCTGCGTTTCAATTTGATATCTATATTTAAATTGTACCATCTATTATTTGTGTGTAAAATCTTTTGGTAGTAACTTTCTGACAAGTCTGCTAAGGGCTTATTTTGTATGCTTCTATTTTCAGTGCTAAGAGCTATTATGAATTCCCCTCATTTATTTATATACACATAGCTGTGTTCAAAATAGTCTGTTTCCTTATTAATTTATAGTCAGTTTAAATTAAATTTTATGTAACAAAAAGTTTTATAGCAATATTCCCTCATCATCTTTAAGACCGGATTCCCTGTGTTCCTATCCTCTTGATACTTCAGGATTTTTTTTCCCCCATTGTTTTGAATTGTTTGTCTCTCCAAAAATGACCTAGAAAGAAATCTGTTGTTAATCACATATCAACGAGGGAGGGATGATTAGTTAATAAAAACCATGTCTTGTTTCTGTGGACCAAATGGCTAACTCTGGTTCTCAGTATGTACAGAGACTCTTGAAAGACTGTTCCCATCCTTCAGTGATGTAGCTGCAGCTCTCCCTGAGGAATGAGAAGTTCACTATTCACCCTGTGCTTGCATCACCCTTTCCAACATGTTCCCACTGATACATTAAAGGAATTAATTGCTCATAATGATCTCACCATCTGTTAACAGAGGTTCATACCTACAGGCTGGTGGCATGTGGTGGTCCTATTCAGAAATCAATAGGCAATGCTGGGGGAACGCTTTCCCACATTGCCTTCCATTGCGCTCTGAAAAGGGGAGGAGAGCTCAGTGTTGGCCATCTGCTCCTTGTCTTTCTGTGCGAGAGACCTTGATGCAGTCCAGCCCGGCTCTGATCTGACTCCAGTCTGATTGGAATGTGGCTGATCTGAGAGCCTCTCAAAGCTGTGAAAGTGAGTCAAAAGGAGATCCCCATTGTCCGGCAGGGCTGAAAGAAAATGATCACTTTAAAATTCATAACTCCCAGGTGCCCGCCATCTATTCATGGGAAAAACTCTCTGAACTTCTCTTCATTAAAAAGAGAGGGAGTCCAGCTAAAAAGAGAGAAAAGGAAGTAGTTTGTGGGAAATGTGCAAGGGATTTCAGGCTAAACAAATGAGGAATTTGGAATTTTTACTTGTATTAAAGGAACCATGTAAGGAAAGGGAAGCATTTGTAAAAGCAGGGCCTCTGCATCAGGGGCCCTTCCCTGGGGTCCTTTAGCAAAATAAAAAGGCTTTTTTTTTTTTTTTCTTCCTTTTTTTTTTTTTTTTTTCTCTCAGGAGTTTTTCCTCCCTTTTCCTCTTTCTTACCTGTGTGAATGATGATAGGAATAGTACAAGAATGGGTCTGTCCCTGCTTTATGTGATAAATTAGAATGCATTCAGTCTGCCCTCCTCCCCCTCTCCTGCATGTATTTTATTGTTTAGGCTGCATATAAAGCTGACCTGATAACAAATGTAAACTGAAGCTGAGTATCCTCATGGAGAATTAGACTTTTGAGGGGGTGGAAGGGCTGTTCTGTCAGCTTGGTGCCTAAACTATTCCCTGCCCCCATGTCTACTAATCTGAGGATTTGCCATATCACAGGAAGGATTTTGGTTTTCTTCCCCACCCCCACTTTCTCCATCTTTTGCCTACTCTGAATGTGAGGTAGTGCCAAGTCCTTCCTTGTTCCTCAAGCACATGATGTGTGCTCCCAAGTTCTGTGCTTTTTCACAGGGTCTCACAACACTAAGTGGATTTATGCTTCCTCCTGCAGTGTGAACAGTATATTTCCCCTGATATTGTTTATGTGGCCAGAAGTGAGGACCACCACAGAGAATAATATGTAGTAGACTTTAAGGCAAGAACAGACTATTTTTACTACTTAGTCCAACTAATTCTGCAGCAGTGGCTGTTGAATCCAGTACCTTTTCCTGGTAATTCCTGTTCAAAGCCTTTAACTGCTGGGTAACTACTGAGTGCTTTCAGAAATTCATTTTCAATTTAATGATTTCCAGGGAATTTATCCATTGGTAAACTGTATAGATAAATATCTGTGACCTGTTTCCAGTCTAGGGGGTATCCATTGTCCATTGTGACTACAGGAGTTAGACACGTCTGATGCCTGATGGCACAAAGTAAACCACACAGTGTGTCTGATTACATGTGTATTTGCCATCATGTTGTAGTCACTTATCTCCCACCAAAAGCATGTGTGTAGTTTTTGATGCCCCACTGACCTGTCTCCTCTGTTCCAAGAGTCTTTTACCTTGCAATGCACCCGTCTCCTTCATTGTCCACCTATATCATTCGGTAAGAAGAGTAGTGGGGTACAGCACCTCTTTTCCTGAGGTATTTTAATTGGAAATGGTTGTGGGCCTTCCCAATTATATGTTGTTCTGTCTACCTCAACTTGCCTTTTAGATACCTTTGAGATGGAACCAGCTGCCTTTGGTCAGCACTTCTTTTTTGTTTATTCAACAGTGTGAGAGGCTGGTAAGCATTGTTCAGTCTCCCCCATTCTCCTAAAATTGCTGAGGATGTAGGCAACCATCACCAAATTACTGAGAAGCAGTGTCCCAGCAGACAAGAATGTTTGTTTTGTAATTTCATGATAACATGTTGCATCTCTATTCTCCACTGTTAATCAGTACTCTAGCTCTTATTATAATCACCATTTTTAACTGTATTGTTTATGTCTCTTCTCTCTGCATCTTCAGTCTCACTGCATGTACTTCCATTAGGTCAAGTGTTCCTCTTACGATAACCAGCATTTGCATAGCAACTTTTAGAACCAGCTGAGGAGCACCTGACCCTGGCTTACTTTGTAATGTTGGGAGGTTATGTTTCAATTCACATTTAACAGTCAATCCATTTCAATAAATAAATAAATAAATAAAAGCATTAAGAGAAAAATACAAATTGCAAAGTTACATGCTCCACATCCAGACCTTGTTTGTTAAAATGGAATACTTATTCTGAATTGTACCTGCTGTTGTGTGTCTAGGACTACATTCTTTAATGTCATGACCTATTTCTGTTCTTGTATAGACTGTCTTGTTTCTGGAAACTTTAGATTTATTTGTGTAATATCTTGTAATATTTCATTCATAAAAAGTATTTCATAGTTTTTAATGAAATATACAATAATTACTATAGTTGTCTGAATGATAACCTTCTTTTTTTCAGAGATGTGTTTATCGGTCTGTTTGTCTGCAGTGAATGTTTTGGTTCCAGCTAGTCTCTCTTACCTGAAATTCATGACTAGTATCAGAGCTAACTGAGAAGAAAACTTTAGTGACCTAAACAAACCAGCAGATTTTCATTTCAAGTAAGTGAAACACGAAACTGAACATAGTATTGAATCTTCTTATTACTTCTTTACCTTGAGGACCAATGAAAAGTGAGAGCCTCCAGTGCTTTACACACTGTATGAACACTGTGTGTAAATGGTGCCTGACCAACTGAGTTTACAGTCCAAATCAACAAGGCAGATAATCAACATTTGGGAAGAGGTATGATGGCACTTAGGCAGATCATTTAAACTGAGCTCAGACAACATATGCCAAATCTACCAAAAAAAAAAAAAAAAAAAAAAAAAAGATAATTACTTCTTTAGTTTTCTGATATTGGGTAGTCTCATTGAGTTAGAGTAAAGCTCCATGTGAATAATGTTTGAAAATTGGAGTGTTAAAGAACTGTATGAGAATTTGCATGTTCAAACACAACTTAAAGATGGAAGAAGGGACCAAATTTCCTACAAGGAGTTTGGCAGGGAGAGTTCATGATGATCACAGATGGAGAGGAAAAAGCAATTTAAAAGGCTATAATGTCATGGTTATGGTTTTATGCTAATGTTTTTTTTTCAGTACCAGATACAGTATAGAGATTACACAACATACTATTGTTCAGTTTTGCTTCCTTCCAGCAGTTGCTTTCTTTCTGTTGCTCAATTCAAGTGTTTACACTGTGATACTTCAAGGAAGATCTGTAATGATCTGTTTAAAAAAACAACAACAACAAAATTTTTTTTTTTCTTTTTCTTTTTAAATTTTATTTTTGTAACATTAACAGGATCCTAATAAACACACTTCTACGTAAGCACTTGGGTCAGCTCAACAGAAGGAAAGTAGCCCTTAGTAGGAGTACAAACCTCAAAAGTAAAGGATATTCAGACTTAAACCAGATCTGTCATTGATGGAATAGTAATGTGCAATTACACCTAAAGATTGTTTAGCTGTTAAGGAAGGTAGGAAAACATGCAGCTAGTTCTGGTAAGTTAAGACTGAGTGCATAAGTTTTATTTATTTTTATTTTATTTTTAGCTAATACATGAGTAAGGAATATGAGGAGGCTTTTGAATGAGGTAGATTCATGTGTGTGGAGAGGAGGGGCATAATATACCATCCTGCTCTTAACTATTCTTTCATAGTAAATACTTAAGAGGCAAAATAATCCTTTGTGATGTAAAATTTGAGAATTGAATGTACAATAAAAGTGTTTGAGTGTAGAATCTTATGCAAGTTTTCTAACACTGCTTAAAGTAAATGACTTGTGGAGAGGAGAGGGAGAGAACTCCCAGGAATGCTATTACCAGAATTTGAGGCACCTACCACTTTGAGTAAATGCCATGCAGTAATGCTGCTGTATTGTCAGTGAACACTCTACAGGTGGATTTGGAGAATCTGCTTGCTGTTTTCTCTGCTTTGCCAGTGACATACTTCTCTGTTTCTCTGGTTTATAGACCTATACAAGGCACTCATACCAGGTTGTCAAGAGTGGAAAGACACATCAGGATAGGCACTCATGGGGATTTTTCAAGGGCACTGAAGTGGTTTAAGTGTTGTTGAATTCTCTTTGACTTCGGACTCAGCTTGTAAAGCCAGTACGACTGCTATCTGCAACTTCAGGTCTCCGTCTCACTGATCTGAATATTCTGACCTTTTGTATTGATTTCTTTCAGCTAGGTAGGATGAAGGGAGCACAATATTGTAGAAGAGTCCTTGGTCAAGAAGCTCATTTAAGATATGTGATTTGTCATGTTTAGTGCCTTTCATATTCATAGAAAGTGACCAAACCTACCACTTTTTTCATCCCTTTTTACAGTGCATTGCCTGTTATTAGTACAAGGTGGAACAGCTCCAATGAGTACTTGAAAGGGAAGATAACTTGGTGGTTAGTTTTTGTCATTGCTGTGAAGCAGCTAGTCTGGGGACTTGAATTTGGAAATCTATCCCAAGTAAATTTCCTAATCTTTAGGCTCTTGAGAAGCTGGGGAAGGAGTGAAGGAGTTACTAGGAATTGCATCAGGGTACACAATACCTTCCAGATGATTTTTTTTTTTTTTTTTTCTGACAGAAAAATATGAGCTTAGTAAGAAAGTTGCACACAAGCTCTGACCCAAGTCAGTTCATGCTACAACTCTGTACATACTGTACAACTTAAAGTATGAACAGCAGTCAGGCTTCAGTTCCATTCTCATTCCTCCTTAGCTATGCACTTTGAATACCACAGAGTGGGGAAATGATGAAAATGTGTTTCTTAGTATTTGATATTTCAAAGGTTGTTAACTTGCTCAACTCGAAGCGGATTTCTGTAGGAGTATACAGAGGCTGTTTCTGTACTACTTTTCAGCTTTTTCAGCTTTTTTTCTGCAATTTTCAGTGCTGCTGTTTCTCGTTTTATTTTATTTTACTTTTTGTGATGTATTTGAGAACAACTGGTACCTTTCCTCCTTGTTTCACCTGCTCTTAAAGTGTCTGCACGCACATGATGGAGATGTGAGTCCAAGCTTTTTTTTTGCTCTAAAATAAAAAGGATTTTTTTATTTTTTTTAGAAAAAAAAAATAAAAAATAAATTTTTAGAAAAAAAAATAGTAATGTTAAAGTTTTAAGTGTGGGAACACTTGCAGTAATTCATATGTATTATTATTTTTTAAATCTTAGGACTCTTTACACTAATTTCCATGGATTTTGATGTCTTAAGGTGGTTTTAATCTTTATTTTTTTGTGTATGTGCTAGATTCGGGATGTATATAGAAAGTGACCGGTATTGCCTTAATCTGCAATACAATACTTCATTGACAGGTGCTAGTAACTTTGTGAAAAGATTGAAGTGTGTATGATGACATCATAGATGATCGTAGGAGTATGATAAGTTAGTTCAAAGTCAGAATTATTGCTTAGGGAAGGAGAGGCTGTAGGCTGAGTTGTTCTGAAAAAGAATTCTTGGAGTAAACAAACAAGGTTGCAAAATATTTGGGATTTTTTTGCTCAAACCAAATCTGTGGCAGGGAATGACTTTATACACTTGTGTATTATATTGTTGTGGAAGTACAATCTAAAACATGTACATATATAAATAAAATGTGGATATATTTACATGATTTTATGTAGGTATATTTATTTCAAGAAGATTTTTATTGAGGAAATAATTTATTATTTTGAAATTTTTGTTTCATATGTAAATATAGTTACCTGCTTCTTTTTGTAGTTGATAGGAAACTTTTTCTCTGTCTACCATCTGTACTGAACCCAGCTAAATTCACCTGGAAGGGTCAACATTTTATTAAGGATAATTGCATTTCCTCAACTTACATGAGTATAGAAAGTTTGGATGTTACCATGCTGGAAGCTCCATAAGCATTTGAAAATGATGTTTTCTCCGTTGCAGAATTCTGCCATAAGAGTGGCTGAAGGTTTATCTGTCATATATCTTGGTCTTTAGCAGTGACCAGCTGCAGATGTCCGAGGGTCAGTATAACAAGGCAGCTGTCCAGTGATACTTTCCCAGAATACTCTCTTAGCTCTCAGTGATTTCTTGCTCTGGATAGTCCTGTGCTTTCTGTTTAGTAGGCCTCACTGAAGTTTTCTTCCAAAGGCAACTGAAGTCATACACTGTTGTTGATCCTCTTATTTTGGGGAAAAGTGCAATGAAGTGAGCCATTCCAGATGGTAAATACATGAATGGAAGATTATTAGGCCTCACTGAGTATTTGTGTGTGGAGTTAATAGGTGGGCTGATTCTGCTTGTTTGTAATCCAAGCTCATTTTTATTTAATGCCCATGTTTATTTGCAGCCTGTATTGTGCTAGTTTTGATGTTATTTAAACATATAGCCATATTTATGGCCTGTGTATGCTACAGGAGGACTCAGTCCTATTGAGTCCCTTTTCAGCCTGTGCGCTTCTCTGAGTAACAGAGCATGTACAACAGCAGCCTGCTTTTCGTTTTCAGAAGTGGTTTCTACTTTTTAGAGGTAACCAATGCAAAGCAGGAATGTATGAAGATGCTCATAAAATGCTTAGAAATGAATGAACTGGACTTTATGCAGCTTACTTGGTTGAATATGTTAAAGAAGTGGAAATGTTTTGTCCAGGGACGACACTGCATAGAATCATAGGTAGAATCATAGAATATCCCGAGTTGAAAGGGACCCATAAGGATCATCAAGTCCAACTCCTCGCACCGCACAGGTCTACCCAAAAGTTTAGACCATGTGACTAAGTGCACAGTCCAATCTCTTCTTAATTTCAGACAGGCTTGGTGCAGTGACTACTTCACTGGGGAGCCTGTTCCAGTCCGCAACCAGCCTTTCGGTGAAGAACCTCCTCCTGATGTCTAGTCTAAACTTCCCCTGCCTCAGCTTAACCCCATTCCCGTGGGTCGTATTACTGGTGTTTATGGAGAATAGGTCACCCACCTCTTCCACTCCCCCTCATGAGGAAGTTGTAGACCATGATGAGGTCTCCCCTCAGCCTCCTCTTCTCCAGGCTGAACAGGCCAGTGACCTCAGCTGCTCCTCATATGATTTCCTCTCCAAGCCTTTCACCATCTTCGTCACCCTCCTCTAGACACTCTCCAACAGTTTAATGTCCTTTTTGTACTGCGGTGCCCAGAAATGCATGCTGAAGCATTCTGCATGCTGAAGAAAGGGGCAGTCTGGGAGGAAGTGAGAGAAAAATTATGGATGCAATGGACAAGAAGGATGTGGCTGGTAGGACAAGACTGAAATGTGGGAATTAGTGAGTTTCAGGTACATTAAATGCCAAACTTATGCATTACAGTGAAGAATTAAGGTTGAATTTTCAAGTGAAAATTTTATACTGCCATTTTTTTTTTTTTTGCTGATTGGAATTAGAATTAAGTGCCTGGGAGGTCCTTTCTTCTGTTTGCCTTCAGATCCTTCCTCCACTGGGGTGATTTTTATATCAGCCTTGATGATATAAACTTTCAGATGTGCTATGTGCTTCCTTGCATAGGCCTAGGCCTTTTTTTTTTTCTTTTTTCTTTTTTTTTCTTTTTTTTCTTTTTTGATTGTTACATTAGTGCGATTGTATCCAGTGATTTTTTGGGTATAAGCCCTGATAGAAATCAATATGGGAAAATTATAAAACCTGGCAGAAAGGTTGCAAGGGTGGAAAAGTGGTAGACTGCAAATCAGGAAGAGGAAGGTATGTATGCTCTGCTCTCTAAGCAAGAGGATTAGAACTTAATTTGTAATAATTCCTTACTAAGTAAGCAAGTTACTTCGTTAAGATTTGTAATTCTAAAATAAAATAAAATAATGATAATCATTGGGCTTGATGCTTCTTGTAGAGAGATATAAGAGGGAAAAACCATGCTTTAGCCTGTCATAATACATGCTTTACTCATTTCTAGTAAGATATTTTAGCATAACAAGCATAAAAAATGAGAACTCTGTCAATTTTGAGTGAACGCTATGTTTTCTTGCAAATCTAGTCGGATTCCTTCTTTTTGCATATAGACTTCCTAAATGTTATAAAGGTGTTCAAAAACCCCCATACTCTACTCCGCTTATTATACTATATATTTGTGTAATATAGTGTAGGAGAAAAAAAAAAAAGAAAAGAAACAAAAAAAAAACACACTGACAAATTACAGTTATCTTCATTTTTAATTTCTGAAGGTTTTTCAGGTTTGATTTTCAAAAGTAAAAGTGAGGAACCAAAATGCAAAGCAGAAAAGTATTTTGACTCCAAGCAGTTATAGGTGTATTGCAAAATCGATGTTACGTTTAAGATGCTGAAGATACTATTTAGTCAGACATTTCTTTAAGATCTCATTCCATCTCTGATTATAGTCTTAGTGGTTATAGCAATAGTCATCTAGGCCTGCAGTAATAAAGCTAAAGAATTGTCCAACCCTTAGACTATATATTCACCACAGAGAAGGGGGTTTGTGGCAGGTTCTGGGGTTAAACAAGTTTGGTTTATTTTGGCCTGGTAGGAGGAATAAAATCCTAAATCGAGGGATGTCCTGCTTCTAGCTACCTTTCTAATGATCTCTGTTGCTGTGTGTGTGTGAATGTGTGCTAATTAGCTGGTAATGGTGAGAGAAAAATGCATTGCAATACCTAAGTCTGCTCTATAAAACATAATTTTAAATGGGTTCACTTTGGAGGGATTTCTGAGAGGGTACCAGTGGAAAAAACAAGATACTTGCTGATTGCTAAATATATTTCAGTTTTGAGTCTAACTTGTGGATAGATTTTCTTTAGCCATTTGGAATTTCCTTAAATTATACATATTGCCTTAAATGAACAAGCAACACCCCCCTCTCCACAAATATTCAGAGATAGAACTTGATCTTCCAGGTTTATTATTTTCTTTGCTTGAGAAACCATATTTTTTTTTTTTTTCTTTCCATGAAATATTATTTTCGTTTCTAATTATTAATATATAATTTTTAGTTCTATTTTTACCAGCATGTGTTTATTGATGTCTTTCTCTACAGAGCATTTTAGTACCCCAAACGTTTAGAATAAAGGCTTGTTTTCAAAAGTTTTGTTGTAGTCATGCTTCCTCCTTTATAGCATACATAGAAGGTGAGGAATTATCAAAGAACCCATTTCAAATGTGTATTTTTAATTTAAATGCAGTCTGGCATTGCTTGTATTTTCAAAGAAGACAAGGAAATAATCATCAATGCCTTAGCTGGGATGTGAGTTAACATTTGCACCAGCCATAGATTTTTCAATTAGCACTGCCATAGAAAACCCGTTCCCCCACCTTTTGTCAATGTGCTGTAGGAGAAGAAGAGCAAATAGATTGGAAATGTTCTGCAGCTCGGGCTCCTGGGAAAATGTAACAGGTGTTACAGCTCAGCTGGGTATGAGCTTTATGAAAAAGACCCTCTCAGACTTTGCCCATAGAATTCCCTTTCCTAGCTAGAGCTTCAAGTAGGAAGAAACTAATGACTTCATTACCATCTCAATTCTGGGAAATGCTTGGTCCAGACCTGAATCATTAAAGGAAAGGTATAGCACTCTGTGTGACCTTACAAGATCAAAATGTTATTTAGAGCAATTCCATTAGTCAAGGCTATAAACCTGAAAGAACACACCCTTTTACGTTGGCTTTAAGGCCATAAAATGTATGTCTGTATGTCATGGGAAGGAGGGTGGGAGGTGGAGGGGAGGGGGGGAGAGAAAAACATATTCTGCACTCATTGTGCAGCACAATTTCCTCTGCTTTCTTTGAAAAGCCTCCACTTCCAGCACTTCTTCCCTTCACCCTGTGTTGTGACACGTTTAATGGCTCTTGTCATTCTCACTCTTCTGGGGGTTTCTAATTGGGGATGATACTGCAGCCAAGAATGATGTCAAAATTTTAAGCCATACAAAATGAAATATATTTTTTTCAAAGCTGCAGTAATTAAAAGCAACTTTTTTTTTTCTTTTTAATTTGTTGCTTAAAAAAATAAAGAAAAAAAGAAAGAGAACTGTGTGACATGTAGAAGACCGACTCTGGGGTTATTTTGCTTTTCTCCATTATTTCTTATTCAATTGTAAGGGAAAGAAACCTTGCTTAGTGGAAGTATATTCTTGGCAGCCATCTAGAATTTCTTCACATAAAGATAACCCTGGATTTGAAACTCTGACTCAACAATCTTTCAGCAATAAAAAGAAATATGTACTTTTTTGGATGAACTTGATCAATAAAGAAAACCTAGATGCATTTTCTCACACAAGTTGCCATGAAATCTTCTCTCTTCCTGCACAAACATACCTCTACTAGTAAAGGTGGGCACAAACTAATGCCTGCCTGAGGCAATGGTTTGCTGACAGGGAATAGAAGCAAGGTGAAGTGTTTTGTAGAAAGTTCAAAGCCTCTGTGGTAAATAGGCATTTGCAATGCCTGTTTCTGGTGCCCAGATGGAAATTCTGTCTTGTACTCTGTGCCAGTAATATGAGTCAGTCGATCTGCTATTAATGGGCATGTGAAGAATGCTTCTTTTAGTGGACCTGCATCTGTGTTGCTATTTCTTGATAGTGAAGAGTCTTTAAAAGGCAAGACTTGACCATGCATGCAGTGCAGGCAGTTCATTGGTACTGGTTGTATTGTAGATTAACCTCACCCTGATGTGTCCCTTTGAGGTTGTTGCAATGGTTTCCAATGCATTCTGGTCGCTTCCTCAACATGTTCTAGCTTTATAGCAATCTATTTATGTAGTGAAATTTCTACAACTTGTTGCCACATTTAGTTCATTTTAACTCTCTTTTCTCAAACAGGTAAAATTGGACTTTGAAGTTTGAGATGCGGTGTCACCAATTTTACGTTAAAATTGGAATACCCTGGGATTTCCTTTCCTCATATCTGCTCTGTGACAATGGTTGCTTATTTTTGTCTAGTGATTATCAAGTTTTCATAGGTTCTCCTCACTGTTGTTTTCTAGTGATAAACGTTTATTCTCAAGAATGGCATTAGTCTGTACAGGTACAATGTGTCATTTCATACTGTTGAGTTTCACTTCTTTTTGACCCCTTTAATCCTCAGAGGATCCCATTTAGTCCACCTGAAGAATCATGAACAAACGCAACAGAAACCTTTTACTGCCCAGTGAGAGCAGTGTGTCACATTTCTGCAGCCTCTGGTGTATGTGCTTTCTAGGCTAAAGTTCTTAGGCAGCTAAATTGGAAAATAATGGACGCTTATTAATGACAATTTTGATAAAATGAAATATGTCTATGAGCCTGACACTTCCATAGAAGTATCATGTAACATAAGTTAGTTTAGCCTACGTATAGGAAAGGAGTAGTTGCATTAACAGGACATTGTTTTCTGTGTTATCTACTATGGCACTGCATTTTTATATTCTGCTCTAACCTTAGTATGTCTGTGTGACTTTGCTTACAGTCCCCTGTCATTCTGTAAGTACGATTCTTTGCTTTATCTTGGGTTGCTGTAGTGGGTGGCAGGCGGTTTTGTTGAGTTCTGAGAGAAGGATGAGAGGGCACACAAACTTACATCTATCACCGCCTTGAAATATGCTGATGTGATTGCTTCTTGGACTGAAAATGCTCACTTCTGTTAGACTGTGTACTCCTAGAAATCTTCTGACAGTCAGGAAAAGCAAGCAATTTAAACAACACAAAACATGTGACTTTGTGAATGTTGATGTGAATGATTTATTTAAGAAAAAAAAAAAGTGGATAAGTTATTTTACACAAATGCTATGGGGTCTGCATGCTGCTGTTTGCAACCCAGAACACAAAATGTGTTTATAGTTTAGCATTTAAAACTCAGAAGTACCCTTAAAAATCCACACTTAAAAAAAGATTTGTTGTTTAGAGCGCTTCTGAAATGAAATATTCAAGGTGCAAGAGAATGAGAAAATTGCAATATACCCATTAAGAAGAAAATACTGGTAGAGCCTCAATTATAGAACATCTATTGACATCTCTGTGCTAGTTTGTTCTTCACAGTACCCTTTATCCAGGCACCTGGGAGGATTATTCTAACAGGAATTGCTTAACCCTCCTAGTGCTTCTCCTTTGCAGGTCATGTTTAGAACAGTTCTTTTGGTAGTTCAAACCCAGACACTCATCCAGGCATTTTCCAGTAAATCAGTTTTGTACACCAAAACAAAAGTAATTTACTCCTCTTTATCATCATAGCTGTATGTTTTGAATATATCCACTTTGTGCAGCCTGGACGTGTTTAGTCAGTTTTGCAGATGATGTGCCTTACAGGTGAAGGTGAAATTTTAGTTTTTGTGTTGTTCATGTGAGTTTTGTTGTACTGACTGAAGGCCTAGTATGAGAGATATATATAAAAAAAAAAAAGCATTTATAGTTTTTCTGGATGTGTGATAGCTGAGAGTGATTTAAAACAAAACAAAATAAAAACAAACAAAGAAAAATCTGTAATTCTTACCTGTATTCTAGAAAGTGGATTATTTTCTGAGAACCTTATCAAAATTACATCTTATAACTGAGCAGCATGATGTAATATTTCAGACATGATTGGGTTTTTCACCACCCTGCCTTTAAATTTATTAACTCTTTCTGGAACTGTTTTCTGATGGATTTCTTATGGATTCCACTCCGTGCCCCATGTACAGTATCTTGCAAGGACAGGTAAGTAAGTGTCCTTGCAAGGCATGGGCCAACTGGAACTGTTCAGAAACTGTTCAGCAACTAGTGTGCTTTGTACAGAAGTAATGAACAAAATAGACTGCTCATTCAGTGCCACCCTGGATTTTGGTATTCTTATTGCTGCATGTTAAAATATTGGTGTATCATGTCTCAGACCCTATCACTGAAAGGCCTAAAGAATCTGCAAAAAAGGCTAGTGTTAGAGTGCTTTAAAGGATTTGTTTCACATTTCAGTTTTGGACTGAAGTCAGGATTTGCCTAATAGCTTCTTTTTCCACTTGTTTAAAGACGACAACAGCCTTGTCCTTAGCAATATATTGTGACATATATAATAATATCTGGTAAAAACTAACAACTCAGGTTAGGTGAGTCTAAGTATTGACAGTTTTTTTTCTAATCAGGAGAAATTTATGTAGCAGAGTGTTTAGGATCGTTAAAGTAGCCATTTTCCCTTCACCTGATGGTGCTTGCAGTTTGTATTTCCTGACACCAGAAGTTTGTTGTATTTAATAAGCAACTTCCTATTGCATTAGCAAATTTCCATCTGGTTGGAAAGCTACCTGATTCTATTACTATATTTGTCTTCACGGTTATGATGCAAAACATAATTTGCTTATAGCTTCGTAAATATGGCTAATGTAATGATATGTACATCATATTACCCACAAAAAGGTTTTGTGTTGTGCAGGGTACTTTGGAATTTATGAATGAACAGGGAACACGGACAGAGAGGGGAGACATCTGCTTCTATTATAAGTCTGGTGATGTCCTAGTCTTTTACAAAGGCTTTAGAAGGAAAGTTAGAGGAAGGACTAAAGTAAGGAAGAGAAAAAAAAACAAAAACAAAAAACAAAACAAAAACAAACAAACAAACAAACAAACAAACAAAACACTATTATTGCCCCAAAATGTCAATGCTTTTTGTATGTGTATGTGAGAGAGGGAGAGAGAAGTATCAAATTTTGTGTATGAGCAGAATTTGGGAGAGGTATCTGCCTGCTGGAAAATCAGAGAATGCATGGCATGATAGGATGTCTCCCTAAAATCTAAATCCATTGCAACTTTATAATGTAGTTGAAGAAGCAGAAACCTATACGTTTGTAGCATCATAAAAATCTGATATGAAGCTTTGGAAAGGCCTGGGGAGGACCTATTGAATAAAACATTAATACAAATGGGGTTTTATGTCCTGAATTTTACTAGCTTCCAAGGAACCTCAGCAAACAATCTTTGTGAATTCTGTTAGCAATGGGCAAATATGCGCAGCATTACTTTGTGTCCATTTTAGAGGTGTACAAAGAAGGTGTGGATGGCTTTGCTGGCTTGTCTGCTGTCACAAAGAAGTCTGTGGCAGACAGGGAAATGAAGCGAGGAGTTCAGAGCTGGCATCCTGACAGGCTCTTACAGCCAGATCTCTTGTCAGAAGTGCTGTATAGAAACATTCCTGCTTTAAAGAATGTACAGACTAGATGAGAGGAGAAGCGGGAAGCATAGGTGAAATGCCTTGCACAAGGAAATCAGTAGCAGAGTTTAAAAACAAGATGAACTAAAAAGAACAAAAGTATACTTGCATTCACATCAGTATGTACTTCATTTTCTGGTGGTAAACAGCACAGCTATTGCAAGACAGTATTCTGGCAGTAAGAGGCTGCTAAGTAGTAGGTGGTCTTCCTTGGCATCCATTGCCTCTTGCTTCTTTCAATGTTTCCCATAGCTGATGTTGCTCTTGCTGCAGAGCTACAGGCTACCTGATGCTAACAGCAGTGGGACCACTCTGTGGAACTCAGGCATAATGATTTCCAAGTGGCATTTCCCCATTTAACACAGCCAGGAGAGGAGTCTGTCTTTGGTACATTACCTCTAGTTTTGAATGGAACTCGGTGCTATGTTGAAGGGTCTAGAGAAGTCTTATGAGGAGCAGCTGAGAGAGCTGTGGTTGTTTAGCTTGGAAAAAGGAAGACTCAGGGGAAAGTTTATTGTACTTTACAATTACCTTAAAGGAGGTTGTAGTGAGGTGGGGATCTGGCTCTTTTCCCAAGCACCAAGTGACAAGATGAAGGAAAATGGCCTCTAGTTGTTCCAGGGGAGATTTATGTTGGATATTAGGTGAAAATTCTTTATTAAAAGGGTTGGAACAAGCATTGAAATGCGCTGGAAGGCTGCCCAGGGAAGTGGTTGAGTCACCAGCTCTAGAGGTCTTCAACAGATGTGTAGACGTAGAACTTAGTAGCATGGTGTAGTGGTGGAATTGTTGCTACTAGGTGAAAGGTTGGATTAGATGATCTTAAGGGTCTTTTCCAACCTGAATGATTCTATGGTTCTATGATTTTATGTTGCAAAGTAATTGCCTCATCACTTATGCTGATACCATATATTTCTGTTCCAAGGGGTACACGTCTGTTTTTAACCATGATGTGCAGGAGACAAAGCAGATTAAGCTACATGATAACATGTCATGCTGGCCCTTGCTGTCAACAGGTGATGTGGAGATAGCTCGTGGCTTTACCAGTGTATGGAAAGATCACAGAAATACTAATAATGGATTTAGCTCATGGAGCAGATCCTCTTGGGAGTCATCATGCGGCACTTGAAGGGCAAGCAGGCGATCAGGCCCAGTCAGCATGGGTTTATGGAAGGCAGGTCCTGCTTGACGAACCTGATCTCCTTCTATGACAAAGTGTCGCGCTGGGTGGACGAGGGAAAGGCTGTGGATGTGGTCTACCTTGACTTCAGCAAGGCTTTTGACACTGTCTCCCACAGCATTCTCCTCAAGAAACTGGCTGCTCTTGGCTTGGACTGGCGCACGCTTCGTTGGGTTAGAAACTGGCTGGATAGCCGGGCCCAAAGAGTTGTGGTAAATGGAGTCAAGTCCAGATGGAGGCCGGTCACTAGTGGCGTCCCCCAGGGCTCGGTGCTGGGGCCGGTCCTCTTTAACATCTTCATCAATGATCTGGACGAGGGCATTGAGTGCACCCTCAGTAAGTTTGCAGATGACACCAAGTTAGGTGCGTGTGTCGATCTGCTCGAGGGTAGGAAGGCTCTGCAGGAGGATCTGGATAGGCTGCACCGATGGGCTGAGGTCAACTGCATGAAGTTTAACAAGGCCAAGTGCCGGGTCCTGCACCTGGGGCGTAATAACCCCAAGCAGAGCTACAGGCTGGGAGATGAGTGGTTGGAGAGCTGCCAGGCGGAGAAGGACCTGGGAGTGATAGTGGACAGTCGGCTGAATATGAGCCAGCAGTGTGCTCAGGTGGCCAAGAAGGCCAACGGCATCCTGGCTTGTATCAGAAATAGTGTGACCAGCAGGGCTAGGGAGGTGATCGTCCCCCTGTACTCGGCTCTGGTGAGGCTGCACCTCGAGTACTGTGTTCAGTTTTGGGCCCCTCGCTACAAGAAGGACATTGAGGTGCTTGAGCGGGTCCAAAGAAGGGCGACGAAGCTGGTGAGGGGCCTGGAGAACAAGTCCTACGAGGAGCAGCTGAAGGAGCTGGGCTTATTCAGCCTGGAGAAGAGGAGGCTCAGGGGCGACCTTATCGCTCTCTACAGATACCTTAAAGGAGGCTGTAGAGAGGTGGGGGTTGGCCTGTTCTCCCACGTGCCTGGTGACAGGACGAGGGGGAATGGGCTAAAGTTGCGCCAGGGGAGTTTTAGGTTAGATGTTAGGAAGAGCTTCTTTACTGAAAGGGTTGTGAGGCATTGGAACAGGCTGCCCAGGGAGGTGGTGGAGTCACCATCCCTGGAAGTCTTCAAAAGACGTTTAGATGTAGAGCTTAGGGATATGGTTTAGTGGGGACTGTTAGTGTTAGGTTAGAGGTTGGACTCGATGATCTTGAGGTCTCTTCCAACCTAGAAATTCTGTGATTCTGTGATTCTACTGTGTTTTGCTACCGTGCTCATTAGTGCATTGACAATGTCATCTGGTAAAGCAGTGTTTGTCTTCCTGAAGATGTGCAAGTATGTTTGCCAGTGAGTACTAGTGATGCGTGTGCTTTAGAAGAAAATGAAGCTTTGAGTGTGTGTAATTATGTATCTTTCCTTCTGTGTTAGCTGCCAAAATCGTGATGACAAGAGTCAGTCACCTATAGCAGTAATAGGGATTTTGTCCATTATCTGCCAGTTGCTCTGTGTATTAAGAACCCCGTAGGAAGCCTCTCTGTAAGAGATGGTGGATGTCAGGCTTAGATTTAGAAGTCCTTTTCCATGTTGTTTCCAGAAACTGATGTGTAAGTTTACAGAGACTAAGTCTTCTTGGGTGCATCTGGCATCAACAATCTAATCTGAAAGCTCCTAAATACTTTCCAAAGACTGTTGCTAACTCCATTCTTAATTAGGGAGCCCGGAGTACTGTGTCCAGTTCTGGGCTCCCTGGTACAAAAAAGATAGGGATCTCCTGGAAAGAGTGCAGCGGAGGGCCACAAAGATGATACAGGGCCTGGGGCATCTTTCCTATGAGGACAGGCTGAGAGACCTGGGTCTGTTCAGCCTGGAGAAGAGGAGACTGAGGGGGGATCTTATCAATGTCTATAAATATCTGAGGGGTGGGAGACAGAAGGATGTAGCCAACCTCTTTGCAGTAGTTTGTGGGGATAGGACAAGGGGCAGTGGCTGCAAGATAGAACACAGGAAGTTCCGCACCGACACGTGAAAGAACTTCTTCACGGTGAGGGTGATCAAGCACTGGAACAGGCTGCCTAGAGAGGTTGTGGCGTCTCCTTCTCTGGAGATATTCAAGGCCCATCTGGACCTGGGTCCACCTGGGCAGCCTGCTCTGAGGAACCTGCTTTGCAGGGGGGTTGGACCCGATGATCTTTCGAGGCCCCTTCCAACCCGTACAATTCTGTGATTATACTCTGGCTGCTTAACACTGGTACTACAAAAGAAATATGTGACAGAATCATTTATCTTCTCTGGAAAGTGCATGTCCATTTTAGATGTCAAAATAAAGAGCTTGTAACCTAACTTGAGCTATAAATATTTGACAGATTTGGCTAGAGTTTCCTCATTTCATGAAATATTTTGTGGAGTAGCCTAACTCTATACACTGATGAAATTCTGTAAGGTGTTAAGTTGCAACTTTACAACATAAGGAAGAAAAAAAAATGAGTTATGTGGGAAAGCAAATGATGCTAGATTTTATAATTTGTCCAAATAACTTCATGTGTTGACTGCATGCTGATGCTCTGAAAGGAAATAAGTCCTAGAAATGGAGTAATGTTCTTTGACTCTTTGTGAGCAAGTAGATACTACATCAAGGATATAGCCATGCAGTAAAAATCAATGATCTATATGAAAGAACTAAACAGATAGCCTTCCTTTCCTGATGTGGACCTTTTTTTTTTTTTTTTTTCCCTGAGGGAAATGACACTTCTGTTGTTCTTGGGAGGAAAAGGACAAGGCGGTTTTGAAAATGAGAAAACTTTAATCCTCTTGCAAATTCAGGCTTCAACCATACATAGCCCTGTGGGCTCAACTTCAGTGTTTATGTAAGTGTGGGAGTGCGGTTGTGTTCAATTACCTTTTTTTTTTTTTTTTTTTAAAAAAAGTGGTGTTTTTGTTATATCACCACTAATTATATCTTTTGGGTTAAAACTAGTCAAATTGAGCATCTGCTACATTTGTGAGCAGCTGGCTATTGCACAAGGGAACTATCCCTGTCTGTGCAGGGAGGTGGAGGGTGGAATAGTTAACTGCCTGAGAAAAAGCTCGCTGCCTCTTGGGAAGCTGGTCTTTGTCCAAACCTGTACTGTGGTGGGTCTGGTAAGAAGGACGGTGGGCATAAAAAGGACAGTATAAAGTTACTATGATGCTCATTGCCAGAGATGCTGCAGAAGAATCTGTTTCTGGAGCCAATGGCCTTGCATTTTATCCAGTGACCATAGCTTATGTATATACATAGTCATGGATTCCTTACAGAACCTCCAATGGAATAGTACTTTTCCATAATGGATACAGGAGATGAAGAATTTCCCTTTTGTCTAGAGTTAGACACCAACAAATACAAGAAAGGCTTTATTAATAATCAAATGGGCAGTGAACTGCCAGCCCTCAATCTGGAACTAGCAAGAACCATCAGGAACAGGGTCAGGTGAAATTGGAATTGAGAACAAATGACAGGAAGTGAATTATTAACCTCCTTCCTCTTGGGCTTGTGGTGGTTTAACAGCTTGAGAGCCAAAACTTCATGCATTCCACTAATAAATCTTTGAATTAATTATATCTGGTTTATAGGCTACGGTCAGAAGTGGATAATATTTGTTCGCTTTTTTGGAATGTTTACATTTTTGGAGTTGTTGCTAGGGTTTGTGTCAGTCTGAGAGAAAGGGACCTTCTGTGTAGAAAAAAAAAAAAATAAGTTCATGTCATTCACATAAAGTTTTAAGCTCAGGTGTATCAGAATTAGGTATTGGTGTGTGGTGGATCCCGACTATTCTGATATGCATATATTGTCTTGCTCCCTCCCCTACTTCACCTGGTAATAGGTTTGTGAAGCATGAATGAGACAGAGCTGACATTACATTCCTGCCCTATCTGAGAAAATAGAGGCTCTGCAGCTGACACAGAGTACAGCTAGAAAAAAGGTAGTTTGGGTGCATTTGTACTGCTCAGTATAGGCACTGCTTAATCTATTTTAATGCAAAGAGTGTTTCTACATTCTGCTATTACTCTGACTAAAATAAATATAGAAAATCAGGGATTAAATATAATTTCTGATAAATTATAAAAATTGCTGCTAGAATATAATGCATTCAGTAAAAATGTTAAAGGTGTTATATAATCAATCCCATGGTGAAGAAAAGTTGGGAGTTCATTATCTACTTTCTTCAATGTGCCAGTAGGGAAAACATATGGCAATTAAATCCAATCTAATGTCTTCATTTCAGTTTTGTTGTTCTTTTTACTGGGAGGGAGTCAAACATATTCTTTTTTCCTTTTTTCCCTTTCCCAAAAGAGGAATTGCCCCAAGATCTAGTGAATATGTCTCCTTTTTTGTTGTTTCTGTTTTGTTTTTGTTTAGGAAATATGATTCTTAGTTTTCCTTATATCTGTCCACCTTTCTTCTGACTGTAGTTTTGTGGGGGACTTTAGGTAGGCAGCCAGTAACCGTACAGATGATGACAAGGCTTGGTCTTACCTGCCTTTTGTATCCTTTTTGACCGCTCTAATTGGAAGTGAATTAAATTTAAAGCCATTTCTCTTTGTGTACTAAAGTGTGAAGATGATGGTTATGAATGCAGTGCCACTGTTTTGGTGGCTCTTGATTTCCTCTTGGGCTTTACAGGAATTTATAAGAATTCCTGGTACTTTCAGGAAAATTCTGTGGGGTCCTCCTGGTAATTAGATTCTTTGCTTGATACTGTGGAGCTCAGGAATGAAATATGATAGAATTACTTTAACTGGGAGTAAAGTGGGCAAAACATATTCCATAATTATGCTGTCTAGAAACTGAAATCTTTTCTCAAATGCAATCCTAAATGGTCATGTTAAATGGAAGATATCAAGGGAATTTAGTCTGTTTCTCCCCGAGACATGGTGAATCTGACTTGCTGGTTCAACCATCATTTTATTTATGATATTAACAGAAAATGCAATGAGAATGTTGATCCATTGCTCTGCAGAGAAATGGATGGAGAATAGGCAGAAACCAGTAGCATGGCTAACGCAACTGGCTTTTGTTAGCTGATCTGCCAGTTGTGTTAGTTGTTCTGGCCGATGATAATCTGGTAATCCTTATTCAATTTCCTTCCAGTACAATCAATTATTTGTGTTTGTTTTGGTTATGAGAAAACGTGTTGTGATAACTTCCTTTAGCTGCTCAAAATGTAATACTAAACTCCCTGCTGGCATGACTTCAAAAGCAGAGTTGTGCCAGCAGATGATTTGGCCTAGATTACTTTTAAGAAGGTTGTCAGTCTTGTTTTTCTCTATTACATGCTTACTGTGTGGTAAGCATGTAATAGAGAAATTCAACACTTATTCTCCTGATTACAGCTCTCTAACTCTGAATCAACACAGTGGAAAAATCATTTGACCTGTGCTGAGACAGAGGCAGCCCCCCTCACATTGCTGGTTGAAAACAAGAATGATTCATTTATCTAGACTGTACTACTAGACATCTCAAAATGGCAAGCTTTCCATGCAAGTTTTGTCCTTTTTGGCCTTGCAGAAATACTTGTTGAAATTCCCTCATCACAAACCTTGGACTGCAATCCATGGCTCTTCTCTCTTTTCTGGACTTAATTGTGCTTACTCACCCTTATGCGTACACACAAGGATGCATGTGCATGCACATACTGTCAAATACTCCTCTTCAGAAGAGTGAAAGAGGAAACATTAATATCCTATTAGCTGCAGGGTTCGTGTACAGGGTCTATAAAGAAATCTGGCTTTGGGTTCCAGAACATGTTGAGAGCAAAACATGATAAAACAGGTGCTTCTTACATCACTCACTAGCTCACTGATGTATTTGTGTCTGTGTTCCCTGCCCACTGCCTTCAACCTCTTACATCTCCTTGGATTACAGACTCCCCTTCCCTACAGGAAGTCTCATTCAGGTTTTGAAGGAATTTCTTAATTCTCTTTCAGCAAGATTACCGCCATCCGTGCCCCTTTTCCTTCTCTCTGCCTTTACCAGAGAGAGAGAGAGAGGAGCAGGGCCTGCCCAGATGGTTGAGGACCAAAAAGAAGGAACATTTTCTCATGCTTTTAAAAAGACCACTTTCTTTCCTGCCTAATATTTAGCTCCTTCAAATGCAAATGGAGAGGTTTCACTCCAAGGTTAGCATAACAATTATGGGAAAGCTTTAAATCTGAAGCATTTGTTTACACGATGAATGGAGTCCACAGTCCAAAAGCTCTGAGGCCAGGGCTTTTCAGTAGCTATTTTCTGACTAAGTAGTGAACTGCAAGTCAATTTTAGACCACAAAGAAAACCAATTTATATCAGTGTGTAAGCTAATTTTGGAGGGAGTTCTACATTATAAACTTTTTTTTTTTTTTTTTTTTTTTTTTTTTAAGTGACTGTTACTGAAATAAACTGATTTCCCCCCTCCTCCACTCCTTTGCATCTTGCTGTTTAATGAGCCCCCAGATGTCTTGGATGTTAATGACCATTCCCTAGTGCTCTGAGAAGAAGGGACAGGCAGGATCTGGGGAATCAGTTTCATTAATACCCAGGTGGGTTATTGTCCAAAAACTGTTGCTGATGCTCAAGTGTGAATTCCAGGTGGGCAAAACTCATATCAAATACGTATATTCCTACCTTCTTTCCTTTTTAACTTGCTTCCCTGTTTTCTCACTTTGAGCTCAAATTCTTTTTGGTGGAATCTTCTTTCTGATGAACTTGGTAACATGCTCTGGAGTGTTAACATGCTCTTGTGTTACCATCAACCAATGGAAGTTGTAAGACACTTCTATCATGAACAGATTCATATTTCTCCAGTGCTATTCTTCTACAGTGCTACAGTCCTGAAATAATACTATTACTGTGCAGTATTTCTTGACAACTAGATATTTCCACTACTGTTGATTGGAATTTCCCCTAAAAAAAAAAAAAAAAAAAAAAGGACGAACAAACAAAAAACAAACAAACAAACAAAAACCTCTTCTGTCACAGTTCACAATGACTTTCAGTAGTATGAATGTACCTGTAAGTCTCTCGGGCATTTTCTAAATTTCTCTTTTATAAGATGTGTATAGCAGCAATGTGACGCTGTTGTTTCTCAAACAACCCAAATTTGCAGTCAAATAATATGCAGCAGAACTCATAAGTCTAGAGGTAGTTTTGGCCTGTGATGATAAGGGAAGAGTGTATTACTCCCTAAACGCCAAGGCAATACCAGCTAAAAACAAAGCCCCATTTTTCGAGGTATATTACCAACTATAACCTCTGTCTGAACTTCATTCATATGAAGAAGAAGAAGGGGAAGAGGCTTCCAAATATTTGTTGATTCTGTTTATGTTGGTTCTGTTCTGTTCTCTGTCTGTTCACGCTGGCAGAAGTTTTACAATTTCACTCTGGGAGAAATTTTCCAGTTTCATGCTGGGAGAAGTTTTGCCACACAATGATTTTTCACAATGTGGCTGTGTCCTGAGCAAGGTGACTGTTTTCTTTCACAAGAAAGTTGTGTATAAATGCCACAAAATTTTTTTAAGATCATTGCTGTTCTTAATGCCATAAGCTATGTACCAAGAAGGAGGTACTTGGTTTATTCTCCCTGAGCTTTTGGAAAGAAAGAAAATAAAGAACCCTAGAAAACATAGCTGGAGGGGCCTTCAAGTCTCTATCCTGTTGATCTCCCTACCCTCAGGCAAGATCACCTATAGTGATTTCTTGCCTGACGGATGGTTGTCTAACCTGTCCTCTGAACCCATTAAATATTTGATAATTGTAGACTCTGGCTCCTAAAGGATTGCTGACTTGTCCACTGCTGTGGAAACAGACCATACAAAAATAAGAATTTTCCTTGATTTGACTAGAATTAATGCAACAGTATGCATCTAGTATTTGCTGAGTTCATGAATTGCTTTGAAAACATTGTTTGAAACTGCAGCAAATACAGCAAGATTGATTGGTAGAAACAAAGTGAAAGAAGCAAGTGCAAAGCAGCAAACTGGGCTGAGTGAACCGCAGTGGAATCTCCCACTGAAAACCTGCAAAATATGGAATTAGCACGGGGGCATGAAAACCCTTGGTTTTTGTGAGGCCATGTCCGCATGGTTCGGTGTCAGTACTTAGTCTAATAAATCTGTTAACACACTATGCAGATATGTTGTTTAACAAGTGAGTATGTATTTGTCTTCCAATACCACTTATCTTCGGTTGGAAAAAAAAGTGTTGGTATTGTATTGTAATGTTGGTGACAGCCGAAGATTACTATTAGAATGATTGTTACTGGTTTAATAACCACAAGACTGTTGTGCATCAAATAATCTAATTCTGTTTCTTGGGTAGCTGAAACGGGTATGGTTTGTTGTTTGTTAATAGCTGGTTAATTTCTGTGTGAAGGAACTTTTCTTTTTCTTCTGATTCCCATTAACATAAGTTCACTTCAGTATGTGTCAAGGAATACCTTGACTTAGAGCTTGTAAGAATGGGACCAAGTTGGCAGCTGGCAGAGGATGGCACATCTGCCCCAAAGTCGGTAATGCTAAAAGGTATTTCTTTATTTCCATACCTAAGAGAAGCCACTGATGTACACTCTAAGCACCATGTCAGCTGGTTGTATGCAAGTGAACTAGGATTTGGAAACAATAAATCTTCATTAATGCAGTACTGTGCTGAAGCTTTTGTAATGGATTCTCCAAAATACTGGGAAGCAATAAGGAGAAAGGGAACAGAGAAAGCCAATGTTTTATGGATATGTGTTTAATCTATTTTAAGGTCTTTGCCCCTGAATCGACAAGAGTGCTTAAATGATGTGCCCTTAACTTCAGCAAATATGTTGGTTAACCTACTGAGCAGCTCAAATGTTAAGCATATGCTCAAAGTGGTTTGCTTGGCAGGAATGTTTAATGGCTGATGATATTACACCCAGTAGCACTGTCGTCTTTTCACTACTGTAGATTTTAAAACAAGTTCTAATACTACTACATATCATTTTTTTCCCTTGAACATAACTTTGCAGGGAGTCATATTCCTATTGTGTGGGTCTCCCTGCATCTTGGTAGCAGTTATGGGAGAAAGAAAAATGAAATGTGACAATAAGCCCCAATCTCAGGGAGGGAAGGTTTTCCAGAGTTCTTAAAGGTTGGAAATGTTTAATTCCATGGGCTCAAAAGCCTTGCTGCTTCACATGAATGACTTTGGAAGGAGAACTGCAAGGTATTCATAGCTTTCCAACTGGCATTGGAAAGGGTAGTTTAGCCTGCTGTTCTTGATATATGGTCTTGGTTTTTGTATCCCTTGTACACCACAGGTCTTAGTCAGCAAGGCAGATAACACCTTCTCTTAGTTTTCTGTAATTACACTCTCCAATTTAGTTCATGAATACAATTTTGTTTTCCATGCAGAAAATTATGTTCCACAGTCCTGATAAGGAAAAAGACCCCAAAAAATCAATCAATCAAACAAACAAAACAAACAAACAAGAAAACAAAACAAAACAAAACAAAAATCTACTCATTCAAAACAAGTGTAAATCTGACTTCTTGAGAAAAATCATACATATTTTAAGATTTTATTTGAAGTTATTTAAGTCCAATGGACAAAAAGTAGGTAAACTTTAAAAAAAAAGCATCACTATGATGTCTGAAATTCAAAGAAGCTTTTTTATGTTAACATAGTACAATACATTGCACAAAGTTTACTCTCTCAAAGAATGATTCGATTAACCAAACAATTTCTCATGCAGCTATTAACAACTAATATACACTGTCTCATTTGTATTAACATTTCTGTCTTTTCCCTTGCTTTTCTTCCCTTAATTCATTTACTGGACATCTAGCTCCTAATACACGAGATATGCTTTAACTCTGCTGTGGATAGAGTCACTACTTTGGCCCATGACTGGTATGCTTGTGGTATATCTACAATGTAAATAGCAAAAATTCTGCAAGAACTAAGGTCATATGCTCCTAAACTGTTTAAGACTATTTTTTCCCACTTGTTGCAGTAAGTAAGATCCTCTTTCTTTTTAGTGTGTTCAGTAGGTCCCTTCTGGATCTTCGCCAAGGTGTGCAGATTGTAATGACACTGTGGGAGCCATTGTAACTTGTCATAATGGCAATTTCTGTTGTCAAGCATTAGTATTTGTGCTAGTTTGTTATATATGGACCTGAAGGTCCATATATAAAGATTCTGTAAGTTTTATTGTGATCTTTTTATTTTTTGCCAAGTGACAGCTTAAAAAACAAACAAACAAGCAGACAAAACAAGCAAACAAGAACAACAAATAACCCCACACTTCAAAGCCAAGAAGTGCTAGCCTACTGACCATATTTTAAAGAAATACTTACAAAAGTAAAAAGAGCTTTAGTGTCATTGTAATGCACAAAGTCCGGTCCTCTAAATTTTTCTTTGTAGTAATGGATAGGTTATACCGCTATTTTTTAACCTTTTAACCTTTTGACCTTCTGGGTTAAAAAGTAAGACTAGTATGAAAGCTTTCACTGTGAAAGTGGCTATAAGAGAGCGATTTGCTTTAATGCAGGTTCTGTATGTTAATTCTCTAGCAATGTAATCAAGAAAGTGCTGGCATTCAGAACTAGCAAGTACCTAGTACTCACTTCACCCCTGACCATAATGAATATAAAATGCTAGTAGTAATGGATTGAAATGAAAAAACTCCTTCATCTTGGCATGCAAGAGATTTGCAATCACATTTTGATTCTCAGAGTGTCGCTTGATTGGAGATTAGTGCGTGGGTAGATTGACCTCTTTTGCAGGAACGGTTGTTTTTGTACTAACTGTGTGAAAAACAAATTTCAAATAGATGGCCTGTTGCACTTTTCTTGCAGTTCTGTATCATCACCCATTTGATTTCTCAATAGTAATACCCGCTCTAAACTCTTCAAGGCTTTTCCTTCTTTTTGTGTCTTGCAGAGAAGAGGGTAAATTTTACTATCAACAGAAAGATCAGCTCCCTTTTGGTTGCTTTACTATCATCAAATATGACCTCCCCTAATTGACTTGGTTAATTTTAAAAATGGTTATTTTTTGTGCTATTCAAAATAAAATGAAGCTGTTGCTGAATTTTCTAACTGTTCCTGTCTGAAACAAACAAACAAACAAACAAAAAAACCAAAAACCTTATGCTGTATGCATTGTATACAAAAAATGGATTTTTTTTCTGCAACATTTCCTTAGTGATATTTTCTCCTTAATTAGACTAGCCTTACCAGTTTTCTGATCTATAAGCACCAGTACATAGGTGGTCATCTGAATTTATGACACTTCAGGAAAAGCTTTAAACTATTTTAAGTGAAACTAAAACAGTCTAAAAGTCTAAAAACATTTCTGTTCAGATTAGCTCTATATTCATTCTCCTGTTTTTGAAACATTAGCTACATTTAATTTCTGTTAAGGGCTTTATCGCAAGAATATTTCTTGGGCTGTATTTTTCAGGGTTGTCTAGGCAATAGTAATGGGAGCTTGTATACTGCAGCATTTGCCGGAGAGATAAGAATACGAGCCAAATATTTAATCTCATCCTGGTTTATTAAATTAAAAAAAGTGAATGTGCTTGGTCTGCTCAGGTGATGCTTTTGTCTTCATGCTTAGTACTAAGTAACCAAAAAAACAAAACAAAACAAAAACCAACCCCCAAAACCAAATTAACCCAAATACCAACAAAAACAAACAAACAAACAATGAGTAACAAGCTCAGGCCTATGTTTTGGCTGCGTTCATTTAGAAATTCCACAGCAGAATTTTGAATTTGCACTTCTACAGTCTTAGGCAAAGTACAGATGTGTTTCAGGAGATAGCAATCCCAGCTCATTTTTCACTAGCTGAGGATTACAAATAAATCAGAAAACAGTGTCCTTTCTCGTCGCCTACATTTCTCTGTCAGCTTTGTGTATACCAAGTAGCTTATACTAACCCTTATGCTAACTGTTCTGTGTTTTATGTCCTTCCTTTCATTTGTTTTGATTGTACATTTATTAATTTGGAAAATGTTATCAATAAAGAGGTGAGTTTGTAATACTTTGAAAACCAGGTTATATATATTTAAAGTTATAAGTGATGATTCTGGCTTTACAGATACTTTATACAGTCCAAAATGATTTTAATGTACTTGAGACTCTGGGTCTTAAACTCTTAAAAACTGCGAGATCGGACAGGAGTGTTCAGTATCCTGCTTGTCGTGAGATAGGTGGGTTTCATCTGACTGGATCCTTAAGATATTTTTGTAATGTAGGGAAACACTTCCCAAGAACCTGCTATTATAGACAAATGCTATCTGGAGCCATGAAAAAACTTGGGTTTACTTTGTGATAGTTCAAATAGCAAACAAGCATCTGTTTCTTTTATATCCTTTGCTATGTCAGAATAGTGGGAAATAGCTCTGTGATCCCTAATGGCCACATTAAAATTGTGTAGACCTCTTTGGCTCACTAAGGTGTTTGGATCATGTTTCCTCCTACCCCAGCAAATACTGTTGTGATGACTTTAGCAAATGCCTATCTTACTGGCAGATTAAGTACTGTTTAGAAGTGCTTAGGGGTTATCTATATTGTAGGCTCTCCAAAACTCCATTTATCCTGACTGTAGTTGTGGAGTTTTACGTTATATGTAGTAGTGCTTGAATCTTCTCAGTCTTTAATGTATTCTTGTAATTATCTAGGTTTCCTTTAATTATCAGCACCTGAACTTTCTCTGCATTTATTACCTTTAGTTCTTTTAACCCTGGCCTACCAGTCCTTCCCGTAGCAGTTCTGGTGTAGTCATTAAAAAACATGTTCTGCAGTATGCCACATCTCTTGGCACAGGAGTACCAGAAAGCTACCAGGTCTGAGCCTGAGTTGCATAACAGGTTTGTATTGGTAGGGATAGTGTAAAATCCTGTGTCTGGAGCACTGTGGTGGTACCAGTTCTTCTGCCTATTCTACTGCTTCATGCCAGAGGCTGTTCCCAGGTTAGAAATTAAGGAATGATGTTTCTCAGTTTTGAAACTTGTGTGGAGTCCAGCAAGGTGTAAAATGAGGTCTCTGAATCCTAAGATGAGCTAGGGGCTGATCTGAAAATTCACTCCTATGAATTTGTTCTCTGTTTCCTATTACAGGAAGTATTGGCAGCAAATTGTCGATTTTTGACGTCTAACCTCCTTCTGGCAGCTGTAGGACTGGCAGTCTTGTTCCATAGCTTAAAAAGCTTTAAGAGATATCTATTGCAATTCTGATGTTTACCTACCAATGCTGTCCTATGGTAAAGTTTTGGGCTATTTGTCTATGTATTTCAAAACTGAACTTCATTTTTAGAGAGACATGAAGAGTGACTACACATAACCCCTCTATATCTGGCTATATAGTTAATGCAACGGAAAATTTTCTTACCTTATCAGCTCCCACCTTTTAAGATGCACAAAGCACCTTTTAAGATGCAGAATTCCCCCAAGTCCTACTTCTGCTTAGATGAAGGAAAAAAAAAAAAAAAAAAAAAAAAAAGCTTAATCACATTATTCAAATTGCAAAATATATTCCATGATTTTCATACAAAGTGAATTCCAATTAGGGAAGACTTGGGTGACAATTTCTGTTAAACATTTTTCAGTGATAAGGGAAATGTTGACACAGAGAAAAAAAGAAAAAAAATAATCATAGCATATAGCATGCAACAGGTCAAACAGGAAACATCTATCACTGAAGATGATTCCCCTTCACTTACAGTAGCCTTTAATTGCAAATCTGGCCAAATCTATGGTAAAGTGAAACTTGCAGAAGTTTGAGATGCTCACTAACATTTTAAAATGACATGAGAAGCGTTAATGTTAGTGCAGTAAGTATATCTACTTGCTTCAGAAAGAGATCATCTACTATGGTGTAACTTTGTACAGATTTAACTCCTTGCCTTGTACATGGTCAATTTGACAAAATGTCTGTGGAGACCCAGGACAATGCACTGCCTTGACGAGAGAGGTGAGAGCCTAGTTTGCTTATTTGCATAAGGTGAGGCAGCATTCATCCTCTACTGAAGCCACTAATCTTCCATCAAAGATCTGAATGCTTATATTACAGGGTAGTCAACACAGCTAGTACATGAATTTGTATTGTCTACCTGGAATGAAAGATTAATTTGCTCCCTTAACTATTTTTGATAACTCATGAAAATGGGCAATGACATAATCCTTTATAAAGCCTTCTGCCCAAAAAATGCATGCAGTACTATCAGGGACTTGGACACTATAAACTGGCAGTTTATCTCTGTGTTGGGCTCTGATCTGAGATAATTTCTGCTTTTAGTCTTGAAGTCTAGGTTTATTTGTGAGTTTTGCCTTGTCCTTCAAAAAATAAGAGAAGTTCTTGGCAAATTAATCATTGTGACAATTTTTAAATATTCTGTAACAACGTATTACCATCTACTGTGGCTTATTTGAAGTTAGTAGAATATGATGCTGATGTTAAACTGACCTCTAGTCAGAACGATTGTAAAACAAATAGATCAGGGACGCATGAGTGAAGTAGAACTATCTTAACTTTTGCATAAGTAAGCTATCCAGTATCACTTTCCTTGCATCAGTTCTTCATTTCTTCCAATCATCCATTCAAATATCTCTTTGTCAAAAACTGGGATGTATTATTAATCTTCTTGCCCGCCTGCTCTAATATTCAGTTGTTTATCTAAAATATAATTGTTGCTACTTGTATTTATTTTTTATCTTTTCAGCATCTTACAAATTGATTTACCCTTTGTAGACTCTAATGTTCTGAGGAATTTCAATATTCTTGTCTCCTATTTTATGCCTGTAGATGAAAGGTAACAGATTGAGGGACTCAGGGTGACAGTGAATTGTCATCAGAGGAAGAATTAATCTTCAAGATTTCAAACAGGGGAGGGTGATGAATTTTTTTCTGGTACTTTGAGTGTAATTTAGCAATATACTGAGGACTATTGGGTGTAAGAAGTAAATTTTAGTATCTTGGAGTACTCTGTTCTTATTTTTGCATTTTAACTTTTTTTTTTTTTTTTTTTTTTAATTCCCATATATGTATGTGCAAGAAAAAGAGCCTATCACCCTTTTTTGTTGAAGCTATGCATACTTAGGCTGTTCTAAATATTATTGGATAAGGAAAGAAAGGAAAGCAATCCCAGCATTTGTGCAACGTGGATTCCCACGGTGGTATTCAAAGTAGCATAAGGATCTTCCCCTGTTCTCATTTGGTACTGTTATTGTTTTTTAAAGGTGAATCTGGCAGGTTGTCTGCATTCCAAGTGAAAGAGAGCCCCTGGAGACAAGTGGCTTGTTTTGAGAAAGGAACTCCATGAAAGAGCTAGCTCCTTTCATAGCGCTGCAACTTGTCTACAGCATATTTCTCTAAATAGGAAATTATGCATTAAAAAAAAAAAAAAGAAAAAAAAGAAAAAAAGAAAAATAAAACAAAACAAAAATTCTGCTTACAGCAGGATGGAAAGTTTGTTCTCTGGTTTCCTCCTGGAGAGATATTTTGATGTCTATCTCCTCTCTGCCCTGTTCTCTTCCCCCCACTATTTTTGAAAGCAACCTTTTACTTTCTGCTTGCATAGCAACATCTCTGATTCTTGGCCTTTCTCACTGAATTGGGACTTTGGTTTCATCCTGTCAGCAGGTAAATGGCCTTAAACCCTTCATGGTTTTGTCAGGGTAAAGTGGAGCTGAAAGGCATTACATATGTTCCAAGTTGAGAGGCAGCTCTTTTGCCATGTTCAAGTGGGTTTTTCCCTTTCTCTCTCCTCTCCCCCCTGTATTAAAGGGCTCAGTCACAATGAAGCTTTAATCAGCTTCACTGATTTAAAGCTAATTTGCACTTGGCGTCAAGGCTAAGGTCTGTAGCACAAGCTGAAGACCTTTAAATCAGAAGCTGGAATGAAAAGCCTTAGGTATATCATATTGTCTGCTATGCAAAAGAATAGCAGCTTCTGAAGACTGCAAATTAACTGTAAGAAAAAAAGCACAAAGCAGTGTTTTCTTCTCTGTTAATATAACCTCAGCTTGATGACTTACACAAGCTCTGCTATCAACATTTCTGCTTCATCATATAAATTAATAGAGTCGGCTGAATATGTTTTAACTCTGTGATGTTTTCAGCACTTCGATTCTGGTTGGTTTCAGTTGGATTTAACGTAATTGCCAAACTGATTCCCATCAGTAATAACTTTTAACATTTATTTTTCCCAAAGGGAAAAAACTGTCTTGTCTGTATTCTGCAATTAAGAAGGTGATGAAATATTCAGTGTATGCCTCCACTCTGACTTAAATTCTTTTGTTAACTTTATCAGATAAACTATAAAATATTAACCAGCCTACTGTCTGAGCATGTGTGAGCTGTATACTGTTTATCAGACGTTTTAAGGTACTTACCATTTTTAACATTGACTATATTACAGGAGAGACTGCATTATCTTCCATTTTCAGAATTGATGCTTTTGGTTGGACTTGGTGTACCAGAATATGTTTCCATTCTCTTTACAGTATGGTCAGAACACACAGGAAAGTATCATTTCTACAAGCCCTTATTAACATTTAAACCAGTGGGGCAGAAATAAAGTCATTCCTTGATTTGTCCTTTCACAGTATTTTCTGAGTATGCTGGGCTCTATTATATTATGTTGCTTACTGGAATTTTGGGGCCAGTTGCAAGGCTGGGACAATCTAAGTATAATATCATGTTGCATGCACCTAATATATCCAGATAGGTTCAAACTGGGCAATGAGATTAAAGCATGGTTATGTAGGCTCTTCTTTGGGAGTAATGGCTAAAAATACCTTATTTTCTGCATTTACATGTAAACTTTTTCAAGTATGACCTAAATGCAAATAGGTAAGCGGGATAAACTTGGATTTGTGTCTGCTTGCAGTTGCTGTTTTATTATATCTATTAAGAAACAGAACACAATTTTCTGAAAGGTCCTGGCCTCTCCTGTGTGCATGGATTTGAAGCAATTCATGAGCTCATTGCAGTGATGGAAGAATTTCAATGCATTCATTTAAAAAGTGACTCTGCTTTCTTCTCAGGTCTGTGAAATGAGGGCAAGCTTAAGTCAGGACAATAAAGTCAAAGCAGTTTCTCAATAGAAAATAAATATATTTGCTTGCCTTTTTTTTTTTTTTTAAAAAAAACAAACATAAGTTTTATTATCTGAATATGTGTTTTGATATAGGAAGCATGACAAATTAGCAGTATTTAAAAACTGCTGGGCATGGATATAGTAAGAAGAGGAACAAATGGAATGTGTGGAACGCTGTGGGAGTGTTTCACACTGCCTGCTTAGGTATCTGCAGCAGGGAGGCGCAGCATTCCTCACCTACCCTGCACATTTACATGTACCTGATGGAGCTGTATATAGGCCTCTCAGGACTTTTCTTACCTGACATGTGAAGCTCTGAGTGCTGACTCAGGTGACTACAAGAGGTCTTTCTCTGTCCCATCCTTCTCTCCCTTTTCTTGGGCACCAGATTACATGACATGCCAAGTGCTGTTAGGAGACTTGTGTTCCCTGGTACAGGATCTTACTGGTAATGGTTTGCCAGACATAACTGCCCTGAGAGCCACCCAGCTGTGTCCAGCTGCCTGATTTCTGGAGTGAGACATTGTGCTGCCAGCCTAGGAGCTGTTGGAGGTAAAGCTGTGAGGTGCGTGATGGAGACGATAAGAGTCTCATATGTAAGGAGTGAAACTAGATAGGTCTGTGTCTAGAATACATGATGCTGTGGGTGTTTAAAAGGCTTTTCATTACCAGAAATTTGAGACCTCAGTTGCATGGGGAATAACAGGGGTCTGAGTGACAAGCATTTCTTTCCACGCAAGTGGTAATAGACACTCCATGTCAGACTAAATTTGTTTAAAATATGGATACCTGTAACATTTGGCAAGGCATTTTGAGGTTGTCTTCCTCTGAAATAAAGGCAGTCCATATGCCCTTGTCTTTGACAGTCTAGTAAATATTATCTTTTTGCCTCAAATTGTATGATAAAAATTAATTTTCTTAATAACAAATGTTTTTCAGAAACTATGAATTGTTTTGGGTCCAGTCTTATTGGATAGGCTTTTCAAATTACAAAATATTTTGTGTGTATGAGGGGAAACTTTTGAACTGCCAGAACATCTCATATTGACATTTTCAAAACAGAAATTTCCAGCTTTAAGTTTAGAAATATAGAATGACAGAATAGTTTAGGTTGGAAGGGACCTTAAAGATCATCTAGTTCCAACCCCCCTTCAGGGACACCTCCCACTAGACCTGGTTGTCCAAAGCCCCATCCAGCCTGGCCTTGAACACTTCCAGGGATGGGGCATCCACAGCTTCTCTGGGAGACCTGTTCTAGTGCCTCACCACCCTCTCACTGAAGAATATCTTCCTTATAGCTAATCTAAATCTCCCTTCTTTTAGTTTAAAGCCATTACCCTTTGTCCTATCCCTCCACTCGGTGACAAGGAGTCCCTCCCCAGCTTTCCTACAGGCCACTTTTAGGCACTGGAAGGCCATGATAAGGTCTCCCCGGAGCCTTCTCTTCTCCAGGCTGAACAACTCCAACTCAGTCAGCCTGTCTTCACAGGAGAGGTGCTCCAGCCCTCCAATCATCCTCATGGCCCTCTTGACATGCTCTAACAGGTCCATGTTTTTCTTATGCTGGTGATCCCAGAGCTGAACACAGTACTCCAGGTGGCAACTCATGATCTCAGTAGAGGTATAAAAGAGTTAGAATGGTCAAAATGAAAATAAAATCTGTTGCATTTATGCCAGTCTATTTTTTTTCCGTAATTCAGACTTTTAGTATGACTTTTATCTTTACTGAATTTAGGAGCATGTATTGGTAATTCTCAAGTTTTCCTAGAGCCTCTTTTGTTACTTGCTAGAGATATAATAAAGGTCAAAGCTTATCCTGAATGTGTATATAGAGTTTATTCTTTTTTTTTCTTTCTTTTTTTTTCTTGTCCCAAAGTGAATTGTGAAGTTATGCAAGACAGCTTAAAATAATGGATATACAGAATGGATAAACAGATAATAATGGATAAACAGAATTGACTGAGACAGAAATACAATTCTGGAATGTCAGAAGAGTAGAGCAGACCACCAAGAAGTCCAAAAATATTGAATGGGCTTTGCGTAAGTATTGGAAGCCTTCCTTTCTGAAATTTATATTGAAAATATCCTGGTTAAGATACTTTCTTTTTCATTTAATTTTCTTCACTCTTCTAGTCATCTTTTCATTGGAATAACTGCTATGTTATAAATTCTTTTTTTTTTTCTTTTTTTTTTTTTTAAAAAATGAATATGTTACAGAGGTAGTTGTTCCATTTGTAAGATAAGTAATATAATATGGACTTACTAAACTCTACAAGACAACATATTGTTACTGGAAAGCCATAAGCAGTTTAGAGCTGTGAATTCTTTATGTAAACTTAGGACTTTAGCATGGTTGAATGCCAATACATTACCAGATATTTTTTTTCTTTTCATCTTAGAGAAAATGGACCAAATGCTGCAAACAGACACATACTGAATGAGCCTCAATGCCTCCTCTGTTATGCCTTCTGGGAGCAGAGTAACTCATACAAGTTAAGTTTTCACCTATTGGTCTTAAACATTACAAATTTAATATGGGTTAAACTTCTGTGGAAATTTCCCGTAAAATTACATTTGGTGCAAATGATCTGTCTCTTTCTCAAAATACCTAATACACTTCATGGTATAATTAAAAAAATAAAATTAAAAAAAAAAAATGAGGAGGAGGAATAATAGCTCCAAGAGTTTAGTTTTAGTTAGCTCATTAGTAGCCTGAGGTACTGTTTTGTTTTTTGATGCTCATGAATGTGCATATGTCCTTTCCTGTGTGTGAATTTTGCCCCAGCTATAATAATGTCACACATGAAGGTTAAGAAAGAGAGAGAGAAAAAGAGAGAGAGAGAGACAGACTGACTACTAAGCTTGATGTTAAAACTCTTCTTCAAGAAAGTAATGTTAACTTCTGGTTATGTATGTCTGCCACTGCTTGCGAACTTGTAGGGAAGGTTCTAATTTTTCTTTTCTTTTTCTTTTTATAACACTGAGAATGACTGCAAAATGCCTTGTTCTGTGGAAGAAGAAGATTATATGCTTTGGAAAAGTTCTCTTATATAACTTGTGAATGTCTGCAACTTGTTATGGCTCTTGATTTCAGCGAGCAGTACTCATTTAGGACAGGAGTGTTTACGAACTTGTGTCATATAGCAGCTACCACATATTTTTCCAGTAGGATGAAGGAGCTGCAACAGACAAAGAACAAATGGTAGAACACAATTATCTCTTTTGGCCACATTGTTGGAGTAAATAATTATTTCATTTATTTTAATACGTATCAAATACAAATTAGAAAATCATCTGCTTTAAGGCTATTCTCGGTAGTTAACTTTAGTCTAAGAGACAATTGTTTTGCTTCTGTAGTTAATGAACTGCTTTCAGGTTAAATCTGGACACCTGGGTTAAGCTTCTGCTCAGCATTTCACTCTAAAGCAAAGGATCACACCTCTCCCTCCACTGTCTGTAGATGGACTGCAGGGAAAATACTATCTGGTGTTAGTGTTTGTGAATATCTCAGTGTCTGCTCAGATATGATGGACATGGTCTTGCAGGCTGAACCATGAGGCTGAATCCCTTACTACAAGACTAAGTGCATGACCAGAAGTAAGTGAAAATTACAGCACTGTACTTAGTTAAATAAAATTTTGAAACTGGTGCAGGTCTAGACTTACCTCACTTCAAGCATATAGAACTTTGTGACAGAAGTACAACTAAATTGTTGTTGCTATTGCTTCTTCATGACCAATTCTAAGTTATTCAAATCATGTGCACATTGCAATTTACAGAGAAATATCTTGCGGTGGCCTTCTGGATTAGTAAAAAGATTGCTTCTTGTTGCTGGTGTGAAATGAGTGGGTGAGTTACCACATTTCTAACACATTATTGCATTTACCATTTAGCCAGAGCACAATGACTGAAATGATGTGTATCTTAGCTGAAGATACAGTAAGTCTTCTCATCATTAATGACTTGAAACAAAACCATTGAAATTAATGAGAGAAATTCCAGCTTAGTACAGTGTTTGTTGGCAAAAGGGTGGAATCCTTAGCTCTGCTTTGCAAATTCCATTTTGCAAAGAGTGAATGCTTTTGGCACTGATGAAGAACTCAGAGTAAAAAAATGGGCAACAGCGTGGCATTCCTTGACCCTGAGTATAACAAAAGTTGTTTGTATTAGTCATACGTAGGCAGGCCAATGTACTTCATGCATATTGATTCACCTTGTTGATAATTGCATTGTGCTGCCAATAAATGAATTTGATGAAAACTAATCCACCTATATTGTATCTGCATAGTTATGTTCATTGGTTTCTGTTAAGTTCAAATGGCACAGAAAGTCAGTTTAAATTTTCTTGAATGTTTATGATCCTTAATATGTGCAGAGGGATGATAACCTAAAGACTTGACCTACTTTCTAACATTCACCTTCTTCAGTATATATTACCCCCTTCCTTGTTTTTTGCTTCACATAAGAAAATTATGTGGGAATAGGAGGGGGAGGAGAGTGAAAGACTTTCAATTTTATTAATTTCCCTTTTACTGGACTGTTTTGATTCAGCATGCAGGATGTTATTGATAACTGTTCTTTTTTATTGGTAATACCATATTAATGCTTTCATGTTTTTGTTGCAATTGTACTGTAACAAGTTTTCTTTGGTTTCATAATTTGCTGTTTCACTTGGAAAAAAAAAATAAGCCTCTGTACAGTTTTTTTGAAAGAATCAGGGGTTGGAGTTTTTCAGGTATGTTCAATGTTTAAGTAACTGTAAGAGGGGTTTAAAACCCACAACTGCTCGGTCATACCCCCAGTGCTCTGTCAATTGTGCTGATATAACTATCTGTAGGACCATGCACTGTTAATTTGCTCAGTGAGCTGGTGTAAGTAGTCCTCTGAAAGGGAGTGTTTATTTTTAACCCTGATCTGCCTTGCAACACAAGTCTACAAATCATTTGTCAACACAATGGCTGGCCAGTAACTGCTACTTCAGTGGGCTTGTGACTTCCAGAGCTTGAAACACAAAGCAGCTGGGTCTCCAGATGCTTCCAAAGATTTCAAAAGTCATCTGTCTGATGCTGGGAAATACAGCACTGGATGTATGGAATACATATGCTATTTGGGAGAGGTAGGTAAAAGCCATGTGAGATATTGTACGGTGTCTACAATATCACTAGACACCTGTGTTCAGGCAGTTGAATGACACCCTGTGTGACGTGTGCTTATGGTACAAGAGACCTCTAATTTCTGTCACTTGTTCTTGGTTTCTCTGATTTCTGTGATTTCTGTCACTGTGGTTTCTGTGATTTCTGTCACTTGTTCTTGGTTTCATACTTTTGATTTGTGTCAGAAGAGGTCTTGGAGCATGCTCAGATGAGTCACAGCTCCTTGGTCTTTGTACCAGCAACTGAAAAAAAAAAAGTAAAAAAAAAGTGGGTAAAGGTATGAAAAGATGTGTCTAGGGATAACTGGAAGCTCAGTAACCTTAGTAAAATGAGAATAAATCTTCTGACCCTCTTTATAAAGCTTGTGCTCTTTTATTTCTAAAATGCTGGAAGACTGTTTCAGGCCTCATTTGCCTGTCTTTGTAAATTTAGAACATATTTCTCACTCTTATTGCAACGGAGAAAGGCTTTGTTAGCCAGCACTTATAGAGAGGACTTGGGTTCTCAGAGAAAAGGAGTACAGTATTCATGAGAGTCTGTCATGAAGTTCTGTGGTCCAAACTCAACTCTAAGGTGATTGTCTTGATTCCTGCCAGAACACTGCAAGTAGTAAGTTATTACAAAGATGGCCTGTGGTTTATCCACCCTTTTCAGTGAACCTTTTTCACAGAGAGCAGAGTACATTTACCAGTAAGAGGCACAAAATGTCTTAAAGCTGTAAAAACAGCAACTGTTCTTCTGAGAGCAAAATATGCCTACGTGTGAAAGCCTATATGCATATGCTGAGTAAATACACAAAAGCTAAAAAGGCAGTGTGTATACGGTAACATTTGTGTTTTATCTCATTCTGTATGAATACTTCCGGTGCCTGGATATAATGAGATGAGTTCTGTCAAACTCTGTTACCTGCTTATCAGGCCAGTTACTAAGTAGGTTTGATAACTCCTGTTGGGTGTTACCACTAGATTGTTCCTTGCTGCTTCTGACTCTTTCATTGTTTTCTTCTTGTACAACGTCATGGCTCTAATAACAAGAATTTCTTTGTGAAGTCTCTGTCCTTTATATTTTGAAGATGGAGGAGAGAGGTTATTTGTGTGCAGCTATTCTTATTACGTCTAACTAGTGAGATTAATGTTTCCTGCTGTGGCTGCTGTCTCACTCAGGCCTTGTAAAAGGGAAATGGGAGGAAAGCACAGAATTTGATGAGGAGAGCTAGTTTCTGCCCTTTCTGATAGATGCTGATCTGGCTGATTATTGGGAACTACACTGCTGATTACTTGCCCTCTCTCTCATGCAGTCTCTCAGCAGATACCACTGAATCGTGTGCAATTTGTAGGAGTAAATTAGAGGTGATGAATGGAAACCCCTTGTGTCCAGTGCTCTCAGAACTTGGGAAATGAATTCAAATTTAATGGGCCAGTGGTCCCTTTCCCTAAATGTTGACATTGCATTTGTTTTGTTGTTGTTGTTGACTGTTTTTAGTCTTTACCCCATGGCTAATTTTCCCAAATGGTAAATTGAAAATTTGCTGATGATAGGACAGAACCTTCATGCTGTGCTACAAAAAGAACTTACTTATGTATCAGATGCAACTACTAATATGATTTCAAATATGATATAGATGACTTTCCTATCTAAACAAAGCAAATAAATCAACAGTGGGCTGTCTACGTGGTTGTCATCCAAAGAAGGAGGCAGGCAGCTCAAGAAAAGCAGCTTTCCTATGAGAGAGCATTTGGATATTCTTAGTTGAGGAATTCCTGCTGGTTTTGGATTGTCAGCATCTGTTTTGATAACAGACATCTTGTACAGCAGAAGCATTGCTATTTTGTAGGAACCTAAAGCTTGCCAGACCCATAAACGTAGCCTAATGGATCTTGGAAACTGCCGGAAACCTGAAGGGTTCAAATTCAGTCTGAGGAAAAGTTTCTGATGATAGTAAATTGCTCACCCTTAAATTGCTTCAGTCATTTCAGCTTTAAAACTGGTGAGATAAGAAGACCACTCTGAAAAAAGAGCTTCTGTATATAAGGATGAGAGCTATCTTGCTTAAACAATTTATATAAAGATATAAAGCAATTTGCTGTTTTTATAGTTTTTTTGTTTGTTTGTTTGTTTGTTTGTTTGTTTTATTTTTTTAGAAGCATTTCTCACATGCAGCAGAAAAAAATGACAAAATGTGGGTTTTGAACTAGGAAAGAATAAATGGATGGAAAAAAAAATCAAACAAACAAAAAAACTTTTGGTAAAACAAGGTTTGCCTTGACTTTGGAATGGTGAGGATAAAAGGGAAAGGACAAACTCATGCTGTGGCCTGTGTTTGAGTGCTGTTTTCTGCTCACTTACCCTATGTTGTGCATAAGCAAGCTTAAGGAGACCAGTATGGTTCCATCAGCGCTCTTAACACTTGGGACATCAGTTACTGCCAAGCAGAATGCCTCAAACTCTTGCAGGCTGTGTGTTACAATAACATTAAAAACAACGCTGCTTTTTTTTTTTTTTTTTTTTTTTTTTTTGGATCAAAGCCCTTGATCGAAGCATAGAGGCTCCATATGCCACCTATAGGATTAGAACTTCCATAAAGCCACCTGAATTTCTGGCATGGAAAAACCTCTAGAAAGGGGCTCTTTTTATTTATGGCTTTGAAAAAGCCTTGGAGTTCATCACTGGTGGAGGCTGTGAGAGCTGGGAATTAACTGAGGCCATCTTCATCTGGACTTGTACTTCTGAAGGTGAGAAACCAGGGTACTCCATGGTTTTTGCACTGTTCATTTGAACTGCAGATTTAATCACTAATTTGAAAAGCTTAAATGAATTTTAGTATGAATGTTTGATAATTGGTTCAGTAAGATGTTTCAAATGTTTCAAAATAACTATTTACTGGGGGAGAGGGGCACAAAAAAAAAAACAACACAATTATGATAAAAAACAGGGCTGTAGTATAAATCAAGCCTTTTCTAGACTCTGTGAGGTTCTTTGAAACTTTCTACTGCTTGTTTTGACAATATCTTTGACACCTAATTCTTATCAGTAATTCATTAGGTGATTTGATTTTGCTTTGCTGAATGTGTTTGAGATATTGTGGCTGATTTACCCTGGTGGCAGGTTGAGATCACCCACTCAACAGTGCTTTGGGCTAAAAATGACAGGAGAGATTACAGTGTCACCATCATGTTAAATTCCACTATTATATATAACATATGTTTTTGTGCTTGCAAGAAAAGTTTAACAAAGCCCACAAGCGGTTCTTAGAATATTGGCCAATATGGTAGAAGAGTAGAATTGATTTCTCTGACTTGGTACATACAGTGGATGTAAAATATTCATAGTCTTCAGACTGCTGTACAGTAACTTAATAACACACTATTTTGAAGAGAGATAGATGCTGCAAATCTTGTGGTACCACTAATGGATTTGAAGAGTATGCTAATGCATTGTACCAGGAAGTGAATTGAGCTCTCGTGTGTAAAGGGGGATTAGAGAATATAATTATGAAAAAGCAACAGTCACAGGCTTGAAGTTTCATTGATGTGTGGCTGCTACAAACAACGTTTTGTTGATGAGCAAGATGACTTTGATGGGTGTATGCTGCAATAATAATCTTCTTTATGAAGTTACATGGAATGAATTATAGAAATAGCCAGTTTGTGAACTGTGAGGAGAAAATTAAATATAGAGTCTGATATTTACAAAAGTCCATGCAGCTTTTCATTTGAAATAAAAGCTGTGTACAGAAAGCTTAAGCTTTCACATCAAGAACTGCACAAAGGCTTTGAGAGAGAAAAATACAGCATGATATAACTGTCAAACCAAACGATAACTAGTGCCCCCCCCCCCACCTCCCAACACACAAAGGGAACCAAGAAATTAAATAATTCATGGTTTCCAGCTGAGTATGGGAGGAGGATCTGAGCTTTTCTGAATATAAATCTCTAGTTCAGAAGAATGAATGGCATGTTGTTATGAGTTGTGAATTGGTTTGGATGTCACAAATCAGTAGTCTCATGCATAAATACTGCTGCTGAGTTCTGATGACCCTAAATATTAGCCTTTTTCACACTTGCTGCTTCAGGTATGTATTTTGTTATTCATATTTGTTGCACTCATTCCTGTGTTTGTTAGTTGTGGTTCTGGCCTTCTGCAAATGCATCTTAAAGCATCTTCGTCTGAACAAATTCTTCTTGTGACCGGGGTGTCCTGGTATGGGAAGTGTACAAATGACTGAACTTTCAGATTTCCTGGGAGAGCCCAGAATGCCTGACTACTCTCAATTTTTAAAGTGAATTTGACTGCAATATGTTTGAAATCAGAAACCATTAAGGCATTGGCTGCATCCACACCCTTTTTCAGGGGCTTGAGGCAGAAACCAAGATAGTAAGTCCCTTTTTCCTGTTGAGAGGAACTAATGCCCCTACCAGTGCATGGTCCTGTGCTTGGAATCAAGCATTTCTGACTCAGCACGGGCTGCATTTAGCAATGTAAACAGAAATGTTGTGGGTCTTGGGCCATGGTGTACTTCCAGTTTTGAAATTTCTCTTTAATGCTGAGAGTAGCTGTGCTACCACATAGTCCCTTTCCATGGCAAAGACATTTTGACTTCTAAAACTGGTTACCTTAGGTGTATATGGCCTCAAATACTTCCTTAAGGACAGGATCATTTGTCTGTCTAAATGCTGAACTTTCTTAGCAATAAGATACAAGACACAGAACCTATCTGTAGGAAGAAATATGTTTAAACAGAGGCAGAACTGAACAAAATATAATTAGCTTACTGTCATTACTCTTTTTTTAACATGTAACAATAGATGTGATTTACACTGAAAGTTGTTTATTCAGAGAAGTGCAATGACATACTAAAATATATATATTTTTTCTTTTTCCATTGATATAAAACAGTTTGTCTCTTGTAGCTTTGCCAATGTAAGTAGTGTATAAAAACAATATGATCCCAACGCTTATTTTAGAAACCATAGAGTATGCATTTATACTGGGGAAAGAGACAGCAGGGAGACTGACTGTTGTTTCAGCCATGGTATTATACCATTTTCCATGTGACACCAGTATCTGGAGACAGTTAGATTCAGAAGGAAAGAAAAATATTGCAAATTGGACCCCTGCTAGGTTTGGGTGCGCTGAGCTTCATTCAGAATGTTTTGGACTTAGAAACATGTGAATAACTGTTTCTTTTTGTTTCTTCACTGTTCCAAAGTTTTTGGAAAGGGGAAATTATTTAAGGCTAAACTGAACTATTTTTTTACTTAAGTTCAAAAAGACTCATTTCGAATACATTTATTCAACTAGTGATAGGACGAGGAGTAATGGTTTTAAACTAAAAGATGGCAGATTTAGGTTCAATATTCAGAAGAATTTATTTAGTGAGGGTGATGAGGCACTGAAACAGGTTGCCCAGAGAAGCTGCAGATGCCCCATCCCTGGGAGCTTTCAAGGGCAGGTTGGATGGGCTTTTGAGCAACCTGGTCTAATGGCAGGTGTCCCTGCATGTGTCAAGGGGTTGGAACTAGATGATCTTTAAGGTCCATTCCAGCTCAAAGCATTCCATGAACTGACTGAAAATAAAACAAAACCTTCAATTTAGTTTTGATGAAATTTAAAGTGTTTATAAAAGACTAAAACCAATGAAAAATCATTTACTTACTTACTCTTAGATCTTATGGCATTTTTAGTATAAAAACAAAAGCACCCATGTGAAATATGAGCAAGCCTTTAAAATTTCTTGTTGTGCAACTCAGACTGATTTTACTGAAAATATGTATACTTACTTGCAATACCACTGGTAAGGTAAAAAAGCATAAAGGTTATTCCAGCTGCCATCAAAATATGCAGGACAAGATTCCCCACTGCAGTTACCCATATGTTGCTCACAGCATTATTCACTCTACCTTTCCTGTACTTTTTTCCCACATCTTCCGTTTTCAGACACCAGAAGTATGTGTTTACAGGCAGCAGTAGTGTAAGAGGTAACAGTGACCATTTCACATGGAAAACTTTAATTATCTAAAATATAAAAAGCCTATTACCTGCTTTAGCTTCTCATGTTTAGAAGCTTGTATGCAACAGTAAAATACATTTATTTGTGCTTTTTAATTTTAAATTACTCCGAAATGTAATCGGAGGTTGGTTACAGGAAATGAACTACAATTACTGCTCTTTACAATATAACTCATTAGTTTCAGAAGGTTGAATTTTTAATATCAGAGTTCAGATATGGTTGCTTGACAAAGCTATTGAGTGAAACTCTTAAAGTTCCATATATTGTACCTCTGAAGAGCATGAATGAAGGACCTCATTCATGAAAGAAATTGAAGCCACTTCTGCTCATTCCTCATGTTGTTTAAACAAAGGAAAAATGAGGCATGGATGGTAAAGATTTTGGAAGTGGGGAGGGGAAGGAGAGAGTTTGAATGAAGAAGCATCTGTCTTCCTTCACCTTCCGTTTCTCTGTTAGAAATGGAGAATGTTCAGCATTGAAAAACACACATTTACAAAAATTAAATTTGGAATTTTTCATAACGGATGGAACAGAAATACATGCAGCCGCATGCTTTCTTCTTCTAGTGCACCTTTAAAATTAAAACTCTATGACTCAACAAGTAAAAGGTAATGGTAAATTTAGCACATACATAATAAAATGTATTATGCAAGAAAACAATCTGAAAAAAACAATCTATTTGAATTCATCCAAAATATTTAAATGAAAAACACTTTGCTACCCTGCAGTTTTGTCCAGTTCATTCCTTTTTCTGTATCTTTCTGCTGGCTCTCCTTTTCCTATAGCTGTTTGTCTTCATTTCCAAGACATTTTGGGTTTCTGCCAGTTTAACTACCTCTTATTCACTACTGAAATATAACTTTTGTTTTTCTATGGCTACAATGTCAGCTTCTGCAACTTTCATATTAAAGGTTCAATAAATATCCGTGTTTCCTTCCACACTGTGAAATTAATCAAAACAAGCAAAGAAAACAAAAAAAATAAAAACAACAAAAATCAAAAACATTGAACAAACCAGCTTGTCAGCTGCTAGTTTGCTGGTGTCCTCTCTATTTCTCATTATTTACTGGAGTTATCTCTTGGTTCCTCCATTACCATCTCTTGGTTATTGTCTCTCTTGTTTATATAGAAAGTTCTTTGAGCCCAAGACCTTCTGCCCCCCCCCCCCCCCCAGGATATTTGTATATTTTTCCATTTCAGCAGAGCTGCTCTTAGATCTCAAATTCTGAAATCCATGCAGTAGCTTCTGTAAAATTATTACCTTTGCAGTTTGTTATCTAAAATAATCTCAACTTCTGTAGTCAGGGTGCTCATGCTAGTGTTTCTTCAGTTTTAAGAAATGACCACTGATGACTGCAGCTCTCGCTACCTGATAGCTAAAGAGCTTGTGCATGTGCCATTAGGGTTCATCATAAGCACATAATGGCAAGTGACCTTGGGTTGCAAGGAAAACTAAAAGAGAAGGCAGGATCATCTAATGAGGTATATTCTAGTGTGATTGCTTCTATTCATGCATCTGTTTGTTACCAGATTCAATTTTGTTCTTGCATCTGATTTAGTTGGGTGCTTGAGGATTCTGTGTCCTTTTACTGTTAAAAAAATAAAAATAAAATAAATAAATAAATAAAAGGTCCATTACTCTGTGTCTGTTAATTCTCTGAGGACTGTTTTCCAAGAATTTATTTGGGAGTTGTGTCTGGTAGACCATTTTTCAAATTTGTCTGATGCTAGGGGTCAAAGGTATACCCCTCGATTCTTCATGGAATGGATCCATATATAGGATATTCTGTCATGTTTCACATAGTGAATATAGCATGTGTATGTAAAGGTACTTGTTCTTGCTTTGATGTAGTGCTACTTGTATGTATGTAGTTTCATTTATGTAAAAGAAGGTGCCATGCATGATTCTATAGGATTTTCAATCTTCTGTATGCATCCTATACCTCTCAGGGCTCTGAGGGTCATACGTTCTTTTGGCAGAATAAAGAGAAGGGAAGCAAACTTTTTCAACTTGGTATCTTTTCTGCTGGACTACCAAGGGTTGGTCAAGGGAATATACAAAAGGAATGTTTTTTTTTTTTTTATACTTCCCTCTGATTTCTCAACACTGTGGAAATAATTTGAAGAGCTTATTCCTAGTTTATTTTAGGGCTCAATCCAATTTTCCATTGGAATTAATGAGAGAATATGCCTTTGTTTTCAATGGGAATTGGATAGCATTCATAAGAAACAGGATACTTCAGAACAGCAAGATCTATCTCCCTTTGCTGAGTATTATTTGGTGTTCACCCCAAAGGCTACTTCACTAGCTTGAAAAACTTGTCAGCTTTTAATTCACAAAAAGAAAATAGGCTTATTGCTTCTCCCTGTCATATAGGTCCTTCTCTCTAAACCTTCTTCCCCTTTTTTTTTTTTCCTACCTTCATCCCTGCCTTTTTTTTTTTCCTTCTTCACAGAACATTATAAACTAGTCTAGTGCATGGACATAGTCATTCAGGGCTTGTTCCAGTGATAGCAATGAAAGTATTATTCTGTCTATGCAATGTTTTTCCTCTTGTCTTACATTACCAAGGATTTGGTTCAGTTTAGGTTTTGACGTCCTAGTGTTAATGAGCTCATTACAGTGATATCTGAGCAAAAATGTGGCAGGTAATGGGGTTCTGCTTCAGTTCCTTAGAAAGATTATTTCACTGTGAATGGACCTCATTGTCAGGACATTTATTGTTTATTTGGCCTGATTGTGCTCTGCTCCCTCTCTATTTCACACCTTTTCTCCTAGCTGTGCTTTTCAAAATGGTTCATTTCCCTACCCTCGCTTATTTTCTTCCCCTTCTCTTTCACACTTTCCTAACTTCTTATGACTTTTCCTGTGTTGCTGAAGAGGTAAATCTCTATATTCTGAATATTCTCTGGTCATTACAATTGAAGCCATTGTTTATCTCAGGATGGTTTGCCAACTTTTCTTGTCTTTAACACTGGGAGAAAGCCACAACCATTGTTTGTTCTTTTGTGATGACTATTTCTGGAATAAAACTTTTTATAATATACATAATGTCTCTATTATGTGTATTCACTCCTTTCTCTTCCAGGAGGAGGTTGATATCTGTAAATATTTAAGTAGAGTTCACAGAGAACTAAGTCTGGTTGGGACCCCTGTTGTAGAGAGGCATTTTAGAGGTATTCTTATGGCACTTGAAGTGACAGTATCTCGTTAGCTGAAGATTTGAGTCAGTGCCTTTAGTGAACCATCAATACAGAGATTCTCACAAAGCACTCAACTGCAACCCCTATTGAAAAAAGGGGAGTCATCACCTTAAAATTGTATTGGAGGGGAAAAAGTCTGAGGAATTAAGATCCTTGTCTTTTGTGAGCTGGCTGAATTATCTGTAGTTTACCTTGACTTGGGAGTCCTCCTAGCTGAAGGGAATTATGTGGGAACATCCTTGAGCAAATGACAGGTTAAGGTATAATATTTCACTTCTCTCTTTGTCTCCAGATATTGTAATTGATTTCTATCATCTGCATGTCAGTGGAGTGGTTGTTTCATTTTAGAGCTTGTTGCCTATTGAAAAGTGGTTTCAAGGGGGTTGGAAAATGCCAGCAATTCCTTTCCTATTGTGGTGGGGATCTTGAAACTGTGGAATGGGTTTGTTTTCACGGTGTCCCCACCTGCAATGCCTATGAACAGGGCTCATGTACTCTGAGCTGCAAGACCCAATTTTGAATCTTGCAAGGGAGAAGCTAGGGAAAGGAGCCTGCAGGTGGGTGAAGTCCTAGCCAGGGCATGGGTGTTAAGCAGGATATCTTTTAAATGTGGTAGTCCTCTCAGCCCACTCCTATCCAGTACACATCAAACCTCTCCATTGGGGTGGACACAGTAACATTTCCTGAACATGACAAGGCAACCTCCACTGGGGAGTATCAGCTACAATTTTGCTAAATCTGGGAACTCATCTATTATGTGTAACTCCAGAAGTCATTCTGAAAGCATCATTTGTCTGAGATTTTCCCTCTTTGGTCTCTTTTTCTTCTAATCTTTGGTTTCAACAAAAGAAAGGAGAGGAGTCCCCTGAATATTGGAATCTCAAACTCTGCTACTGAGATGGCACGCCTCTCCATGGCTTTCTAGAAAAGAGGTCTTGTGCTGATGAGGACTCACAGGAGATTATACAGACCAGATGTGTTGCTTAATTACAGTGATGAGGCCAGCAGATTGTGAGGGAGACCAGGTGAGAGCTAGAAAAATTGCTTGTCTGTATCAGTTCTGCAAGAGAGCTTGTTAGATGCAAAGACAGTGTGTTACTTCCAATGTATGGGTGGCCAGATATATGACTTGGAGTTGTTCTGGATCGTTAGTGGAGGCTTAACTGGGATACTTCTTGACTTTTGTGATTTGCATTTTAAGAAATATACCTGGTTGGCCTTTATTGAAGACTTATTTTCTTTCCTTAGTGTTGAAGAAGATAAAGGAAGAAAAGAGATAATAGGACTGGGATTAAGAACTGTAGTTATTTTCAATTTATTTGTTAATTAAAGATGGATTATAGCACAGTAGCATAACACAGGTTAATTTATAAAGTGTTACAAAATGACACACTAGTGCACATAAAATGCTTTGCATCCCCAATTGTCACACATAACAGTATGAATAGCCAGCAAAACACATTGATGGGCATTCAGAACAGGAATAGAAAAAGAAGCCACATCACCCTATTCATATTTTACAATGAATTCTCCCAGTGACTGAAAACATAAGTCATGATTCTCCTTCATTTGTATCTATGAGCTGTCTGTCCACCGTTATGTGCTGAAAGGCATTGATGCACTGTTGAAAGAGCACTGCAGTGCTCATTTAATCAGAGTTGACAGTGCATTTTACATAGAGCAGATCAAATCTGACTGATTTATCACAGACTTTGAGGTAAATTTTCCTGTTGGTGCAAGCATATTGCCCATTAATGAGAATGGGACTTAGACCTGTCAGGAAAGAGTGTTCTGTTCTCTGCTTACTGTAATGCTTCTCCAGACGTGGTTCTGCCTAGAAAGTCAGGCTGTAGGTAGGGATTTTGGTTTCAAAGATTAAACTGGTGTAGACCTCTACAGAAATAATCAGTGCAAATCAATCCCTATGCATAATGTTAAGGGGAACTCTTATGCATGAATTTAAATGTGAAATTATAAATAATTGATACAACTGTTTCTTTCCCATGCCATTTCTTTTATAAAAACTTCCATATATTTTAAAATGTAGAGAAAGAACATCAAAGTTGTTTTTCACCATTTAGCTTTCATAAAAATACGCAACCTTCTTTGAGCCACAATAGTACTAAGTACTCTGTCATTTGTCATCACTTTACCATTATGTGCAACATGGTCACTGCATTGCCTAAAATATAAGATACACTTATGACTAAAACCTGAAAAATGCTGGATGCCCAGCCTGTAGTTTCCTGGAAACCTTAAAAGTGAATGGTGGCAGTGTGCTTATGTATTCATGAATAATTGTCCATTTGGTCCTCTCATGATTTTTTTTTTTTTTCAGTTTAGTCTAATGTGGAAAACCCTGTTAGGGATGTTTTTTATTGTGTATTCAATGGTGTACATCACCCAGGAAACGTTTAGGATGTGTCTGAATACCCTAAGCCAAGGATAAAGAAGAATATGTGGCTTCATTTGAACATAAGTAGGGATAAGGTTTCTGAATTCAATATAAAATTTTTAAACCTCCTCTATCACAGATTTCTAAATCAGTGTTATCTGCATTGTATTGAAGTATTTAAGACACATCAGGAGAAGCTTTGTGTTCTCTTTGGGGCTTTGTTATTGGTCTGCCAACACCTTTAGATCAGTAGGTTGTGCCTCAGTTTATCTATCTATGAAACTAAAGTAATGTCTGTTACTAGCTTCATTAAAGGTGCTGTGAACTAATCTTTAAAATAAAATAGTGTATGAGAAAGTGTTGTGTGGTAAAACTGTTAATAATTTATTTTTCCAGCTTTGTTTTAGTGTAATGTATGTGTAACATTAATAGGGGTTTCTTTTTGAATGGTATTTGCGTGAATCCATTATTGCTTCCAGAAATTCCCATAAACTAAGTATTGGTATCAGACTTTGCATGGGTGATTTGCAGGGAAAACCTTGGAGCTGTAAGCATTGTGGAATTAGTGAAATACTGCTCTTAATCGAGGTCAGTACTAAACGTATACTTTAAAAGGCTAATGGTTAGTCTTTAGCAGGAAAGGCTAATGGTTAGTCTTTAGCAGGAAAGACTAATGAAAACCAAAGCATCAGTAACAGTTATGTAAAAGCCAAGCTGTTACTCTTGGTATTGTCTTGCGTTCTCTCCTGGGAGATTAAATTACACCACTGTATACTTTGTATATAAATTAATCAGCTAAAACATAGATCTTCACTTTCTGTTCAGAATGCCAATGAAATTAGATGTATACATAGTCTATAAAATACTTTAGAAACATTCTGGATGAAAGGTGTCAGAAAACTTCAAGATATGTTTTGCATATATAATATTTCATTACTTAATGTGTTTTAATTACTTAACAATAACTTAAACTGCTGTTGTTATGCAAATTCAGAGTGTCCCAGGAGCTGAGAATTATAAGAAATATTTGCTATGACTAGGCAGTAAAGTGATCAGAATTAGGAGTCTGAGGAGTTTGAAAGCTGTTTCAACTACCTTTAGCCAAAGTACACCTGTGCTTCTTGAAGAGGTTTATACTTCTCCAGTGGAACATCCTTTCCTTAGACACAATTGCTTTTACTGTGTTGAGCTGGGATGTACACAGGTATGTAATTGTGACATTTAGGTTTATAGCTTTGGGGAGAAACTTGCATTATCTGCCAAACTGTTTTGTAGACCTTTAGTGTCAAAAGCTGAGTAATGTTGCCTTAAAAAGTTCAGCAGTGAAATACCTCTGAATGTAGGAAGCTCAGGTAAAAACACATGCAGTAAATATTACTTTTTATTTTATTTTTATTTTTTCCCAATTTATGAAAAGACAAGATGTAGTTCCCTCAGCAAAATCTGAGGATATTCTAAAGTGTGTTCACTATTTTTCTTTCCATAGAAAAAGTTCTTTTAAGTGCTTCTGGACTTGCTTGTCAGTAACATTCACCGAGCTGCACTAATTTTGAAAAATTCAGAATAGAGTTTTGCCACTTTAGAGATAATCCATGAAAGCTCTCTTCCTGCAGACTGCAATAAATCATCCCCTCCACTAAAAGCCTGGATGTCATTTGAAATTTATTGCATGGAGCTGGTAGTGGACTTAAAAGCCATTTCACATGTCTTATTACTCCAGTCATCTAATTTATGGGTTTCAGCCACAATTGTAGTTGGAAAAGTATTTTCCTTCAACTGATTAATATGATTTCTGATTTTGCATTCATTTCCCTTTTTATATTTTTCTATAATCATTGTAAGAGACTTTGGCATCCAGGTTTTAGATACAAAACTGAAAGAAAGGTGCCAAAAGAGACAGATGCAGATTGACTGAGCTTTACTGGCTCTTAGCAGCACTTGTCAAAAAGTATCTTAGTTATTGTTAGTTGAGCAATCTTGCCCTAGGAGAGAAAAAGCTGTCAGGAGCTTCCTTGTTTAACATGAGAATCTGTAGCTCTGTGGAGGCGGTATGAAAGCAACCTATTAAACGCAGATGAGGTAAGTATAAGTAACGCATTTAGCACCAAGAATGATAAGATACTGGTGCTTTTTTCTTTTCACTTGTTAGTGTGAAAATTAATATGAATTTACTGCCACACGTAAGGAGTGCCTTTTGATTCTCTTCAGGCTGATCACTGTAAGGAAAGACAGCATGAAAGACGTGTAAACCAAATAAAAAGAAGTACAGACCTTAATCCCAAGATGGACAATATTATTCATTTCAGGAGTTTAGTCTTATACTAAATTCCACTGATGTGTATTGTAGGTGAATTAGTAGTTCTTCAACACAAATTATGGGGGAATATGGCATGCATGTATGCTTGCATAAATTTATGATGCATGTTATGAAAGTATCAAAAATTCTACTGGCACCTTCCAGAAGAAGAAATACTGCATAATCCTTGTCCTGAATACCTTATGCTAATCTTAAATGTGGCCCAGCCTAAATTTTTACTAGTATGTGCATGGTGGTGCATAGCTGGTAAGGAACAGCATCAGTAATACCATGCAGTTACTTCTGTAGTGTTAAAACATGGTGTGAGGAGTTAATTTCTTCCTGTATTTACCTCATATGTAAGTCAGTGCATCAGTGGCAGATCAGGCACAGACACATCCAGACCTGCTGAAGGATAGTTGTTGAGGTGCTGGCTGAAGTTTGTTTGCAGCACAGATGTGGCTGTCTTTCCCTGCCTGCCTATGGCCTGAATTCCCAAAGATAGGTAGCTGAGGCCAGAGCCAAGTTGTGTGTGATGCTACATTGTCAGCTGGACAGAACTATAATTACTGGCCAGAGTGGTGACTTTGCTCCTTGAGTGAATGCTGACATGCTACAAGCAGAGGTTTGAACCCCGTGTATGGTATTATTATGCTTATATTAATACAGAGTCTAGTAAGGAGGAGGGAGTCATATAGCTTTGCCTCCCAAATGCCTATTGACTCTGTTTCCTGAGAATTTTAAAAGATTAAAAACAAAAGCAGTGTAAAGAAAATCCTACTGTGGTTTCTACAATGCACATTTTCTGCTAATAACACCTGGGAGGCAGCACGAAATAACAGCTGAGGTGCTTAAGGGCAGCTCTAGTGCCATCTACCTCCTGTGCACATCTGTGGATGTGGGCATGCATCCAAAAAGAGGCTGAGGAGAAAATCAGGCAGGGATGAGACCATTGAGACCAAAAGAGCAGGCAATCCTCCACTGCTGAATCTGTGGATTTTTGGGTGTGATCTGGGCACTCCAAGGGTCAGGGAAAATGCCAAGTGTTTGAGTAAGAAGATAAAGTTTCTGCTTGTGCTACCAGGAGGAAATACTGCACCTGGGATGCCTCCTGTTCCCCGTGAGACACACAGCCACTGGTGGACAGACTCCACAAGCCTCAGTACAGTAGAAATGCTGCCTTCCATATGCCCTCATCTCTGCTGGGTGATGATTTGTGTGGAGCCTCAGCATCCACCTTCAGTACAAATGGATCTGGCAAGTCTAAATGGCAGTTTTGTAGGGAATTTGCTCTCCAGTACCACTGCTGAATAGGAAGCTGATGCTGTAATAGAGAATACAATGCTGGAAGTCCCAAGATGATGAAAGATTAATGAATAAGGGTTAGGCTTGCAACAGCTGTTTCTTTCTTTCCAGCACATAGACAGTAATGTTATGCAAAGATAAACATATTAGGCAAATATTAACTCTTTTTTTTTTTTTTCTTTTTTTTTTTCTTTAAACACAGGAAAAAACAGCATGTGACAGGTTCCTACATCTAAAACAGAACAGCGCAGGTTGCCAGTTTCAAACGGCTATCAACTGAGCTGATACTGAAATTTCAAGAGAAGATTTTTTTTGTGTAGGGCCATCAGTTTGCATTAGGGTTTAATGATGAAACAAAGACCTGTTTTCCATGCAGAAAAGTTTATCTAGAAACCAAATCTTGAGCAATTAATGCAGCTACTACAGCTGTAAGAGCTAAGGTGATTTACCCAATTTGAGGCTTGCAAAGTAAGCACTGCATATTTTCTGTTAATTTTTCACAGTTTATACTTCAGCATAATGATCTGTCTGTACTTGGACAGTATTTTCGGGAATGTTCAATCTGAAAATTAATTTGCTTCATCTGTAGTGACGTCTTCTTTGTGTTTGCTTCCTGCGAATGTTCCTGCTGTCAAGTTTTGCTGGCACAAATATGTAAAGACACCGATTTTTCAAACTACATGCACAATTGTTTGTGCTGGAAGTGCATGTGTGCTCTTTCATTTGGGAAACAGAAAAAATGTGTAAATGCTCTCAATTAACCAACAGAGCTTGAAAAGAAAATATTGAACCGTCCGTGCCTGCAGAGAGTTGAAATAGAGATTTGCCCTCAACTCAATTGGATATTTTCAAGTGAATTTTAATCTGCTGGGGGGGAGGGGGTGGGAATAAAAATCTAATAAATTCCATATAGTTAATTATTTGTTTAACCACTTAATAGTAATTTAACCAGTTACTTGTTAGTTATTTGCTATTTCTGTTCAGCTTTTGTTTTTCAAAGCAACATGGTCTTTTTATGAAATCAATGGTTTTCATTATCTAGTCCTTTTTTCATCTTTTAATGTTAGATGGAAGGTATCAAAGGCAAATCTATAATCACTGTGTTATTTCTTTACCTTGACATACCGAAGGAGTCTTCCGTACATTACTTTCTATGAGACAGAGACAAAAAAGACCAATTGGGAAGTGAGGCCCCAGAGCAGTGCAGCTCAGCAGACAGCAGATTGTTAATGGCACCTGTATTTCAGTTTACAGTACTGAGTGCTAACAACAGCACACACACAGTGCTCTCTGCTTGATTTGCACCCCCCCCCCCCCCCATATTCTTTCCCCCACTCCTACATGCTTAATTAGAAAATCTGATGTAGCCAGAGACTTTATCTGCCATACCGTTTGTGTTAGCGAGGAATGCATTCTTTGATGTTGCTGATAAGGTTTTCTGTGTTGTGGGTAGTTAATTGGTAGTGGAAAGGAAATGTCTGGACTAGTGCAAAAGGAAGCTTCCTAACTGTCTCTCATGCAGCTGGTCTCACTGGTTGATGAGCCAAGGTGTGGTATTGATGTAGCAGTGGCGAGGAGGTCCTGCCAATATTGCCCACCCCCCAGCAGAACTGTGCAGAGCACCTGCACCTTTGGAACCAGTTCTGAATTCTTCTTGTCTTTCATCTTTTTAAGAGAACAAAAATAGGAATAAAACACAGTGCTTCCCAAAACCTGGAGGGCCAAATTTCCTGCTGGTACAAATCAACATGTGCATGTGCACTGTGATCTCTCCTCAGGTCATGCTAGTCCATCAGCCTTCAGAGTGCAGGGAATGTGGATGGAGAAGCTTTGTAAGATAGAGAAACTAGCTGGTAGGTTAGATCCTTGCAAAACTGAAAATATCAGTTTTATTTATTCTTTATTTTTACTTCAGCTTTCCACCTTTGTATCATATTTTGCTTTTACTGAGTATAATAGTTTTCTACTAAATTCTCACTCCTCATTTACAGTCTTAAAAACTAGAGTCAAATCTTTATTCTTTTATTTAAACCAGACAGGAAAAGGATCATGATATTTCTTTGGAGGGCAGGACATATTTTGAGATTTTGTTTGTAATTTGCTTAGTGGTATTAGATCATCTAGATTTTTCTTTTGTTTCTGTCTTTTTTAAATTGTTGCTAACAAGACCATGGTCTCCAGCCAGTAATAGATTACTGTCACTGCGAAAGGTCCTTCTGTTCCTAATGACCTTTAAAATATAAGTCCTGGTTCTTTGGACCTCTTGGCTATTGGTATGTTATGTCATTTGCTTCCCTTCTCCTTTTTCTGCAAGGTCTACTTTGTTTTATACTCATCACTTTCACCTTTCTCATTCTTCCTTTTGTTACATACATTTGAAAAATTACAGCTGCTTTCACTTCCATTTTAAGCTCTGATGCATTTTTGTAACCAGTGTGATTCTTTTTCTGAGTCATTACGCTGTGGCTTTCTGGGTGCCTAATAGGATATTCTTAAATTCTTGGCAATCGTTGTAATCTTTCCATCCCATATATTTTTTTCTCCTGGCTGAATTTGTCTGCTGCTTGTTTCCATCTTATAGAAACCGGGCATTGAAAAGCACCAAGTAGAAAGGTAAATGGATAGAACTTTATGCTGTGTGAAAGTAAACATGTAATGGAGTCACACCTACTTGTACCAAAGCAACACCAGTTTTTGTGAATCTATTTCTCCACATCTGCCAAAAGGTTATGTAGTGTATGTTTAAGGTCCCCAGTGAGACCCAGACACTCCCTTCCCCCATCCCCCACCCCCTGCCTTATTCTATCTCAATTATTATGATTATCATTGTCTGTTTTCCTTCCCAACCACTCCAACATGGAATTGACAAAATCAGCTAACATTTAATGCTTATCTCACTGGGAGTTCTGCAGTCACTTTGGTTAGTTGAAGGCCGCTGGCAGGCCAAGTACTGACCCTCCTTGCTGCTCACTGTGTGTTGGTAGTACATATGCTGCACAGAGTGCCTCTTTCTCGGCTACTTCAGTGCAGTGAATGGAGAGGAATCACACGAGAGTCCAGGTATTTAAAAGAGATTCAGAACAGATTTCCTGTGTTAAAGAATTAGCTGGGTACTGAGATATTAACCAGATGTACTACCCCTTGAACCAATTGTTGTAGTCTGGTTCAAAAACGTGTGGTAAGAGAGGAGATTCAACACATATTCCTTCCTCATACAGTAGCAAGTGAAAATCCTGATACTGAGAATGCCAATGGAGAGAGCCAAATGGTTAGCTGTTCCTGTTCATGTGCCTTTCACTGTATTATGCTGCCCTTCTTGCTTTGTTCCCATCCTCACCTGCGCTGCTACGTACCATGTTGAAGAGATGCTGAAACACCTAGAAAGCATGGGAGCACAACAGAGGAGAACTTAATGGTGTTGTCCAAAATACCAGATTTGGAATCAAGGTTGAAGAGGATTTAACTTCAGTGTTGTCTTGGAGGTTATAGTATCTGAGTGAAGTGCATGATTTTGCTTCCCGCTGGCAGTAAGGCTTCTTGAGAGGTCACCAACGTCCCAGGCTCTGTCAAAGGGTGATAGAACATGCAAAAAAAACAGTTCATCTCAATTTATCTGAGAAGAGAGTCTGAGGAAGAGCTTCTCAGGGAATGTCTTGTAAAGGAAAAAGTAGAAGATAACTTAGGAACTATCTTATTCTTTCCAAGTCATTTAACTGCTCTCTAGCTCAGTAGGACCTGGTGGAAGGGTGCTCTGGTACTGATGAGCATGAATGTCCAATGAACTGCATCTGGATCCATTTTCACTCCAGTTTGCTGTGAAACATGAGACTAGGCAGATGTCTGTAAGCTATGAGGGAAATGTGTTGCAGCCTAACTTGCAATCAAACCCAAACTTTGCTGTCATGAGAAAATCTGAGGTCGGTGCCTGCACACACAGTATATCAGGCCACACAACCTGCAGGGGAGCTAGTTACTGTCACTCCTGGTTGAATTTGTGTGGGGGATGATGAATTTTAGTACTTTATGCAATGCACAACTTAGCAATTTGAAATACTTTGCATATTGTAGTAGCTCCCATATATCACAGATTGGTAGCTCCTGTTGCTATTTGCAAAATCCCAGCTCTTACAGGTTTTACAGTCACTTGGGATGATATTCAGAGGCCTGAGTGGCATTGCAAGCCCTGACTGTGTATCAGGAGGATTTTTGTATTTTATATGTTTTCTTTCCTGCTGCTACTGACTCATCCATTCTTTTTGCTGTTTGTTTATGCTCATTTATATGCACTTACTCAGCTGACTGGTTAAGTTCCACCACCCACTTACAACTGCAATGAATAATGTTTTAGGCCCAGTGTCTTACAAGTGCAGGCCCCTCACACATCAATGTCATTACTGGAATTGCTTTTGCTGATAGCAGCCACGTGGCAGGTGTACAGAGAGCAGCCTGCAGAACGAACAACATGAAGAGCATCATTCATCAGGTTTGCTCACAAAAAGCCATTTTGTCTGTAAGCAAGAAAATGTTGTGGTCCCCTTCCTTCCCTGTGCTCACCCCCCTCATCCTCCTTCCACTGCCCATGATAGCAACATATTTTTCTCACTATCTTGGTTTTCAGATAATGGTTTCAAGTCAGGACTCCAGATGGGACTAGGAGTCTTGCCAGTGCGCTAAGCTTTTAAAGAAGGGTCGGGGGAGCCTCTCATGCTTTTGGAGGAAGATTCATTAGTGTCACCATGCACTAGCGCCCACACCACTCTGATTCACCTTTAGTCAAAGATTTACTTGTCTGCATACTTGATGCCAGTTGCTTGACATAAGCACTTGCTTAAATCTAAGCACATGCTTAAGTTTTGCCTGAGCTGGAGCCAGCTTAAAAAAGGCCCTCACAGGAACAATCAGCAACAGGTTCATAGACCCATTCCTGCATAGCTACTCACTGAAGGATGCAGTCTACTACTTAGAAGTACAGTGTAGCAGTAGCTTTGCTTTGCAGGAGAGACTCAGAAAAGGTACAATTTCTTCTCAAGTGTATCATTTGTTTTTCTCTGAGGAAGGAGGCTGTACCACATGTGCTATCGTACCCAGAGATTTAACTGGGATGCAACTGCTTGGACCCACTCTGTACTTGATTGTTCTATATGGCTTTAAGTTCCTTCTTAGTATTTACGATTTATTTGGATTCTTGTTTTACTTTATTTTAACAAAATGCTTCATGCTGCTGAGGAGGCTGATTAACCTTAAGGTTGATTCTTAATTTGATCTGAAAGACAAAAAAGACTTTAAAGTGTTGGCATATGAAAGAATGCCCTCTTCTTGTTCTAGGTTGCATTGTCTCATTAAAAATGCCCCCTTTCCTGTAATCACTATTTCACAGTTCAGCCATCTCCAGATACTGTGAAACAGCTGTGCAAAGGTCAAGTACAAGAGGGCAATGGGAAAAGAAAATGACACCACAGCTCCCAGGGTTTCCAACCACCCTGTTAACAAATTTACTGACACAGGGCATAATTTTTACTGACGCTGCCCATTTTTTACTGACACTGACTCTTAAGACTCCATAGGGAGCAGATGCTGACATCTCCCTTGACTTTGAAAGGCTCATTGCTGAAACAAAATGGTTTTATGCAAAGATTTACATACAGTGTCTAAACATTAAGCAGGGGATCAATAGTTCTTCAAGTCTGAGTAATGATCCCACATGGCAAAGCTACATTTTAATTAATAAGAATGCATCCATACTTCATTTTTTTTTACATTTTTTTTTTTCTTCCCTATCCTGGAGGGAGCCAGTGCATCCCGAGAGTTTGCTCAAGCACATCCCTCTTTCTTATCATCACATACTAGCCTGAGTCTCCTTGGGCTCTGATTCTGCTTTGAGACTTGTACAGACAGATCTGGCACCTTTATGACTTTTCTAGTGAGGCCAGCACAGCTTGGTGCAGGTATCTGTATATCCTTGCAGATAACTTTGTAAGATCAAGCCCTTGGTTAGGAGATAAGGGTGGCTGGTAGATCTCAAAGAGCTTGTCACCTTCTGGATAGATTTCATTTGAAACAGACTTAGTTTGGAAATAACAGTTGTCTGTTTTAGCACCATGCTTATCTTTTAGTTTCTCCAGTTGTTTGCTGTTAACCTTTCAGTCCTACATAAGCCTGGTTTTGTGTAGTTCATCTTTTAAACCTGACCACTAAGCTGTGCTCTGTGTGATGTTATTACAATTTTTCCCCTTTGCTGCTTGTGTTTCCTCTCAGTTGTTGACTATGACTGGAAAATAGGCGTACAAAGCATTTTGCATTCTCTGAATGTACCACACAGTAATTCTGCTGTCTGAAAACTCTGTAATGTCAATAATTGATGCACTTGAGAAGTGGTAATTAAATTAGTTAATTATGCTGGTAAAATTACATGCAATTATGTGACTGCAGGGTATGTTTAGTAAATTAGGCTTTCCCATACTCACTACATATTGTGGTGCCAATTTTGTTCCTTGATGATTAGGTAGCTTTTGATACTTCTTAATTGATTTAATACCTGGATCTTCATTAGCCCTCGATTGCTATGCAATGTATGTCTGACATTTTTCTCTCTGATATTTCAGAGTATCGTTCATCAAAAAAAAATCAATCTATACATATATACACATTTCTGTCAGATGTTAAAGCATCGGGACTTCAGGGAAAATGCTCTCTTCCACAAGTGTCTTGCAGTGACTTGCCCACTACTGTGAGATGCCAATCAACTAACTGTCCCTGGGAACCCTCTGATGTAGAATGACTGATTTCATTTATTTTTCTCTTGAAAGATCCAAATAAATAAGTGTTTCAAGGAAAATTGGCACAGTGACAACTGTTTTAATGACACCTGTTATCTTTGCAGAGAGCAGTGAAAGGTTATTAAAAGGTAACATTAATTCAAATAAAAATTTCTTGGGGATCAGATCTGATTGTGTCTGGTGCATGGGTGGGGTTTGCTGTTCTTCATTCATGCTTGCTGAATATTGTACGTGTCAGAATCACCTCCCAGCAGATGGTTACCTTCATGCTGGCTGTGTTTACTATCACAAACCTTTACCAGCTCTGCTTGTCTCCACACCTCATCTTCGCCTCCATCAGCACATACTCGGCTGTTAAAAAAATTATGTTTCCACATGTGACTATTGGGCTTACTCTGTTTAGGATGTTAGTGACAAACTACCAAAAGCTAAAAGCCAGGCCAGGTGGTTTGATCTACAGTCTTTTATTTCTGTTCATGGGGTACAATCTCTGTGGGAGAAAGGAAAAGGCAGGGTGGAGCAATTGCATGTTCTTTGGCTCTGAAGTCATGAAGTATATAACATCATCTCTGCATGAGCCCAGTTCAGCAATGGGTCAGTATTAAAAGCAGTGGTATCTGAATGACTGAGCAGTTAAGCAACTGAACTGAACCTGAAATAAAAAGGTCCCAGTAGTAGGATGACTTAGTACTAGAAAATTATGGATGATTTTATGGCCCATGCTAAAGACATACTAGTAGTGAACTAAGCACATGCTACTTGAAATAACACCTAAGGAAAGACTTCTGGAGGCATGATGGAAATCTTGACTAATCCCCATGTACAGTGGCTCTTCAGGCTTGTTGGTCTCAAGGACTGAGGCTATGCAGTTGGTAAATACAAGGAAACTTCCAAGAGCAGAGTTTGCATTTCTCCAGACATGTCCTAGATAAGTGTTTATAAGAAAGTTCCTGTCTTTATGAATACAAAAATGTCACAGATTTTTGAGCTGGTTCTGTTATTTTCAAGCTCATAGTAAAACTCAAGTTGACTGAGTACTAGTGGATGTGAAGGGTTTCCTGCACACATGCTCTAGCAGGAAGAACTGTAGTTCTATTTAAGAGGCTAAATACCTATTTAAATAGGTATTCTGAAAAGCTATAGTTTTGTTCTATGAGAAAAGCTGTTCTTTAAATATGAAGGAGTAGAGCCAGTTAGAAAGAAAACAGTGAAAAGAAAAACTCTGCATAGAAATGTACAGACTTAGATGGGAAACCAGTCACCTAAGGATACTAGGAAGAGAGAGAATCTCCTGTAGACATGTAATGGTCTTACTAGTAAGTCTCTTAAAATACCACCTTATTTGCCTGGCAGTCTCTGATATTCATTAACTTTGTTCAGATTTCCGTGTTTAGGAAAGTGCTTGAACATTGAAAATGAAGGAGGGATCAAACGTAAAGTAACTGTAGAAAAGCTTCTTGGTCTTTTTTTTTTTTTTTCTTCAGTGGAGACGATTTCTACCTGGCACTTGCAGTCTTCTGAAAGCAATGCATTCAAAACAACCTATCTTTATTTGGCACATTTGTGCTAGAGAAGCTGGCATGCTACCTTGTTAGCTGGCGTACTGCCATCCCAACAGATGGACAGGAGTATAGACAGCCAGGAGACCATGTACAAGCATCAGTATGTGTGTTGAGGGCAAGATCCCTAGCCAGGAGTGTTGAAATGATAGTTTGTCCTGTGCTTCTGTGCTTGTGGATAAGATGGTGTACCAGTCCTGAGTGGAATTAACTGCACTGGCATAAGCTATTTCTTCACCTCCAAGGCAGGGGCTGCTCTGGCCACACATACTTTGGGTTACAATTCCACCAGGTATTCCTGTGGGAACTCCAGGGATTTCTGAAAAGACACTAGCAAATAGTTTAAAAGGCAACTTTTAAAGCCTTGTGTGGAAGGTCTTAAGTCATAGTCATAACAGTCTCAGAGAGCTATATCAATGGTGGTAAAATCTGAGGTGTAGGTGGTTGAGGTCAGTTCCACACAAGTCATTGTGAAAAGATTTCTGCTCAACTTGTAAAGAAGGCACACCTTGCCTGCTGAGCTTGCCTGCCACAGAAATTCACTGTTTGACTAATCTGGACTTCTTGCACACTGTTTGTCTTTACTCAGAGAGGCAGCACTTTCCTTTGTGGGACACACAAAGACACATCTGCTAACATTAGGTGCTTCTGTAAATTCAAGTAACTACTTTACTGCATTTACAAAATCTCAAACTAAGAGTTAGAAATAATTCCCTAAAGTGTAGTCTAAAGGGCTGAAGGAAAGCCATCCCTCCATTAGAAAATGCCACTTTTTGAACTCTAATCAGCTTTAAATTTGGGGTTCAGGTAGTGGTTGTTTGGTTTGAGAATGCCCACTTTTGCTTTAGTTCAAATTTTCTTCAGTGTGATATAGGGTAAACTGAAAAAAACTCTGCTCATAACCGAAATAAGCACTTGTTTGTAAATGTCTTGCTGACTAAATTGGTTTAATTTTACTAGGGTTAAACTGTAATCAAACTCTAAATATAGACTCTTTCCAGACCCCTGCTTGAATTTACTTCAGTGAAAGGACTGGCAAACATTTCAAAAGAGTTGAATGGTATTTTCAAAACCATACTGAAGACACCGATAGAAAGCAATGAGGCAGCCTGCCAGGAGTTGAGATCTGCAGTTCAGAGACCTGCACAATTGTGAGTAAAGGCAGACGGTGATATTAGCAATAGATTTATGAAGCCAGTGCTGTAGAAGTTCATTTTTGGAAACCTATAAAGGCAGTTTGCTTAGATTTTCTCTTTACCAACAAAGTCTTAGATTCAGCTTTTAGTTGAAATGTCACATGGAAAATCTGTCTTGCCACAGGTAAGACAAACCATGTTTGTCTCAGGCCTGTCAAAGTCAAACTCTGCTTTTGTACTTAGTCATTGCGTGATATCTTTTCCTCATCATATATTGACAGATATTTTAAGATAACTTTGCATGATAGTCCTGGAACTATATTTTGCTAATTTTAGCAAGAAGGACAAGTGTTGAACTGGCAATACTTGCTTTTACACATAAGCAATTCAAGAGTTGAGTATATTCCCTTTAAATATGTGTAATTATAACACCCAGTATCTACAGTATTTAGTAGCCACTGGCAGTCTGATTTGCAAAGGATCCTGCAGATAAGCCAGTGAAGTCACTGGTCTGGGTCAGGATCATCTCTGTTGGATGAAATATTAAATGAATTGGTCCTAGCTCATTTCCAAATAGGTATGTGTCTCTGTAGCAGAAATGTCTGTTGGCTTACACCCAGTCTTGCTTTTCTTGGAAGAAAGACTGTTGAGACATCTGTTAGACTGGAGAAGAGAAGGCTCAGGGGAATCTTACTGATGTATATAAATACCTGAAGGGAAGGTGCAAAGAAGACAGGAGGCAGTCTCTTTTTAACTGGTGCCCAGTGCCAGGACAAGAGGCAATGGGCACAAATTGAGACACAGGAGGCTTCATGTGAATATCAAGAAACACTGTTCTGCTGTCATGTAACTGAGTCCTGTCACAGGTTTCCCAGAGAGGCTGTGGAGTCTCCCTCCTTGGAGATCTTCAAAATCTGTCTGGACATGGTCCTGGGCAACCTGCTCTAGGAGTCCCTGACTGAGCAGGAGAGTTGGACCAGATGACCTCCAGATGTCCCTTCCTACCTTGGCTATTCTGTGACATGAGCCGAATTGCTGCTGAGATATGAATTCAGGTCATATGTACCAGACCACTCAGCTGAAGGGACTTTAGTTGTCTTTTTCCATACATACATCTTTTGTTTTTCTGCAGAAGGTAGTGAGCAGTATCTGTATTTACCTTAGTATACTTTGTCCTTTTTTTCTGGAGGAAGTGCTCTGGTTCAGAGCATTGGAAACCAGTTGAAATGTAATCAACAGGTCCTTGGTTCTCCATTATTGTCATTAGCAATTTTTGTAAAATGGGTGACTATGTGAAGACACAGGAGAAAGCTGCACCTGTGATCTCTCTGGTCGCTCTTTCCAAGTGTCACAGCTCCCTGAATGAGGCTGTTGGAGTATACCCAAGTGAGAGGTTTGGATTTTGGGGTGATAATAGCTTCCATTGTAGTCATTCCCTATGGAGAGAAGAGTGCCTTGCTCCCTAGTCCACAGTCCCCTAGTGTGCACATATATATATGGACTTCTCTACTTGCACTCTTTGGGCAGATCTTCAAGTTCTCCATATTACATGGGCTAATCGGTCTTCCTCCTTCCCTCCCTCCCTTGTCACATGGCCATTCACAGCAGAGTTACAATGACAGGCTTAACAGTCTACTAGACAGTTAAGGTAATTGAAAAGCTGGAATGGAAAACAGCATGGAAAACTGATGGAAGCTTTCCATGGTAGCCTGCAATGTGTGTCTGATTAGATTTATAAGGACGTGGTAGCGGTCATACGGGCTTCAAGAAAAGGTCTTCCTATCTCAATAGCCGCTCTCCTGCCATGGCTGCAGTGTTGTGTGTAAGAAAGAGTAAGAAGAGAGCAAACGTGTGTGATACTTCACCATAACATTCCCATGTCTCAGTTTGGCTCTCCTTCAGCTAGAAGTGGTGGTTCCTTTGGCCTTGGTAATCCTCAAGGGATTTATCTTCCAGAAACATATCGAGTTTTGCCTTCAGATTTTAGCATATGCAGAATCCTTTGGCAAAGAGTTATGTGTGTTTGCTCCCCATGGTGTGGAGAACCACATATTAGTGCATTGAAGCAGCTTTTTTAAAAATTATTATTAACTTTGTGGTTTATTTTTCCACCTGTATTTTCTAATGAGACAAAATAAGAGAGAAAATGAGAAAACTAGGGGGAGAGAGAACATCAGTGATTCCTGTTCCTTCTATAGTGTTTGTGATTTTACAGGCCTGTGTTACTTTATCCTCCCTCAGTTATGTTTTTTCTAGATTGAAATAATCTCAATAGCACTTTCCAAATGGTACTGTCATCTCTTTGTCAAGGTTCCTGTGAAGGGTGGGTAGAAAAAAGTTTGAAACTGTGTAGGCCTGTATATTTGTTTGAGCACTACTTCAAGGTTAACGTATCGAGGAATCAGGCATGTCTGATGAGTGTTAGTTGTCTCTCCTGATGCAAGTGAACAGTCTTCTTGCTCCTCTTGTTTTCCCCACTGCCTCTTCCTCTTCTTCAGATCTTACAATGCCTTGAATAACTTCTCTGTATGTAACTTCTGACTGAGACTTGGAAAGAGCATCTTCCCAATTAAGGACATAGGCACTATTCTCCTAACTGCTTTTGTGTTAATACAAATATCTTACCCCTGGCTGTAATTTGGTTTCCCACTGAGTCTCTCTGACTGGGAGGTTCAACTTTGAATTACTAGTTCATGTAGCTGGATAGAACAATATACTGCAAATAAATTTGAGGTGTAAATAGAAAGGCACCACGCTTCTTTTTACAGACTTTCCCTTCTCTGGGTACATGATTTGGCATGCTGATGAACTAGGTAGGAATACTCTGCTTACAGTATACTCTACACTGTCACTTGCAGAGAGAATATGATCACTTGCTCATCCTTATGCCAAAAAGAGAAACCACTTAATTAAGTGTAATCTTCTGTATAGACCAGTGGGGTACCAATTCAATTTCTCTGACTTATTCCAAGTTCACTTAGATTCATAAAGGTCCACATACAGTGCAACTGAATGAAAACTATCTTAACAGTACACTTTCCACCAATATATTCTTGTCTTTTACAATTTTCATTTTAAATTATAATTAGTAACAACAGGTGCAGACTAGATTCTCCTTGCAGAAAACAAACAAACAAACAAACAAACAAAAAACAGTTGGATAGCTAGCAGGGAAAATGAATGCAAATATCAGAAAGGTAAATGGAGCAGCTACAATATAGTTGCTTGCTGAGTTTGCTGTTTCCTCAGTCATCATAGTGTGTCCATTATTTGTATCAAGTTCAGAGATGGTTCCATTAGATGGAGTGCACATCCTCCACACAGACCAAAGATGCTCATTTACTCTTATAGCTCTCCTTTCATCTCTGTTACTTAATGATTCTTGGCTTTTTCCTCCTTGCTGTCTTCACTGTCATGTTAATGTAGCTGATGGTGAATGCTGTCCTTATTCTAACCCCAATCAGTTTAGCTTTTAGTTGTCAAGCACCCAACTCAAAGTGACTCCAGGATTAGACATTTAGATGTTCAGTAGTGTGTGGGTGTAGTCAATCACTGCTTGATTGTTTAGTGATTTAGATAACCTTTCCTCTGCTTGCCAGTGCTCTAATATTAGTGTTTAGCCTGCTGGACACCTGTAAGTATGCTTTACTTCACTTTTTTTTTTTTTTTTTTTTTTTTTTTTTTTTTTTTAGTGTGAGATATGGCACAACTGTCTGTCTGTCATATTCCTTATGTCCTGACTGCTGATTTCTGATGGGATGTACAGCAAGGAAGTCTAGGCGCATGGTTATGAGTAGATTGAGATTATCCACTTCAGGGTAACTATTACATCTCAGTTTGCCAGTGCAGTGTATCAAATGGCAGAACTGTCAGCATGAAGTTACAGCATCTAGGGCATCTATATATTTGTGGCTTAATCTAGTGCTATCCCAAAGGCTTTGGAAACTGGAATTTGAATGATGCCACTGAGCCAATGCATTGTAATGATACCTCTGTAAATTGGTTGGAACAGCTTACAAGCACTTTGGCTTCTTGTTGGCTTTGACAGGGAGAAAGGAGAGATGGAAATATTGCAGGGCGAGATCTCTAGGTAGTCATTGGGCTGGTATTTAATCTCTTGTTTGGGTACTGATACCACCAGTCCCAGATATTTAAAAGATTTGAAGGTAATTCTCCAAAAGGTGCATGTTATTGGCTTTGAGTCATGAGATGAAGAAAAAACCAAATTATGAATCTTAATTAAGGAGGGTTTATATTCTCTTTTAAATTCTCTTCTGATTTTTGAGTTTCAACATGCATCTGGGGTCATGATTTTAAGGTTTTGTACATGACTGTTAGTTTTAAAGGAAAGTTTTGGATTTCACATACCACAAACTTCTGGGAGCTGGGACTTTCACCATAGTATCAAATATTTTAACACTTATGACTAGAATTGTGGGAGCTAAAATGACTGAGCTTTGTCTCTGATTTTCAGTTTATTTTATAGGAGTGATTGATTGCAGTAGGTCATCTAAAATGTTGTAAAAAATAAAATGAAATAATGTATCCTGCAGTCAGTTACAAGGTAGTTGAGAACATGCTGTCAATCAGCTGTACAGATCCAGTACACACAGCTAAACTCCAAATATGTTATACATGTTAATCTGTTTGTACTTGTAAAGAGAGTTTATATATACAGACTATTACAGCGTGAGCTCTCTGTGCATATTTGAAGAGAAAAGATTTTTGTTTCTTTGCGTAAGGAATACTTTTATTTTACAGTGCATCTAAAGTTACTCTAACTAAGCCATATAAAGGCATATCACATCCTTCGACTTTGTGACTCACTTATTTCTTGATTATATGCCAAACACAAATTCCAGTTCCTTGTGTTTTACTTACAATAACATTAGTGTTTAATACCACAGATTCAATCAAAGCTACACTTAATATAAAGAAAATAAATTCTCCATTTTATAGCTGCATTAAATACTTTCCCCTGAAATGGTTTAAGGGAGTGGGGGCTTTATTTATTTATTTATCTATTTATTTATTTATTTATTTTATGGATATATTTTTTTTTTTGCACAAAGCTAGAGACTTTATTTTAGTTTTAGCACTCTGTATTTATAGTTGTGGAGTGATCATTTTCTGGTTGATTTCACACCGAGCCCTCTCAAAACTAGTTGTAATAGTTACATTCTCATTAAATCCGTTTCTTTCTGTTACTGCTGTTACAATATATTATACTTTATATTCTTAAGCTATTAACTCTGAGCTCAGTTAATGATTTGTTGCTTTTTTTTTTTTTTTTGAAAGTCTATCTGGGTTGTTTATGTTGGTGAAAAAAATAACAAAAGTTTTTTCAATGGGGTTGGATAAGATGGGCTACCTCAATATAATTATTTTGACCTATTTTTGGTTTTGTTTTCTAACTTTTAAAACTTTATTTATTTATTTATTTATGGCCAAATGCTCACGTAGGTGTTTAGCAGCTGATTATATTTTTTCTTTCTGGACCAGATGCAAAAAATACATTTTTATTTTTTATTTTCTTTTTTTTATTTCCTGTTTTTGGGACTCCAGTGTCTAAGAAAGTTTGCAAATTATTTGCAGGCTGTTTTCATTTCTCTTTCACCCAATTCAATTTTAAGGTGCAAAATCAGAAACTCTGAACATCCCTGCAGGCTGGAGATGTGGGGTCTGCTTTCCTGCAGGTAATATAATACGTTAAGTCCCCAGTCATCACAGGAACAACTGTGCAAGTCAGGCATCCTGCTGCAGAAGCAGAGTGCTCTTATGCTCGTGGCATAAAAATAAGAGGATAGGAGGAAGAAACCTGGCTCCTCTCAATAACTGAAACCCTAGCTTAGATTTTGTATCAGTCTTTGAAGAGCAGGGGTTAGAAGTTGCATCTTTCCTTCAGCCTTCCTTTCCCAAACATGCACATACACATGCAAACTGACTTGTAGGATTGGGGAGCTGACAGAAACTGTGCTGCTATAACATATCAGGGAGCGTGGGCATGACTGTACTAAAGCACCAATTGAATTTGGTCAGTGAGATGATCTCTATTCATAGCAGATGGTGGAGACACAGTAAAATAAGGCTGGAATGGGAAAATAGGGAATGTAAAGAAGACTTCTATCCCATCCCCATATTGTGCTTGTTTGTGAAGCTTCACTTTGTAAGGAGTAATCTCTTTGTTGTTAGTAGACTCCCAACATGACATCATGTATGACAACATCACAATTTAAATCTATGGTTGTTTAACACCAATAGGTAGCTTAATTCCACTGTACTGCTCTCTCATGTCTTCTCCTCAGAAGAACAGGGGGAGAAAATATGACAAAAAAAGGCTCATGGGTTGAGATAAGGAAAGTGAGATCACTCACCGATTATTGTCACAGGCAAAACAGACTTAGAGTAGGGAGACTAATGTAATTTGTTGCTTATTGCTAACATACTAGAGCAGTGAGAGTTAAAAGCAAATTAAGAATACCTTCCACCATGCCATCCACCCTCATTTTCCTCCTTTCCCTACACCCTCTCTCTAAGTGGTGCAGGGGAATGGGGCTTCGGTCAGTCCCTTATGCTTCGTCTCCACTGCTCCCTCATGGTCCCTGTCTGCCCCTGCTCCGCATGGGGTCCCTCCCACGGAATGTCATCCTTCCTGAACTGATCAAGACCAGGTTAGATGAGGCCATGAGCAACCTGATCTAGCAGGTGGCATCCCTTTTCATGTCAGGTGGGTTAGAACCAGATGATCTTTAAGGTCCCTTCCAACCCAAGCCACTCTATGATCTATGATTCTATGAACTTTCGGAAGAAGAGAAAATTTGGGTAGCTGAAACTGAGGCCAGAGCTGAAAACCTGTCTTTACTTTCTGCTTGAAGAGTTGAACATGTAGAGTCTTGTTCAGGCTTGTGATAATTGGTATTTGCTGAATATGTGCTTTCATGAAACAAAATAACCTGAATAGTTATATTTATAGGACATTCCTATTTATTATATTTGACCAAATTGGTCTGCATGTGAAATTCATATAAGAGCACGAGTGATCGTATTAAGGAGTTTGTCTCAGACACCTTGTAGTTGAGGATATTATCCTGAGGAGTGTGATCTGAAGGATGAACTCCTGAGTCATTGCACAAACTGGAGATTTTACAGTGAAAGGTCAGAGGAGCATACCACAAGAAGATGAAGTCAGAGGGTAGAATGGGCTGTTGAAAAGGCTGATTTTTGGCTGATGGATTTACAAGCAGGCAGAACAAGTGAGGAAAACCTCACACAGCAAGAGAAAGAAGAAAGTGCCCTTTACTGCAGCCTGTGTCTTAGCTCTTTCTCATTACCAGAAATGAAATGAAAGTCTGCATTACATGCAGGCTTTCTGAAACATGTCTCCAGGATTTGTATCTAAGTACATCTGTGTACGAATCTTTCCATCTCCTACTATACCGTTTCTTTTGAAGACATGCTCTTCCTCTCCACCTGCTATAAGTATCCCATATGTGATAAACATGAATCTGGAATATCTACATGGAATTACTGTCTATTGGCTTCCCACTGTAGGCAACCCAATGGAAGGTTATAGCTTTTTACCCCTACGGATTATTTTCCATCCTTCAGGTGGATACTGAGGTGATGTTGGCACAGGTCTTCCTTTGAGTCAAAACCTGTCAACTCAAATATATATTTTTTTGAACTCCATTGCACTCAAGAGCCTTTGCATTAAGTGTTTTTATCTGACATATCTGACACAGTCTTCCAAAGTTATGAAAGTTACTTTCAGAGTACAAATATGTAGATATGGATCTAGTCCTTACTGTGCTTTTCTAGAGCATTGTTAAACTGCTAAACATAAGTGTGGTGAGGGAGGATTTAGTCCAGTGCTGTATCCAAATAGAGCCAACAAAAATTTACAACTTCTATAGAAGAACGTTGCTGTTGATGTTTTGTCAATGGGAAAAAAAAAATTACAGTGATGTTTCCTGGAAGTACTGAAATGTATTTTAGTACTATACTTTCCCCTCTCTAGCTGTTTCTAGTCTTAGCACCATGTCATTTTATGCTATCGTCTTATTACTTCTAGATTATTTCTTATATTTTGTAAAACAACCTTCATGTAGTAAGCCTTATCACTCCAGGGTTAAACAGGATAGCATATGTAGTCTGGGATAGGTGTTAGAGGTAACTACAATGAGTAGAAAATGGAAAGTGTAGTGGAACTGGAGTACTTCATGCTCCCATGTCTGAGCAGTCTTTTGCAGTCAGAGAATCAGCAGAAGTACCAAAGTAAATAGCAAACAACTGTAGATTGGGAGAGAAAGCAAGGGCAAAGCAAGGTGGAAAATCTTGAAGGTGTAGTTTTTCTCAGTTGCTGTTGTTGAATTCTGTTTGTACGGGTGGAATCGGTGTACTAGTGAATCACAAAACAGATGTTAGGGAGTGGAGGGAGAGAAAGAGTTTTTGCACTGTTAGAGGTGAGAATGTATGAAAGGATGGAAAGAAAGACAGTATTTGTTGAACACAGGGGCCACAGTCTGCAGGTTGGCAAGAGTAAACCCGTGGAGGGTTTTTAAAACAAGAAAGTCTATTTTGATCTGAATCCTATGATGTACTGAAAGCCAGTTGAATCATCCAGCACTGCCAAATCCAGGTATTCAGAGCTCATGAGCTTTCTCTCCCCATTCTTTTGTGCTATCTTAAAAATTGTCTATATGTCACAAAACTTTCAAAAATAATATTGATTTTTTTTAATTCATTCTTTCTTCTCCCCCAGATTTGTCAAATTTCAACTTCCTCTGAGATCTTACAGAGCACTAGAGCAAGCAGAAATCCTTATGCACACGTAGGTTATGGTTCTGCGGTATCTTAATTCAGCTGGGTGAATTCAGCTCAGATATTACTGATGACTTTCTAAATCTGTCATGTCACAAATTATTTGCCAAAAGTATTACTTTTGTTTCTCTCTTCAATTTAGAAAGATTTTTTCATCATTTTGGATGAAAGAATATGATTTATTAAATTTATTGAGAGAATCTTCAACAGCACAAATTTGTTCAAGGTCTATTTTTAAAACTCAGTCTCTCCAGTTTCAGAGCAAGACTATTAAAGTGTACGATGGCCCAACAGTTCCTGAGCTATCATCAATAATGTTGATCTATGCTTGGTTTATTTTTTATAATGTTAGCACAAACAGCATGTTGACAAAGTATAGGCTCTTTCACAGGCTGTCCAGGTAAAGAATCTTTTTATAAATGGTATTGGCATGTGGTTATAGAGTTCTGTAGTGACATGTCTGGAGAGAGGAGCCATTCAAATGCAAAACAATTCTGATTTTTTTTCTCAGCAAAGATATCTCTGTGCAGTGCATCAGGCTCTCTGCAGCAAGCTTTTAACTAGCACGTCAAAGCAGACTTGCTGCTTTTAACTCTGAGTGATAACAAATCAAAATGAGAATAAACCTTTTCCTCTGCATATGTTACACTACACAGAATCTATTGTCCCTAGCTTCTTATTGTGACCTGTAGTTTGATAGAAAACCTCCTAAAAATCCACATACAACAATGCGGATGCAGTTGCATTTCTTATGGCAAGCTGTGTATGCCTTTCACTGGTCCTGCATTGACTGCTGTAATGACTGCATGAATTCCAAATGTATGTTTGGCTTAGATGACTATGATTGTGGAAAGTTTAAATTGTTGTTCTATTTTAAAATATAAACAAATAAAAATGAAAATGATGAAATTTTATTTGGCCACTTGAAGATTAAATGTTTTGCTCTTGTTTTGCTCTAATTCTGTTTTGAAATAAAGCTTTGGAGGCCGAGCTGTAAGGCTTCTGCTGCAGCAGCAGCTCTTATTTCGCAAATGCAGGCTGCTTGCCAGTCTTGCAAACTAAGGAGGATTTGGGAACCCAGAAGTCCTGGATCATCTGTGCCAGTTGTGAGGTGTCACAGAGCTTTTGCATTTCTATTGCACAGCCAAGAATGGGATGGAAATATACTGATATGCAGGGCAGGCAGAAAACTAGCTCTGATTAAGTTAAATTGGGGACTAGAAGCCAATCTCTGCCTTGGTTTTTGCACCTTGCTTCCTGGCAGAGCTGGTGAGACTGCATTGCTTCTGGTACTTCGTTGTGCCCTATAGGCAGAGTCCTAGCGAGTGCTGAGCCTCCTCAGGCCTGCAGAGCTGTTGTCTGACCAGCTCCATGACAGGAAGCCTGCAAGCTCTGAAGTCCCTGGCTGTGGATGTGATTTGACTGTGAAAAAGGTTGCCATAAGGCATTGCTGAGGCCAGAGAATTTAGCAGGATTAAACAAAGGATTGGACATTTTTATATAAATAACTAGAATACCCAGAATTATAGTTATTAATGCTAACAAACATTTTAGGCAGACATAAACGCCTCACGCTTCAGGGTTTAACTTTTAGGGATGGGGACAGAAAACCCTTCTAAGGGATGACATATCCTAAATCTTACAGCTAACAAGTCAGCTTGTGTCTTTTTCTAAAACACCAGATACATGGCTTAGGCCAGAGGCAGGATTTTGGAATAGAGGGGTCACAGGTAAGATTGCACATCAGTGTTTATCAGTCTGCAATGCCTTCCTCTGCTCTTACTCAGCATGAAGACTATGAAATGATTTTGATACACTTATTTATTTGAAAAGCGTTATCCAGCATTACTAATCAGATGTGCATGTGAGTAAAGGATACATTGGCACGAGCCCCTCTTGTTAGATGGACAGAAAAAGTGGGTGCTCACTGGCTGTATTTGTTGTTCTAGTAATTGGGCATCTTCACAGAAACATGTCAAAGGGTGGCAAGGAAAAGAAAAATCTCACCTTTCATTAGGTTTGCTTCTGTGGACTAAAGTTATGACTCAGCTTTCAGGCATGAGAAACACACGTAGTACCACACCTCCCTGGCAAAGCCAGGTGCATGAGCACTCCAGAGGCTTATTCTTGAGGGAAACAGTGGTAAAACACTCATTCTCTATGCCTCAATAACATTTACTGTTGTTACCTCAGGCATTTTTCTGTCCAGCCCTGTTAGTAAAGGAGTGTCTTACAGAACTGTTGCTTTGCTTGCAAGAGCATCACAGCACATAAAGATCACGAGTTGTGACCTAAAGAGCTTAACAGTAGAATGCACAAATTTTGAAAGCAAATGGTCTGTAGTTGGAGTAATGCCTGGTTCTTATTTCTTTGGTGTAAGTGAAAACTTTCCTTAATCCCTTTGCCAGTTTGTGGGTGGGAAAGTGAGTGCACCCAGGGAAAGGAACTGCTGAATTTTCCTGAGTGGATGGGAAGTGGAGCTGCTTGTAGAGTTGTGTGCTTGTTATGCCCTGTTGGCCTTAAAAGACACCATCAGCATAGCTCAGGACATTTTCTTCATTTTTTGTTTCTGATGATGCTCTTTTTGAGCTAGGGTTTGTTGTGGACATACTAAAGCATCATGAAAATATGCGTTTTATATGATTGTTAGACAGCTTCAGTGCTTTTTGTCAGTTGAAGTTAACTTGAAATAGAGAGTTCTAACAGTTCCTGGGCTGTGAGCATGGGCCAAATGTGCTCAAACTATGTGGAAAAAGAGTAACAGAAGGCAGAATTAATGGGATCATGTAGTCTAAGCAACGCTCATTGGCTTGCCATATAACTGATAACTGATGATTTAAACAGCATGAATTACAGAGGGTCTATCAGTGCAGGCCGCAACTATTTTCAGCAGGGCAGAAAAACGTCCGAGCTGAACAGGGAGCTCATTCTGGAACTGAGGCAGCAAAAGAAACTATATGACCTCTGGAAGCAAGGTCTGGCTTCACAGGGAGATTACAGAGCGGCATTTAACATCTGCAGGGTGAAAACAAGAAAAGCCAATGCTCAACTTTAGTTGACACTGGCCACTGTGGTGTCAGACAACAACAACAAAAAAGCTTTTTCAAGTATGTCAACAGCAAGAAGAGGAAAAGAAACCATTGGACTTTTATTTGAAGTGGGTGGTCACCTACCAAGTCAGGATAAGGAAAAGGCAGAGGCATTTAATGCCTTTTTTTTTTTTTTTTTTTTTTTTGCCTCAGTATTAAATAGCAAGGACAGATCTCAGGCTTCCTGGATGCCAGAGTTGGAGGACCATGATTGGGGGAGCAGTGACTTTCCATCCATGGTCACTGAAATTGTAAGGGAAAAGATGTATCAGTTCAACATTGATAAGTCCATGGGGCCTGATGGGATTCACTGAGAGTACTGAGGGTGTTAGTGGACATTATAGCTGAACCCCTATCAGCAATTTATCAAAGATTGGGGGAGTCTTGGGAGGTGTCTGCTGACTGGAAGCTAGCCAGCATTATATCCATCTACAAAAAGGGCATGAGAGAAGACCCAGGAAACTACAGACCTGTAAGTCTAACCTTAGTCCCTGGAAAAGTTGTGGAGAAGATTGTCCTGGGGAATATCCAAAGGCATGTAAAAAACAAATCTATTATCTGGAAGAGTCAACACAGTAAAGTCTTTCCTTAGTAGTTGGATCTCCTTCTATGATGAGGTCACCTGCTTGGTGGATGAAGGGGAGACAACATATGTAAACTTTCTGGGTTTTAGTAAGGCCTTAGATACTGTCCTTCATAACATCCTTCTGGGCTGAGGACGCTTATTTTTTCTTGTCTGGAGAAAAGGATGCTGAGAGGCAACCTCATTGCTCTCTACTCCTTCCTGTGGAGGGGAAGTGGAGGGGGAGTTGCTGGTCTCATCTCCCTGGTGAATGAAGACAGGACATGAGAGAACAGCACAAAGCTGTGCCAGGGGAAGTTCAGACTGAACATAAGGAAAAAATAATTTAATGTGAGAGTGGTCAAACCCTGGAACAGGTTTCCTAGTGAGATGTTTGATGCCGCAGACCTGTCAGTGTTCAAGAGGCATTTGGACGATGCCCTCGATAATATGCTTTAACTTTTGGTTAGCCCTGAAATGGTCAAGTAGTTGGACTAGGTGACGTTTGACGATCCCTTCCAACTGAACTACTCTATTCTGTTCTGTTGTATTTTTACTATGCCTGGTTTAAGTTACTGCATTTCTTCTTCCTTCATTTAATAACTGAGCTTTGGGGTTGGAAGGTGCTAAGTGAGTGAAATGCCTTGAGTCTTGATAAAACTCTGATTAAAACTTTGTGTGTAAAAAAAGAGCAAGGACATTGCAATGGTTCTACCTGCCTTCAAGAGTAGGGAGATGACTCATGCTGCTGCTTGTTCTGCTATACCACAACTGCATATGTCATGCTCCTTTCTTTGTCTTTCTCTACTGAGATCTGTGGTTAGGTGTCCATGACAGCTGCATAGTTTAGTGACACTCAGGAAAAAAAAAAAAAAAAAAAAAAAGAGAAAAAAAAGAAGCTCTCTCCAAAGCAAAGTCTTCTTTTTATTGTATTTCATTTAGCTGTCCCTGCTCACAGCAAAGATTTGGGGAAATCATGCAACCAAACATTAGAGTAAATTTACAGTGTCAAAAGGGACTTTCATTGAGGTCTAAGCATATTTCCTTTAATGTGGCTCCTTTGTATACATATCTACTTATTCCTGTCAGTTTTATCTGCTCCTTCTGCATGGGAAGGGAATGCCTACTTCCCTCCTTTTACAGGTCAGGAATTTTAAACCCTCTGGGGTAGCTAATGACTTTGTTCTGTTGCTCACATGAAAAGCTGTTTTGCCTTGATTTCACCCTTTGTTCTAAGACATGTTCATTCTAGTAAAAATGGCAAATAATGGAAACATCTTTCTTTTGTGCAGATTCATTAATGGGCCTCTCAGTTAATTGCATTGCTGGAAGTAAAGGGAGTATCCCACTGGCTGGGATACTAGGGTCAGCAGCTGAGAGATAACCTCAAGTAGAGAGCTGAACAGGCTTCTGTCCAGTCAAAGTGCTTCTGAAAGATGAAATCAAGTGTTCACTTGCATGTTCCACATGCAAACATGTGTAGGAGGACTCTAGGTAGAGCATATTTTGTATATGTTCTAATAGTCTGTCCCTGTAGTTGATGGAGTGATTTTAGCCAATTAGAGTATACAGTTAGTTTCCTAATCAAGCAGTTGGACTTCAATGCATCAGACGTGTTTTGTCTCTGTTGTTAATATCCAATGCCATTCTCAGTTTCAGGTCCATTTCAGATTTCATAGGATGCAGCTTTCCAACAATCTTTCTTCCTCTTGTTCAGAAGTATCTGTAGGAGCTCTGCCAAGAGTTTGATTTGCTGGGTCCAGATGATGCAGGTATGACATGTCTGTGTTTATGGACATCCAAGAGAACCCTTGCATCAAGGTGTTGCAGACAGATGAGAGTCTAGGAGGCAGCTCCTTTGACCTATCTCCTGTGTGAATTGTCCTGTCTAGCATGGACATGGTTCAGTGTGACCTGGTTACCATTCTTCCAGTTTCAGAACTCATAGAAGCATTTAGGTTGGAAAAGACTTTCAAAATCATCAAGTGCAATCACTGACCTGACCTACTGAGTCCCATCAGTAAATCATGTTCCTTAGTGCCACATCCTCACATCTTTTAAATATCTCCAGGGATGGGGACTCCACCACCACTCTGTGCAGTCCATTACAACTATTTGCTCATCTGACTGCATGGTGTCTGTTTAACAACCTTATGTGCCTAATAAAGCCATTTGCCTTGTTCTTCCACCTGCAAGGATCTCTGTCCTGGCCTTCATTGTTCCAGTGTGGATGTAACCTAAGCCACTGAAGTTGGTTAGGTTAGTGCTACAGAAGACCAACAGATCTTTTATTATAGAACGTGATAAGTCCATTCATCAGTTTTATGCTTTTACAACCATTAGATTTTGTAACAAGTAATAAAATTCCCTGCTCAACTGAATACTTAGGCAGAATACTTAAGCAGATACTTAAGCAAAAAACGTTTTTGATGCAAAAATTGCTAACCAATTTTCATCTGCTATATCAAATATAAAATACAATGAAATATATAACCAAAGTTCTCTGGATAGCATCCTGTATTTCAGATATAATGGTATGTATGGTATTTCAAGGTGCATGAATGGATACCAAGTGTTTTTTTTTTTTCTTTCCCATTCTCCTCTGCACTTTGAAAATATATGTGAAGTTATAACATCTTTGTCTGTTATTGCTAAGTGAAGCAGAATAAGACTGCATCACCGATTTGTGCAGGATACAATCAGCAATAGAACTGGAACTATAAGGGCTAGATTCTTAATTGTTGTAGTGTATACCAATTCAAAATATCTTGATTAATTTAGGTGGGGACTTAAGACAGACATATCAAAACTGAATTTAAGTCTTTGAAGGATTAGAAGAAGTAATTATAATCAGACAAAAATTTAATTATATGCAACTTAAAAGAACTCCTATGTACTTTAGCTTGAAGTATATTAAATCTTCTGGTATGCTATGCCAGTTCAGAACAGATTTTCTGCTTCCTGAAGTTTAACAATATTCACTCTCTTAGGATCTTCTATTTCTTAAAACATTTTGAATGTGAATTTTTGGCTTTGTTGACATCCTGTTTGTGAACTCCACAACTTGTTTTATTTGCCCTTCATCCACCCGTATGTAGTTTTCAAAATCGTTTAGAATTTAAATTCCCAAATGGGAGTTGCTATGGGAATACCAGTGTTGAAGATTAACAGACACTAAAAAGATCCAGGAGAAAAACTCTGAGCAGGGACATCATCAAATAATTCCGAGTTCACTTAAAGGCAAGTAATGGAAATCAAAAATATGGAAGAAAATGATTCTATGAAAGTCCATCCCCCCTACATGTAATTCTGCAACTTTAAAAATAAGCTGTGTTAAACATCTTTTTCTGATGTACTATTTAGTATTTTTTCTGGTTCTTTTATGCTTGCCTACCTTTAGTTTTACAGCTTCTTGCAAATGTTTTCTTCCCTTCTATATACCAAATCCAAATCTAAATTTTCAAATGTTCAAGACTTCAAATTCAAAATTCAGAGCTTCCTACAACCTTCTTTTTGTGAACGGTCTTGTGAAGTTTGTGACAACAAATAGTAGTTTGTAGCTAATTCTTCATAAATTGGTATGCAAAACATAAGCCTGACTAGGAAAAAAACATGAACAAACTTCCTTGAGCACCTTCCTTGAGCTGGAGATATAATGTGCCTTCCAATATGTGTGTTACCATGATGCTAATCTAAAGGGTGAAAAAGGGGTAGGAAGGAAGGACATGCTTAGTGAGAAAGTCCTCAGAACTGATCACTTGAAGTCATTAAGAAAACCGACAGCACAATTTGCTGTAGGAACTTTTTTCCAAGCTGCTTGACCAAGGTAGTGGGCTGAGAATAGTACTGCACATTGGAAGTAGGTACAGGGAAAAAAAAAAAAAAAAAAAAAAAAAAAAAAAAAAAGAAGTGTCTTTTAGGGGGCGTTAATGTATAATAGGCTTTGCAGAATGGAGGCAAATTTAGCATGCTAAATTTGCAGAGATGTTGCTTGAGAAGCATATAGCCACAGAAACTGTAACCTTGCCATCATGACGTTCCAACAGAATTGCAGTCTTTTGCCCCAGCAAATGGTGCTTTGGCACAATTTCTTTTCCTTTTTGTTCCATTATTAAAGGAAGAGAACAAGAAGGAAGCATGTAGCTGTCATCTTCCATTCATTGGTGTGTCTAAAGGTTGTGGAGGTGAGTGCCTGGAGGCTGGACAGCTGGGGATTGAAGAAGACAATATTTTTTTTTTTTTTTTTTTTTTTTTTTTGCTGCTTCCCCTGGGGCATGTCTCATTCTGCATGTCTGTGCCTCACTGGACTGCTAATACCTTTTCGCTTTATCTACACTACAGAAGTCTGCCATGGAGGCACACCCCTTTCTAGTGCATCTTACATGATAGCTTGGTGTGTGTCAAAAGAAGTTTGAATGTAAAGATTTTTTTCCTTTTTGGAAGGTGTTTTGGTTTTCTGGGACTGCCATATATCTGATTTAATCTTTTCCCTGAACTTCCAGCCTGTCTTCTTTTCACCTGTGTCAAATGAAGATTCTAATCCATGGCATTCCTTACTGATATCTGTAGTCCAGAGGAGTATATTTGGGATGCTTTGAGTTAACTTTGCAAATAATTTGTAGTTGAGACTTTAAAAAAATATCTTCCTGTTCAAAAATATGCTTTTTGGGGGGGAGTATTCTACAATACGTAATACCTTTTGTTCTTATGTCTAGCCATATTTACCATAAATTCTCCTCTTGAGCATTCCTCTTCACTTCTGATCATTTTCCAAATGTGGCCCTGAAACACTGCTGTCCAGGTAGAGTGCATTTCTTCATCTCACTGCCTTATTCATGACTTAGCAGTTTGTGAAGATATATCTAAATGGGGGATTTACCTCTGGTCTCCTCTGCTTATGGAAGGAGAGAGTTTTCAGGTGCTTACATTCACCCTGCTTGTTACAGAATCTGAGAGGTCAGTGACTCATCTGATATGATGGAGGAGACTGTATAAAATGTGGTGTATAATCTCTTCATCTGAGCATTGAATTTAGACCCTATCTTTTACACTGGCAAGAGAAAACCACGCATCCATTAATCACAATGCTGATAAATATGAGAAGCTTTGCAAGGATGGTGGGTTTAAATGCTAAGGGCCTGCCCTAAATTATTTTCTCTGATAATTAAGTTTTCTCTGCTGTTTGAAGCATGTATCCAGAAGACATTATCGTTTGACTCAAGACTGCATACTTGGAGTTTATCTACGAGCCAGATATATTAAAAATGTGGAACTGGTTGAATGCTTCCAACTTGAGTTGGAGGTTTGGTAAGATGTGGCTGTATTTATATTAAAAGATAAAAGTGTTACGGGAACATTAAATTTATATTGACTATGTTTCTAGTGATCATGTTTCAAGTATTTTATCAGATTTTATTAGTATGTTAGAGTCATTATCATGTTGGAAAGTAATTTTTAAGAACCATGTAGGATGCTTTTAGCCTAATTTTTCTATTCTTAATTGATCTCTGAACAGTGTAGGGTTTTTATGAATTTATTCAGCATTTGAAATTATATCTTGATCTGTAGATTGTTTTCAAGCAGCATATTTGTATGACTACACAGGATACAAATTTGAGCTGTATTGGTTACTCTGATTGGATTAAACTAGTGCTTGGAATCTGAATTTGGGTGCAGATACTGAAAATTTCAAGTCCCAAGTCTGATTTCCAGAAACATTTCCTAACACTCAGATTGCTCCTGCCAATGTGTTTGCTTGCTAGACTTCTCACAGAAGCAGCTCAAAATATTTGCTAGTTGTTACTACTGTAGTTATTTTGGACATATTACACTATTTTGGTTAATCATAGTCCTATTTTTTTACATGAATAGCCAAAAAATAAAAAAGAAAAAAAAAAAGAAAAAGGAAAATAGAGACTATACCTGGTCAAATCTGTGAAGTACATTGAGAACCCTCTTTGGGGGAATAGAAAAATAAATAGCAAATGGAAGATAGCACTGTTTTAGTGTCATTGCAGCAAACACTCTCATTCACATGATTATGGATTTCTAGAAAAAAAAAAATAATCTTATACATAAGGTGATTAAGACAAGTAAACCCAGCATTGCTTCTTTGTTGTTAAACAAAGATGTTATTCTCTCACTTGTAAGTTTTAGTAAGACATTAAGCATGTGTGCATGATGTCAAGATATTGGCTCTAGCATGTGTTCTTACAGCCTTTATAGTTTGTGATGACATAATTAGGTACATTCTGTGAAAGTAACTTAAAATGTTACTGTCTGTTTCAATGAATTGAACGTGTTTGGTCCAGGATATCTTGCTGGAACATTTGCACAGCCTTTTGTCTGGAGGCTCGCAGAGTTCAGAAGTGAAACCATCTTTCTTTTGTTCAGTGCAGTCACGTGTCTGCAGGTTTCCATATGTTTCCAGCATCCAGAGATGCTGTCACCACTGAGTGCCTAATAAAATTCCAAGATCCCTGGCCAGAATCATCCTTTGGATTTCCTGGCCCAGTGAGCAGCTGTACCTCATTGCAGTTCGCAGGCAAACTGGTGCTCTGCCTGGAACTGAAACCACTGGCTTAATGTTCAGAGGTACAGATCACCCCGCGGCACTTAGCTTGCTAAGTCCAACCTCTCTTTGTTTTTCCCATTTGTCCGCTCATACAGATGTCTGTGCAACTCTTCTAATTAGCTAGCCCTTCCATTTCTGGCTCCTGGTTATTAAACACTTTGCACCTGGTGTATTACCATTCTTCTCAGGGTCTCAAAGTGCTCAGAGGCCTTAGTTCACAACACCTTCTGAAATGGATAACTGGGGCAACTATTTTATGAATAGCTCAGCTGGTGAGCAGCAGCCTAGCTCGCCCAAGGTGAGACAAGCCTGTCAGTGCACAGCCAAGAGTAGACTGCAAGTATCCAGGCTCCAACTTCGCCTATCATATCATTATTCCTTGGTATTCTAATAATATGTACTACAAATGTATTCTAACTTCCCTGAATGAGCTGTTATTAAATTGCTGGTGTTCACTGTCCAGTGCCACCAGGAAAAATTGGTGAGTCAGGTTTTGTTTTGAAATCCAAACTATTTGGGTATGTGTATTACATCATGCTGAGGTATATATATAAAACACCCTTTCCCCAAAAGCTCTCTCAGAGCTGCATTTCTGAAAACTAGCAGTTTTTAAGACAGAGTGGACAAAACAGTAGTAATTTGTAGCTAAGGTCCTTCATTAATCTGGAATTATTCTAGCTGTATCAACTCCTTGGTAGGTATAAATCAGTTCTTCCAACTCTTGCTCTGTGGTTGTGCTCAAAATGAGTAAGACTAGTTGTAAATATATATTTTTTTTCATTTCAGACTTGGGACTCAGCAGGATCTTGACACTGCACTATTTATAAAAAAAGTAATTGTGGTTAGATTTCATAATTGTGTTGGGAGGGGAACTAACGAGGGGAATGTGTGTGGTGCTCTCTGGATCCCAGAATAACGACTGGTTCAAGCTGCTTTTTTCAGATGTGTTGTTGCCACTCAGCTGAGAATAGAAGAGAAAAAGAAAAAAAAAAAAAAAAAAAAAAAAACAGAACGTGCTCCAGTCTGGACTTGGCCACAGTGTTTCTCCCTGGGGAACTCATCTGGCCTTACGCATGTCTTCAGGGTGGAGACTTAAAGCTTTGCTGGACTCTCTAAAAAGCTACAGTGGAATTGTGTTTTTTGGGGTTTTTAAAAACACTGTGGTTGTTGTACTGAAACAGCTGGGCCCTGCACACAGAAGTTTCCATGTTGAGCACTGAGCTGATCTGTTCAGAGCTGTGCAGATGAATCACTGCCTGCCAGCTCAGGTAGGGGAGGAACTCAAAGATCTGAATTTGAGTCATCTAAGGTGGGTGATCACATTTGGAAGGTGGTCTCTCTCTGGGTTGTGATGAGAGAGAGAAAGTCAGACCACTGCTCCAAATCACCTGCTGGAAGAAATGTCCCCTGTTTCTAGATTGAGCCTAAAGTGTATTTGATCACCCAAGTTAGGCTGCTAACATAATTCATGTAGGTATTGCTCCTTGAGGTTGTTTGTAAATTGGCAGTATTCAGTGTAGATGTCCAGTTTTCAGATGCATGGAGCTAGATGAGGAATCAGTCAAAATTCAGGCATGGTCCTGCAAGCTATGGTAATAAACACATGTACAAAGAGGAACTTAATTGTGTGGGTAGTGAGAACAATGGGTGAGTAGTATCATGTGGCTGCCCCGAGAGATACCCTTCCAGTGTGCTGGTGTTTAATTCCCTTCCAAATAACAGCAGTAATTCAGCTCATAAAAAGCAAGGAGTAAAAAACTACTCCAGGAGGGTCATGACACAAACTCTACCTGGCCACAGTCAGCCTTTCTTCATCTTCTGAAACCTGTTGTGCTGAACTCAAAACAGTTTATTTGCTTTGCTGACTGAAGTACAGTTACTGTCTGAGGACCTGGCCTTGGATCCAGAGAGAGGCTCAGAAAAGTTTGCATCTCAATGTCTGTGGCTTGGGGTCATCTCTAATTTTAAGCAATTACTCTTCTTTCTGGTCCTCAGCTTCAGTAGCAAACTGATTTAAACTACATTATGGCAGAAAATAGATTCTAAACTACCTCCTTTTCTCTACTACTTACAGTGGGGTCAGCACGTGCCTGACTGCTTGATGAATGTGTGGCTTTTTCCTTTCCTTGACAGCTATAAAACACAGTTGGGGTTATTGTTGTTCTTCTTCCCCAAGCCACACATGCAAGAAGAAAAGATCAGAGAAGAAGGACCCATGGGTCAACAGAAATAATCAGAGGATGAGGAGGGAGATTTCTCCGTCCTGTGAGAATCTGACGCGGAGTTCCCTCCTACTGGTAGACCTGTGCCTTAACAACCTCTGAGCTCAGCATGGATTATTTTTTTTTCTTGAACGGGTATCTACTCCCAGCTTACTTGAATGATAAATAACAGTTGTGCAGGAAGGAAAGTTCTAGTATCTTAACATAGCATGGCATCAAATTCTATTTTTATAAAGACAGGTAGAGAGAAGAGGAGGGGCAGCTGTGGCATCTTGGAAGTTAAGAACTTGCATGCAGCTGGTGTGTTTATATTTGTGCGAGGAGCTATTCCCTGAGGTGCCTGCCTTGTCTGACTGTATGTCTAATATAATTCCCTTAAGGCTGACCTCTGCTTTCAGCACAGAACACAGTGGGATTACTGCTGTAGCTGAAATATTCCATGCATCCAAGTGTCCCACTTGCAGAGAAATTTGCTAAGCATGTTCTCACTGTGGGAACCTTCCCAACTCTTTCAATTGTTAAAAAGATATATTGCTTCCCTCATCCTTAGATCATCCTTTGGCCCACGTAGAACTGCTATTACTTAACTTTCTAAATTTAGCAATTTTAGACACCTCGGTTATGAATTTAGTGCCCAACAAAACTGCCACTCAGAAGGAGAAAAAAAAATATTTTTCTCTCCTTCATAATAGATTCTGTTCAAAGTGCTTTCATTTAATGAAAAATATGTTTTCTTTAAACCATTAAAAAGAATGGAGAAGTATGCCAGACAGCCTCACTAAGACATGTTGGCATGGAACTGGACATGAATAGAGGAGGGAAAAAAACATGTGAAGCATTACTACTACTGGGCTGAGAAACAGTACCACTTCACACCAAGAAACTAATTGGACCTTGACCAAGGACACAGAAAATTGGCAGTATTTTAAGTCTTAATACAGAGCTGGTGCATTAATGATGGCTGACTGAAGCCTGAGCATTGATGTAGAGATGATATATGAACAGGACCTGTTTGGGTCTACTTTTAATTTTAAAATAATAAAGCCTTATATCTAAAACCAAGTATGAAACATAGCATAGGCATTTAACCTACCAACTTTTCCTTTGTAACTAGAAGATGATGTGAAGAGTGTGTATACTTCAACTTGTATATTGGTAAGCAAGTTTCATGTCTATCTTGCTAAGAAAATACTTCACCTGTGAGATGCAATGACATTACTTCATGGCTCTTATCTCCATCCTTTGCTTTGAATTTACAGCCAATAGCCTATAGAACTATGATACATGTTGTTTTTCTACTTTGGTACCCACCTCTGCTCTGTCTGCTAGGCTCTTGGCATGCCTTGGAAACCTTCTGCCATGCAAAATGCAGTAGGATCAACATGAATCATTTCCTCTGTAGTGGTTTCCTGATACTTTGTGTAAGTCTACAGACTCTGGTCTTGAGATCTTTCTGGTAGACATTGTCTACCATATTATTTTGGAGAGAGTTTGTGTCTGGCTTTACTTAGTGTCCTGAGAGACTGCTCTAGGTTTTTATTTATTTCTTAATCCACTGGTTATCCACATTGTGTATGAGTTGGTAGGTGCCATGGCTCCCATTTGGAGCACCTGTTTTCTTCCCTTCACATGAAATGCTGGGCATTGATGGTGGAGACCTGCATGTGCTGGCTGTGCTCTTCCCTGGGTTGTGGGTGCAAGTGATGTGTGCCAGGGGCTGTTGTCCATAAAGTATGGATGCAGTAGGATTGTGCCCTCAGGCTGGGGAACTGATATATGTTATGTGAGTCCTTGTGCCAGAAATTTCTTATTTCCTGGAAGGGTACCTCTTTTTCTGAATATGTATATATATATTTTCCTTTAATTACCCTTCAGCTCTTTCAGCTATACTGCTGGAAGCCTTTCCTTGCCTTTGGATCTGCACTTAGCAGTAAGCAATTTAATCCATCCAAGCATGAGATGCAGCATAATCATCATCTGCTCTCTCCCATTTTGCCACCTGCAATGTATCTGTATTAGCCCAAGGGTCTGCATTCACATAGCCAGGCTGTGGTGGGGGAAGACCTGTTCTTTACGTGGTTGTCCACATACATCTCACACATTGTTGTCCCAGTGGCAGTGTTCCAGTGTGACCTCTTCCAACCCAGCTCCTGGGAATTTTTTAGTTTCTTTTAGTGTTTCCAGTCTTGGAGTTGAGTCTTCAAATTGTGGCACTTCAATTTGCTGTGTGGCCTGGATTGTAATCCCACTTTTCTCATATGTCTTGCATTTAACATGAAAATAATATGTGACTCTTACAGTGCCTTCCATTTTTTAGAGTTCAAATGTTAGAAAAGAAGATAATGTTTAGCTAGCACACTTAGCATGTGAATTGTTGTTAAATTGTTGTTAAATAGGACTATTATGCTTAGCTATGGATAAATAATCATTTCCATGTGATCCTTCAGAAGATTCCAGTTATGAATGCGCGAGATTAAGAGGTGCATGAGATGGTGGAGTTGAGTGGCTTGGATTTCTCTGCAGGGGAGATCTCAGCTTGATGCAGACATGCAAATGGTTAATTCCTGATTGCCAGTAGGTGGCTCCCAAGAACATTGTCTATAGGTTGTTTTCCAAAGCACCTGAAGCTGAGTTTTGGTGCCCTGATAACCTCCAGTGCTCCACGATGTACCAAATGAAGCTTGCATGGCATCAGGACTTCTGTTACCAGGCCTGTGGCACTGTTTCGTGGCCAGCAGGTAATACAGATGGTGTGTGCTGTCTGGTAAGGTGTCTCAACTCCCAGGTACGTGGTGATGGTGGCGTGAAAGGGATGCCCTAAAGCATATGAATGAGGCAACAGGTGGGGATGTTGAAACAGCAGCTATGTTGTGCAGTGACTCAGCTGGTTGTAAACGGGTAATGCTGACTGGGTGGAGGGGATACGGGCGGGTGCGATCCCTTCAGAGTGTTTCTGTGCTGGCAAGCAGAACCTGGCTGTTTGTTGCGTCTGTTGAATGCCTCCAAGAATGAGGCCCTGGTTTCTCTTCTAGAAATAGAGATGATAAATAATTGTTAAAACTGCCTTCTTTTTATAACTGCCTCCAAATGCTTTTTTTTTTTTTTTTTCCTTTTTTTTTTTCCTCCCCGAGATTCTAATTAAGTTTTACATTAATTATAAGTGTGCAGCATCCTTTTACCAGCAGAAGGGCCTTCTGGGAATTTCCATTGACTTGTGGTTTTGAAGGCCTGGTTTTAGTCTGTTTGCTGAGACCTGTACTCCTTGGGGCTACTATTCTGTTTGGCTCCTTGGTTAAATATTCTGAGAACTCCTTCTCCAGGATTTGAAATCCTTAAAAAGGTTTATATTTTCTAAGGCAAATATTGTTTCCCAGGAAAGCTGGGGAGATATTCTCTTTTGGCATTAGGGGAATTCTCCACCAACTGAAATCAATCAGCAATACTGGCAGAAGAGGTTTTATTTGTGTGTGGAAAATCTGCCATTATTAAGAGAGCAGTGAGAGGCTGAGATTCATGAACAAGAGAACAGTTTTCCCAAGGGTGGCTCTCCTTCCGTCTGTCTCCTGTGTCAAAAACTGCCACAGAAATGCCAGCTCAGAGTGTAGGGCTACTTGGTCAGAATGACCAGAAGGGACAAGGAAATAAGTTGAGGATGAAGCACAGCCAGTTCATCGCAAGAGCATGGTGGCTGCCACTTGTGGAGGAGGATTTTTCTATTTGGTCTGAAATTATGGGTAAATTGGCAAGTACAAGCTGCTTGAGGCAGTTTTAGTTCTGCACGATGTTTGGTTTGCACAACGTTTTGAACAGTAGGGTTCTTCTCTTTGCCTGGGGTTCCTACACACTATGATAACATGATGGACATCTGAAAATGGCATGGGGATGAAGAGCGGACCCAGAAATGAACTGTCCTTGGAGAACTCCAGGCTCTTATTATTGTAGTTTTCCCTCAGAAGACGTCATAGCTGTGCTGCTGTGCCTGTTCTGCTGCTTGTTTTCTTTTGCATCATCCTTTTGGAGTGTGTTACCAGCAAGGAGCATCATGAGGCCATGTTGCACTGCACACACATCTTTATTATGGCGTTACAAGACATATGCATCTCTCTGTAGCTTAAGCAATGCTGTATTAGGTGAGAAAACTTCTGGAACATGTTGGTGATGAATAGGCATGCATGCAGAGCAGTACTTTAAAGTTAGGGGTGCAGTGCATGTGGGTGAAGATCAGTGGTCTGTTTTATGGAGACTGTCGGGTTATAAACTCTTAGATGTCCCTCTAGCCTTCTAAGTGAGGAATTTCTCCACTCTTCTGATCTGTGGTTGGGTGGAGAGTATATTTATATTTGTTGTTCTTGTCTGCGCATTTGTTCATGCATCTGTCTTGGGTATTTAAAGAATAAAGACAATGCAGCTGATGTGGGGAGGCATTATTTGCCTTTCCAAACAAGGAGCTGTATGAATAAAAGTCATTGCCCACCTTTGTTCAGTGGTAAGTAATGGCTGGAAATCTGACAGGTTTATGTGACGGTTTAATTCATTAGTCTTCAGTAGAAGTTTGGCTGCTGCTGACTTACAAGACTGCAGTGCAAAATACGCTTTAGGTATATTATTTCTGAAATAAACCAGCCACCTGAGGGCAATTTTCATGTGTGCAGTGTCTTTTTATATAATGGCATTTTAACCAGGATATGGGCAGTGAAACCGAAGATAGGAGTTAAAGAGAAATAATAGTAAGTTCTAGGTAAACCAGCACCTATGTATTCTTCCTCAAAGTAGTTTTTGCTTTTCAGTATGCCTGAATAGCCTCCTGGTGGTTGTAGCTCTTCCCTTTGGCAAGTAGTCTGATCCCAAGGAGTGAAGCAGTCCTCAGACTTCTTGCCAACTTCTCTCACTGCCAAGAGTTGTGGGGTAGGCTATGAATGCTGTTGTCTTGGGATCCACAGGAAGGCTAAGAAATTCACTGTAGGTCCAGCAATTTAACTCTGTCTTCCTGTTTGGATGCATCTCCAGCATATGTAGCATTCAGTAACAAGTATAGGGTTGAGGCACCTTGCTAAATTTCTCTGGGTGCTTTGTAGTTGACAATGTCATATACTCAAGTTCAGTGATGACGCTGCCTGTGAAAAAGGAATCCTATGTGTAAACTGTGCTGAAGTGGTGAGGACATTGGTAAAGGTCTTACTGTAGTCTTCAGATACCTCCGCTAGAGCATGGTACATGAAAACTCAGCCTCTCCGATACTGGACCATGTGCTTGTTTGGTGGCAGTGTAATACTGTAATTGAGAATGTTGTCATAATTGAGTGGAAAGGATATTTTTACATAGAAATTCAGCAGTGATACCTCTGCTCATTTAATAAATAAACTCACCACAGGTACCTAGAAATACAGCAGTGATACCTCTACTCATTTAAATAAATAAACTCACCACAGGTAATACTCACTGGGTTTCAGGTTATTAATTCAACATCTCATGTCATCAGAAAAAAAAAAAAAAAAAAAAAAAAAAAAAGAAAAAAAAAAAAAAGATCTTCCATGGCAGGGGTTTATATTAACAAATGAGTTTTGTGGCCATCTTTGAGACAGGTTTGTAAGTAAGTTGGTTTAGTTTGTGGTCATAATGGCTGATTGGTTTGGTAAGCATAGTGTATGCATCTACATTTTTGTCAGCTCTTTTGGCTTTGAGGTAAGCTGTTTTGAAAGTTCTTTGCAGATGTGGAGATGGCACAAGATAAATGAATATTTCAATTATTTATCTGCCACGCAGACAAGCTGTAAATAATACTTATTTCTGACTTAACATATCTGAAATCAACTCTAAACAAAACCAGACCAATCTAGATGTTTGAGAAACTGTTTTGATGAATAGCTCAAGATATAATCATAAAACCATCAGGCTTGATGTACTACTCTTTATTATATAAATCATTTAGTTGCTATAGTGAAAGGTTATGGTTGATTGCTAGCTCTTGCAGATCACTGAATTAATGACCTGTATCCAAGTCCACCTGACTGGGTGAGATCTAAATAAAAATACAATTCAGTCACATATTCATTGCCACATGTATGAATTTGATACATTAATGGGAGACCGAGCCTATAAAGTAGAAGTCAGTGCTAACGTTGCCCAGGTGGGGACATTGGACCTCGTGGTGTTTTTTGCTGAGCTAAAATATGAACACCTAATTTCTTTTTCTTTTTTTTCTAATTTTATGTTTTGATTGAATTGTTTTTATTAAACCATTTGTTTGAACTCTTGCATGGAAATAGATAATATGTATGTATAAATGAAATTTCTGTCCTAATGCAGATCTCAAAATGATAATTCCTGTTATCCTGTGATTCTGCAAGTCTGGAATATGTTGCCAAAGGAAATTCTTGCAGGGCAAGGCACTACTCAGTGCAAGACAGCGTCAAGGATAGATCTGGAGAGCAAGCTGAAATGTTACTCTTCATCTCAGATGCAGGGATTTCTGGGGATATCCCTACTGGGGGAAGAGTACCCTGCTAGTTTAAGCACACACACACAGCTCCCAGAGAGGAGGGCAGCACTAACAGAAGGTCCTGTTAGAGGAAAATCAGGATAACTCTTCTCCATACAGCACTGCTAAAAGGTATCATTGTCATATTAATGAATAAGCACTCTGAATTTGGTTAGAGTCATTATTTTTATGGTTTTATTTTATTTTTCCTTACTCTTGTTTGGATGGTATCCCTATGAGATGGAGAAAGGTGTTAATGGGTAGAGAAATAGCAGTTTAGATAAATCACAGTTTTGATGTGAAATCCAGTAATTTCTGAAGATTCCTTTGACAGAACTGGAAGAACTGGGAGAGGGTTGAAATATGGCTAGTAAGTATTTTAAAATTTTGTGGGCCTGCATTATTTTAACAGAAATAGTCTTTAATGCAGGATTAAAAAACTAAGTGATTGTAATTACCCTGATTGACCTTAGGCTCTAAGACTCTTCCTAAATCTGATTCTCATTCATTAATACCAGGTCACCAAGCAGCATAAATATGATCTGAATCAAGTGTCAAATTAAGCAGAACACACAGTGTGGAATTTATGCTGAATTTGTGCCAGCTGTAGGAGTACAGGCAATACCTAATCCAGCACAAAGTATGCTAGAAATGAGATACCCCTTCATTTTTTTTTTTTTTTCTTTTTGAACATGGTTGTGTAGACAAACTGACTTTGCAACAGCTCAGCACTTTGCTGATGGGTTTGATCCAGCACAGATGGCCTTAAACCGAGTTTTCTGTTTTACAAAGGAGTGGCCTGACCAAGTCTTGCTAGTCTTAGGATTTGAAGCTTGCGGGAAGAGCTGTACTCCCTTCAATTTTCAAAGGGGTTTTCCATTTCCCTTGCCAGTTGTGCAAGTGTAGGAAGTCAGGGTTTTTGCAAGCAAGATGGTCATCTTTAAACTGGGTTTCTTGCAGTTAGCTATGGCTGGTTCCCTTCCCTGGGTAAGGGTGCTAGGAAGGCATTGCTATGGCTTCTTCTGTGTACAGTGGTAGTACTAGCCTGTGATCTTGCCAGCACAGCTAAGTGCTTACAGGAACCATGTATGCAGTTCATTTGTCCCTCCCTCAAGCATGGTTTTTACAGTGAGAGTACATCTACATTTAATAAATGAAATCAAATGTCAGCCTTGCAAACTTGAAATTGGAGATCAGGGAGTACTGGAAAAGAACTAAATGATGTTACAAGTGCTTGGCATCATCATATGCTCCTTGGCTCCTGTGTGAACATAAGACAGAAAGCCACTGCTCTGTGCTGCTGGCCTTATCCTCACAAGTTGTAACCCTGGGGTGTAGATCCTGGATTTACTGTTGCTCCTCAAACAGAAAACAAGAAGCTGGGCCTGCCTCTTGCTTAGCTTAGAGACAAAAGACCTCTCAAATCAATAATCTCTTGAAAATGTGTATTGTGTAACCTTATGAATCTGTGCTGTGCTTGTCATGCCCTGTTTTCTGAAGACTTCAATGTCATTACCAAAAAAATGTATTATTTTTGATGTGGCAAGGAATGGATCAACTTTTTTTTTTTTTTTTTTTAAGTGAAAAACACCCTGAAAACAAACTGGTCTAATTCTACCATGAGATAAATTTACAAAACAACAGCTTCAGACAGGCATGAAATGTTGAATTTGCTTTATGTTAGAGTAAAAATATAAACACTTACACTTTTTTTTCTATGTTTTTTTATCTGGGGGATAGCTTCTTCATCCTAGTTCCTGCAAGGTTAAAATTACTACTGTTCTAAGCAGTGAAGACAAACTCTAAATCTAATGATAGAAGAGCATTTTATGTTGCTTTTGTTTCTCACAAGCTTGTCCTTTTCCAAGTTGCAGGAATACACACATTGCTGAAGTTCAGCTTCCAAAATAGGCTCTTGTCTTACATTTGGAGAGATGCAGTTTGGCTGGGAGCAAGGAGAGGAGAACTATATGCTGTTTCTATGGGAAGTATTTATAGCTGTTTATGAATGCAACTGCATTCCAATAGCTTAAAAAAGGCATGCTGAACAGGATATACAATGTATCTCCTTATTTGAACTAGCTTTGAAAAAACTACCACCATATTCCTTTTTTTAGCCTGTTTTCCTGAGGAAACTTGGCTTAAAAGATCATGCTCTCTGTATATGTACACACGTCTCTTTTAGCTCCCAACTTCTCAGTGCTTTGACCAGTTTTAACCAAATTTGACAGAACTTCTAAGGATAATTATTTCCTACACAGCTTACAAAATTGTGTGACACATGAAAGTAAGTAGAGGAGATATCTTGTTGATGCCCATGCTGACATAAAAGCAGCGACATAAGTGGATTACTGGACAGTGGAGAATCAGCAGAGAAGAATGATGTTTTGAATGTCCCAAATGTGGAGGAAAAACTGTGCCTGGAGCATGAATGTTATTAGACATAAAGAGTCCAGTTGTGGAATCCCGACTGATAGGAAACCAACCAGTTTTCATAAGTTCAGCTTCTCAAGGAACTTTTGTACTGTTGAGAGTTAGTAATAGAAATGTGTCAACAGATCCCATAACCACCTATTCAGCAAATTAATGATTTTATGTCTGCATAGCTCTGGAAAAAAATAAAACTGTATTTTAAAATACATTTTTATTTGCAGTTTTTTTTCTTTTTTTTTTTTTTCTGTAGAAGTTCATTATGTTTGTCCTCAAAAAAGAGGTAAATCGATCTGTAGGTAAAAGTACAACATATATGACTTTCCAGAAAAATCACACACTAGATAAAGTCCATTTATCAAACAAACAAAAAAGGCAGAAAACTAAAAAATACCATTTCAAAGTCTCATTTTTTTTCCTCTGGAAAACAGTACAATGAAAAAAAAATCTGAACTGGCTCTAATTTTCTCTAATTCTCTAATTCCATATAGAGCAGACAGATATGTTCAGACTTAGACTTAGGTAGTAAGTTTCTGTGACCCAGTATGTGTTTGCTGTGGGTTGATTCTTCCCTTCCCAGGGTGGAGTCATATACAACACTTCAAATAAAACCAAACATGACATCTAACCTGTAGATCCAAAGATCTAGGCTTTTTAATAAAAATCAGATACCATGACACCAAGGATTATATTGTGAGAATTGGAAAGGTCGTATGGCAGACAACTCATTTTCTAGTTTCCTCCTGTGATTTGGCAAAGTCAACACAGAGATGTAAAAATTGCGGATTGTTCGCCCAGTCTGTTCTGTTCAATGCCACAATTGATATTATACAGTTACCTTACTACTAATTTGGGTAACATGGAGTTTAATTGCTTCTCACTGACCAAGAAACCTGGAAAATTTTACTACGTTTTAAGACTTGCTAAAACATCAGTGAGGTTCTACCATAGTTTGTCATTTTATAACCAGAAAGATAAAAACTTGGTACTGAAACATGAATCTGACAGTGTGGAAATCTGCCTCCAAGAGAACTCCTCAGCCATTCCTGTTTCCATTTCCTTAGATTCCTTTAATATGAAAGTCCTTCCCTCTTTGTACACACAATGACATCCCATTTTCATCTCACTGGGTGCTGACACTGCATTCCTGAGTGTCTGCTGAGTTATTGTCTGGATTAATGTTCATTAATTATGTTGGTTCAATGAGGCCATGCTTGGTAAACAGCTTCTCGAGGACATTACACATTTTCCTGTAAGTGGTGTTTAGCATCCAGAAGATTAAAGTGTAAAACTATGGGCATAATCCTAACCCAACAAAGGCTGTCCTTTCATAGGGTATTTTAGGGCAGAGGGGCGAGATAAGGGGCAGAAGAGCAGAAGAGAGGAAGAAACTATGGAATGATTTTACATCAATAGAAGAGTCTGCCCTATCATTGTGTTGAATGGCGAATGCCGACAAGTCCCCAGTATTGCTCATCTACTGATAAAGGAAAGCATACTAAACCAACCTTTTCCTGTTACAATTCAGAACACTAAGATAAGTTTCTTAATGCTATTCATCTTAATTTGCATAATCAGTTTTTCTGAAAATGATTCAGACATTAAGATGCATCTGAACAGGCCTCTTTCCTGCCTGCAAAGGTAAATCCCTCTGGTGAGCTAAGCATTATAAATTTAAATCCAGGATGTGGGCTTGGTTGAGGTACTGTACTTAGCAAGACAGGTACAAATGATTAGGAAGAAAAACTTGCTCTAAATCTCTCTGTGCTCCTATTCCCAAAGGGTTTTGCTTTAAAGAAGATTACTAATGTTTTAAGATTATCTTAAGGTAATATGTAAGTAATTAAGGAACGATGAGCAGAGGAAAGTTTTTAAGCACAAATATAGCTCAACAATAATATTTTCAAAGAATAAAGGGTCATGAAGATGATGAAAGTTCACACAAACTGAATTACTTCCTTCTCAAATAGAAGATAATCCAGCAGCCAGCACTTGTTGGTATGAGTATGGCATAAAAGTTAAGGTGACAGTAAAAGTAAACTTTGCAGCAGCTGAAATCCATCGATTTAAATATCTACAAATAGTCTAAATATTGTTAGAGGTACATTATCTATGTTGTTTATTGAGAGGGATCTGTGCTTATATCTTGCTTGGTTAAATCGACTTTGTCCACTCAGCAACAGGGCTTTATTTCCTCTTTTTGTTTTAAAACTAGCTCAGTTAGTTCAGAGTTCAATTACACTTTAAAAATCTTTTCCAAATGCATCTATTTTTAAACACAGTTACTACTGGGAGGCTTCAGCTCTCACTCTTACAAAAATTAGTATCTTAGTCTGTTTGAAAAAAAAAAAGGTTTATTACTTGATCCCGTGCTAGCTAGCCACTTTCCACAAACCGATAGTCATAACTCTGTAAAATTCATGGATAGTAAGCAAACATTTTGAGCTACATTCAGGGATTCCGTATTGTCATTAGTTGTATTTGACTCTTCAAGTGTGGTAAAAGAATGATTATGTCTGGTACAAACATGTCTGGTACAAACCCTTTGCGTATAGGTGGCCTGAGGAAATGTTACCATATAAAAAAGAATCTTCAAAACAGGCCACATTCTTTAATGCACATTTTTTCTGGGTAAGGAAGTTTAGATAGTAAGAAAGTACTCTGCTTCCTCTGAAGAAGAAAGACCTAATTCAGCTATCAATCTTCACTTGTATATAGTATATACTTACAGTATTATATGCATACAAAATTTACAAGTAAGCACCTTCATATTTGAGCTTTGTCCTATGGAACAATGCATGTTTTACTCTGTAAGCTTTCTTTATGTTCTGTTTTTAGGAAAAAATACTAATCTCTTTCACCTAAACTATGAAAGAGATGTTCAGCAGAATGCAGGCTAGCCTGAATTAACAACTAGGAGATTCATGTTTTAATTAGGCTTTAAGGAAATGAGATAAGTAGGGTCCCAGGTAATGTTTATGCTGGTCAGTAGGCCTTTTGAAAGAGAGGCAGCTTCTGGAGAATGTGAGTCTTCATAAAGAAAAAAAAAAAAAACAAAAAACAAAACAAAACAAAAAAAAAAACCTGGCACTGCGGAAAACCCACCTTTCGTCAATTAGCCTGTATATGCAAGAGATGAATTTTTTTGTTAGACACCACTGTACATTTTTCCATAGGTGCTGAAAAGTCTACACCATTTTGATACCACTGAGATTTTTAAAAGGAAATGGCATTGTTCCATAGCCTTATTCACTCATCACACTTTCTAGCAAAGAGAGTGGAATATTACATGTTGTTGTATGTGGTTTCCTGGTTTCCCTAAATATTTTTGTTTACTTCATTTTAAAACACCTTCTCCCATTTCTTTCATATGCCCATACCTCTTGGGAACTTGGTGAATGAAGTAGACTATCTAGAAAAATAACCTAAAAATTTCACTTACTATTTTTTTTAAGCCTGGAAGTGAGTCATGCTTTAGATGGAGCTTTGTAGAGGAAAGTTACTGAAGAGGAACTTAATGTGTCCACTTAACAGACTGAAGTCTTTTTGCCTGTGGAACCCTGGCATGGTTATTACTCCTGTTTGTTTTATGTTTCATAGACATTAGAAGGCCTGATAGAAATGGCTAATCTAAGATTTCAGTTAAGAAAAGGTATGCTTATTATTCTTTTTAGGTGAACAGCTAAATCCCTCAGGGAACTGTGAGCTCAATTACTATCTGTTTGTTTGTTTATTTTAAGTTGTTTTTATTAGTAACAAATGATTGAACTTTTTGTTAAAGATATTTTTATTTTAGTTTATTTCTTTATATTTTTCCATTTATTTTGGTTTGATCAATCAAATAAAAATATGCCATTCTCAGAAGCCCAATGACAGTTGGGAAATGGCAGCAGGAACCTAAGCTTTTTTTTAGTCTTTTTTTTTTTTTTTTCCCTTTCTCTTTTAAACTCCATTTGTGAGCTCATCATGACAGGAACTTGTTATCCATGTGTTAATCTTCAGAAGAAGTAATGTTTACATAGCTAGGATGTTTCATGGTTTAGGCAAACAATGCTAGGGATCTTTTTGCTGCCACAATTTGGCATACAGCAACTCTTCACAGTTTTTTGTTTGAAGTGGCTAAAGCTATTTAGCTTTAGTGGGCAGATCCATTAACCCACACACAGTTCTGCCCAAGTAACAAATTCTGTAACTAAAAGTTTCCTTTGACAACAATTTTTTATTGTCCTATGCAAGCAAAACAAACCCATTTATAAATAATCTGAATGTAACCAAGCAAAAATGTTAAATATTCTGTACAGTAGTCCATACACTTAATCATAAACCATAGAGAAAATTAATGAACACCAGTTGCTAATGATGCTGTTGTATAGTTGCAAATATTATTCTGCTTGTAACGTGTTTTGCTGATATTCAGATCTCAGTTCAATTAGACTATCAAGATAAGAGTCTATCTGGATGATCTTGTCTTCTCAAAACACTGCAGAGGAAAGTTTTAAGTAATGGTGAGGGTGGAGGCGTGCATCCATAGGGATTCTTTTGAAAATAAAACATTCATTACTTTTTGCCTTTGAATAGAACATCCATAATGAGCATTAATCTTCAGTAACAGTGTGAGTGCCTGCACAGAGTAAGCATCGGGAGATAACTGAGTCCATGGCTGAAGCAGATGGAACCTTTTACAACATTAGCTGAGACAATGTGGGAGCTGAGGGTAGCGCTGTTTTCTCAAGCCATGAAAGAAGGAAAGCACTCTTCTTTTTCTTCTGTAGAAGAGGGAGCATTGTACTCCCTCCATGTCCCTCTCAGTCTCCACTCAAACCAGCAAAGGACTGTTCGGCAGCACAGAAGCTTTGGTTTATTTAATACAGAAGGAGCTTTCTTTTTCTTCACTAATAATGTTTAGATGTTAGCTGGGAATGAGAAGTGCTTCACTTATTAAGACTATTTGGCAGTGACATAAAGGCATCCAGTGTTTAGCAGGTCCTCTGAATGTACACTGCTTGGAAAGAAAGATGAGCTTCTTCATGTGTAAACATCTGTCTCTTAGTCCCATAACACATGGAGAACTGCAAAACATGCACTGTATTGTAAATGTGCTCAAAATTTCATCCCCTAATATTATCTCTTCCCCAAACTCAAATCTTTCCCCTTTTTGAGAGTGGAATTGCTTTTCTTTAAACCTAACCCTTGAAGAACACTTGTTGTGTGTGTTCGAGAACTCTGGCTCCTGTAATGTTTTTGTTCTATTGTTTCTGCTTGTGATGGTATCAAATATTGCTAATGGCACTGAGAACAGCAAGGAACACATCTCGTGGTTCCTAGCTTTAGTGCCGAGCTCAATGGAGCAGACTATTTTTGGTAAGGTCCACAAAGCATTTAGTGTATTTGGGTCTAAAATAACTTAACTTATGGTCTGAGCAGAAAAATAAAAAGCATGACCGGGGAGGGGGGGGGGGGAAGGAGGTATATGTGTGTTTTGTTTTTTGTTTTCACATGGAGTGAGACAGATCTATATAATTGCTTTTGTCAGTCCAGGCACAATTGTGCATCTGTTACTCTCTGCATTATGCTGTGGGTACTTCACAGTAATGCAGAATCAGGTATCAAATAGCCCAAATACTACTATCATTATGGGGACTGAATTTCTGGAGACATTTGTCCGTCCTTGTTCAATGCTTGTTGGAGGTTAAAAGACATCACCTCAGCAAGGGACATAAATTAGCCATGTCATCTCATGGGGAAGCTGCAGTTATTTGTCATTGCTGAGTTGTGAGTCCTCTCAATGTGCGTTTTCTCTCACTTCCTGTTCTACTGATACTGGCAGCTTTCAATTGTCCTAAACATCAAGGATTTGTTTGAGCCTAGTCACATAATGGGATTACAAAATAGGGTATTGCGATTGTCTTCTCTGCACTTGCAGGAACATATGTATTTGACTGGCCATCTGTGACTTCTATATATGAATAAAAATATTTTATTTTTCATATTTCTTCTAAGGTTGCACGTGAATGGAATTGCAGGTATAACCCAGGAGTAAGGATGTTATCTTTTCCAATAGTATTACGTGCAATTACTTGGAGGTTGCTTATGCAAGTAACTGCATGAAGCACTGCTGTCTGCTTCCTGGCAAGGACACGCACTTTTGAGGTGTGGTGCTCCACCTTGATAGGTGCCTGATCTTGAGGATACATTTTTCAGCACACTGGTTTGGACATCTCAAAGGGCTTGGGTGTCCTTGTGTTTAATTTCTAGACCATACTTGGCAGTTGTGAGTTGTAAGACTGAGAATACTGGCAGTGTAGGTAACTTTAGACAGTACTTGATCAGCTTAAGCAGCGGCAGAGCAGTGGTTCTTGGAGCACAGCTTAATTGCAGGTGCTTAAAAAAGGATGTGGGTGTCTTGGGTGCCTCAAGTCTGCTGTCCTTGTTTGGAATTCTAGCTAAATCTTGTCTGCTATTTTCCAGCTTCTTAAGCCACACTCAAGAATACTCTAAGGTTTTTCTCTTCCTCCTTAGCATCCCTGATGCGACTTTTTATTTTGGAAAAATTAGAGATTAAATGGCATTTCCTTGAATTTGATGGTTCTGAAATAGTAGATATTTCCTTGGAAGGAATGATGCTAGGATGTTTGACAGACATTGGTAAAACTTATGACCTTTGATTAAAGCCTGCAGCTGCGTGATAATGTAGACAGAGACAACTTTGAAGACAGATTCAGAAGCCAGGAATTTAGAAACCGTTTTCAACATTTCAGCCTACACAGATTACTAAATAAAGGATTTCAACAACTGAGGCAATGTTTTTGTTTGTAAAAGTGGGCGCTCAGTACAGTCAAATGATGAATTAAGGACAGACGGAATATATCAGAATATACTTTCCCACAAATCCATTGCAATTGAGCATTAATACATTTTCATCCTTTTGTAATTATTTTCTCTTTGCAGCTATTTCCAGATTGTTACCATCTGTAATTGTGACACTTTTACAAGAAAATTGATTTAGTCAATCCAGTTTTTGTGATTTTTATTCTTGTTGTCATTGTTTCAAATCCAGAACCTTCTAACTTGGCTTGAATTCTTCAGACCTCTTTTATATTGTGCAACTAATAACCAGCTTATTTCTTGTCAGAAACCTGGCTTGTTGTTGTTGTTGTTGTCTGTTTGCTCTTTTAACTTCAGATAGAGTAGAGACTCCCTGATAGACAATGGTCAAGTGCTCTGTTGACATTTCAGAAAAGAGATGAGCAGTTTTGCAAATTAAAGAGATTGCGAACTACAGAGACAGCCATTTAATAGCTGTTTTTGAAAGTTGTGCAGGGGACAATGGGAGAAATAGCTTTATTGTAAACATGCATTGTATGAACGAGACAAGCTTTGGGGCCGATTAAATTGAATTCTTTCAGGACAAAGGTAGTTTGAGAAACTGTGTCCTTTGAAAATCTAATCATGTGGTGCCAGTTACCTCCTGTGAGATGGTGAAGTGTTGCTCCCATTTCAGTCAAGGGAATTGAAGTCCATTAGCACATTCAGGAGCTCTTGACAGAAATTATCATAGGTTTAATGAAACAATCAGAAAGTATGGGAAAGATTTTTGTGTGTTTTAAACAACTCAAAATGCATCATTGGAAATGGAACCATCTTCAACCAACTTTTCTGGGCTGTGTTTCACTGAAAGGTAGATTAAAAACAATTTTTGTTTGTTTGTTTTGTTAAAAACAATAATTTTCAAAATAACTTTTGAAGATCCCAACTGACTGAAAACAGCAGGGGTTGCATTCTTGTTTAGCAAAGGCTAAGAAAAGAGTGTTTGCTTCTGGTGAAATAAAAATGTCAGTGATTTTGAAAATTGCTTCAAAGTGATGTGAACATTTTAAATAAAATAATGGGGAAAGGTTTCTTCTGAAAGATGAAAAAAGAATTAGTGACAATTCTTCAGTAATATTGGTTCAGTGACAAAAATGTTGTGGGGACAATTTAAATAATAAATATAGTGCGTGTGTGGGGAGAGAAAATGTACTCTGTGACACAGAGTTGAATTGTGTGATTGCTTGGCTTGCTGATGTTTGTAGCATAATACCTTTAAAGAAATATGCTTGCATATCTGAGTTGCATGGATGTAGCTGCCGAATGTCCAGTAGTTTTCCAAGTCTGTCTAAGGCACTATCCCTGATAACTCATGTACAAACTCATGTACAAACTCTGACTTGTAGTAAACCACAGGCTTTTGTGGATTTCTAGATTTGCTGTGGACCTCATTGTCCTGTGTTAGGACACCTGGCATTGGGATCTTTAGTACATAGAAATGACATCGAAGTCAGATTCTCCAACAAATGGAGATCTGCAGTGCGGCAGGCAGCTTGTTCTGTTCTGCCTCATGGCTGAGACTGATCCCTCTGCTGTATGCTGTGTCTTGGATTTCTGCACTGTGCTTCTGGCTGTGATAGCCAACAGCTTCTACTTCTTATGCTATCACCACCGTTTGACTTTTGCAGGCCAGGTCTTAGTGTACATTCCAGCACTGTACACTCTGCATTGATTAACGAGTATTTTAAGATGCTTGTGGATTTGCAATTTCCCTCCAGAGCTTTCCTGTACAAGCTGGTGCCTGTTGGAGAAGGTAATGGTCGATTGACCCTTATTCCAGCAGCAAGGTATGAGCACCAGAAGCTTTTCAGCCTCTAAAATCAGCAGTCAGACAGCTAAAGCAATGCAAGATGTTCTCTTACATAAAGATATGATATAGCAGATGTCATCTGCTATGATGACAGATAGGTGATGTATTTTATGTATTGCCTATTATGTACTATCCTTCTGCTAAGTAGGCTTCCTGGTGGAAGAATGTGTTATTTTTACTCTGCTGCACTAACCAAAGTAGTGATTTTACTGGCAGATGAACATAAAATGCATATGTTTAAATCAGACCGTACGTATGTAGTGGCTGCACATGTGAAAGTCAAATGTAAGAGCAAAGAATGAGGTGATTTACACACAAAAACCTTACAACTTTCTCAGCAGCTTCAGCAATGAAACAATAGCTATATGCTAAAACTCTCTAAAAATGGGGAGTATACAGATGTCATGACGAAAAAGCTAATAGGAAAGAGGCCTACGAGGTAATTTATTTGGAAATAGACTAAATACAACAGGGTAGTTCTTCAGCTGACACAAAAGGGCATATATATGTGGCAAAAAATTTAGGGTTTGTGTAAAAGTGGAATTTGTTGTCTGGTTGAATTCAGAGGGAAGAAAGATCAGCCCCAAGATCAGGCAATTAACTTTGGTACCAAAAATGGTTTGAATGATGAGTCTTCCTGTAAGTGATGAATGTAGAATAGCTAGCTAATGATTAATGCATATATAATATTAATAAATCATATTAATTGTTCTCTTCCTCTTCCCCCTTGCATTTTATTTCTCCCTGGGTATAAAAACGGTTTGAAAACAAAAAGATATTGAAGAAGAGATGATTATTCTTGGGTCTATGCAATGTTAAAGGGTATTTAACCCAAAATCTCATATTCCGTGTAAAATTACCAATCTGAATTAGATAGATGTTTGAGAATATTGTTGTTTTACTGAAAGCTGGCTGTTTCCAAGTGCAGTTTTCTAACATGTGGTTTTCATATCTTCCTCTTGTTACATGACATTGCATTATTCAAAGCCATTAATTGTTATGGCTGTGACTCATATATCCTGAGGGGATATGGCATGGAGGTAAATTCAGAAAACGACTTCAAAAAAAAAAAAAAAAAAAAAAAAAATTAAATATAAAAAAAAAAATTTTCCTTTTTTTTTTTTTTTTTCCCTGAAACTGAGAAAGGATATAGGCTAACAGAAGAAGCTAGGCAAAAGGTAAAATAGGTACTTATGAGCAGATAATGTAAAGCAACCTGTACATGAGATGACTCAAGGCACTGAGTATTTTGGAGTCAGAGCAGAGTAGTAAGATTTGAAAAAAGTTTGAAGATTTGTCTATCCATCCAAGCCCTAAGTCAGGGAAATGTTTTAGCATGGCCTTGTCCTCTCACTTTCTAGTTTTGCATGTGAGCACACCCTTGATCTAAGCATTTATTTGGGAAGTTCTCCACCTGCTGAGTATAATTCTGAATATGTTTATATGAGAATGAACTTGTAAAGGCACAAAGGACACTTGAGAAAAAGGAGGTTAAATAATTGTAGTACTAGCCTGCAGTGACCTAAGATTAGTTTTTCAATTTGTCCGTAACTTCCTGAAGGAGGTTTTTCCTTGTATATAAAACAGGGTGAATAGCCCTGATGTGGTCCATCAAATATTTTTGGATTATTGTAGAACACTAGGCATTAACTTGCTATTTCTGTCCTTGAAAATGATTCCCCTTTATTAACCAAAATGAAGAAGCCCAGAAGACGATTTTGCTGATTAATTTTCCCTACATTTTCAGAATCCTTACAATTTAAAAGTGAGGAGTGATGTTGATTTTAGTCCGAAAACATTCCATAGTATTGCAAAATATGAATACAGTCTTGCAAGCTGTTTCTCATGTGAAATTTCACATGAAGTTAAGATACATTCTTACAAACTGCTAACCAGAACAGGATGTTGCAGGATTAAGTCTTCAGTCCCCTCCTAACATTCACCTGCTTGTTTTCAGTTTAGTACACCTCTCTTTAGTGGCCCTCCCTTAACTGTCAGTGAGTTGAAGATGCAAAAAATTGTAAAATTTTGTGTTGATATTTTGTTGAAATTGAATTTTGAATTGAGATACTAAGAAAAACAGAGAGAAGCAGATTAGAAATGTTTGATTTGGAACATATTTCTACAATATGTTTTGACTCCTTTTATTAAGGAAATTATTAGTGCAATGTGAAGTACAGACCATATTGTAGATAGAGTGTTTTGTCATCTCCTAGGTGGAGTCTCCAGCAACTCTGTTAATTCCAAGCGTAAAAAATTAAGAAAACATTTTAAAGAGGTAGTTAATGGTAAAGCAGATAAAAATAAGCAAACAAAGGCCATTTTCTAGGCCACATTAAGGAGATCATTAAGAGCAGACCTAGATTTGGAAGTTCAAATGGAAAAAATTCAAAGGGTTATCAGAATTCTACTGAGAAACAATGTTTGAATCTTCTACACTCTGTCCTTCAAGCTCTTATTTCTCAGGAGGAGTCCTCCATTCAAAGACCAATGACATTCTGATTATTTTTTACCTTTTGAGTAAATTACAATTGGAGGTGTCAAAAATACATCCTTAGAAGAGCAAAGCCCTATTTTGTTCACAGTAGTGAAGTGTTATTGGATTTTTTATTGCCTTGTTTTACCTAATACCATCTCTTGACACCATGTTATCTACTGAAATGCTTACCCAAGGTAGTACTCAAGATGGTTGTTTCCATGTAGCAAAGTGTCAGGTGATGTCCCGAGGTCAAGGAGTGAGATTTTTATTTATTTATTTTTGTCAGCAATGATTATGTTCTCAACCAATTGATGAGTTTATTGACTCTGTGATGAAAATGATTTCTCCATCATCCAGAATAAGGGAGAACATAGAATCTATGATTCTATCACAATTTTTCCATGTTAGCTCTGAAGTAAACCTTCAAATTCTGAATTGTTTTAAAATGTAATTGATTTATTATATCTATGTGCTTATTTTTTAGTGTTATTGCTATTTTCAAAATACTTATTATTTTAAATTTGTTTCAGGAAAGAGCTCAGCACCCTGAAATTTTTGTTGAAAATAAATTATGCAGTAGATAACCTACTTTTTACTATTTGCAGATCAAGCCTATTTTCTGTGACTGTTGGTTTTAAGCATTAAGTGCACCTATTTTGGTCTATGGGTTATTCATGATAGGTTCATTTTAGCTAGACAATGTTTAAGATATATGATTTTCTAGTTCACATGAGGTTTGTTTGTTTGTTTGTTTGTTTTTGTTTCCTCATTGGGTGTCTGAAGAAAGAAAGAATAGTTAAAATTTGTGAAATAACCAGGAGCTAAAAGTATTTTGCAAATGGCCTGGCGATTCTCTGCATACAATGAATAATGAAACTCTGTGAATAACAGCAGAGCTAAGTCATTTAATGACTTAATTTTGAATTACTTAGTTCACTGTTTGGCCAGATCTCCTTCACTTATCCCAAGATAAAAGATAGCCCAGGATGCAGGCTTGTTCTCTTCCTTTCTTTGGCTATATGTTGCTCTAACCCTACCAATTCTAATTGCCATGCAGAGTTGTAAATGTTGAAAGAGGCATGCTCTTTATATGAAGTTGTCAAACTAACATGGCTAGGCTCCATACTGGGTACTGTGTTTATGCTACTCTAGAGCAGTAATGACAGTTGAGACTGGCTCAAATCTTGTCGTAATATCACAGTGATATTCCAGATCTCAGTTAAGTAGGATGGCTTACATGTAAATGTTAGTGTAAAAGAACACAAACAAATATCCCAAATGTTTTTGGTCTATTAAGTGCTACTTCATACTGACTAGGGTGGTGATGTGGCACAAGGATGACCCAGTAGATTCTGTTTGACCCAACAACTAACACTTGAGATTTGGAAGAATTTGAAGTCTTATACTTTCTTGGCAATTACCCACAAGACTGAGATTTGAGAAAGCTTCTTGACAAGAAAAACGTAAGCAGTGGTTATATGAGAACTGCCTGTCATAAAAAAATCTTAGAGATTTTGGCTCGTTGGTCAGAAAACAAACCCATTTCCTGTGAGTTTAGCAACTCTGTCATGAATTATCTCAGTTTGTTTAACACAGTTTTCAAAGGTGTGTTTTTTGTTAAGACTGTGTATGGTAAGTGCTACAATTTTCGTGACAGCTTGGATAACAAGTGATGAACACAGTGAATAAGCTCCACCAAATAGGGCCAGGAATTATATCTGTTCTAGTAATGTCAGTTCATCTTCATACTGCATTACTTGGCACTAAAACTTTGTCACATTTTATAGCTTGTATTTTCTCTCCCCCTTCCCTCTCCAATCCCCACTGCGTTCCACCCTCCAAAAAAAGAAAAAGGGTCATGTTGTCATCTGAAGCTTACATTTCTGTTAGTATCTGTATTCCTCTTGGTACAATCCAAAGGAATAGCAGAATTCGGGTCTGGGATAGATGATCAAGTTACAGTGTTTCTCAAGTTTGTTCTTTGACAAAGCTTCATCATTTGGCTATTTGTAATGGATTTGCCTTTTTTTTTTTTTTTTTTTTTTTTAATTTGTCATTTCTTGGCAAGTTATTTGTTTTCCAGTGAAAGCTGTTGCTTTTACTGTAAATGACCATTCAGAACTTTGAACACAGCAATAATAATGTGTCTGTTTGGCTAGAAGACATGAGCTTAGGGATTATCTACCTCCTCTTGTACAAAGAGATCTGTTAATGAGCCAGCACATTACTCAGATGCTGGCAGCAGAGAGCCTGCATTTTACAATAAGATCTAACTTTAAAAATATCCATCAATTTGATAATATATCTGTTATATTATATAATATAACTGCACCTTATTGTAAATAAAAGCCCATTTTCCTAGGTCCTAAAGACTTAGTTTTTTAAACATTGATTGTTCTGAAGTTTCAACAACCATATTTTTTTTCATAAACACAAAGTAAAATTTCTTCTACTATTTGTAGAAAGGAAAAACTAAGTTTTGTTCCAGCCTCAGTGAACTAAGATATAATTGTTTTATCCTGCAAATGGATGAAGTCTGGAGGTCTGGATATTAGCAGAATCGGGTATGGTCTTAGCCTAGCTTCACTACTTATTCACTTCTTGTGCATGTGTGTGTGTCGGGGCGGGGAAATGTGACATGAAACTGAAGAAACTTTCCACAGTTTATATGTTTTTTCCCCTCTCCTTTTTGTTTTGTATGTTTGTATGTATAGTAAAACTTCATTGGAAAGTTTCACTTTATCTGTGAGCTAATTTCACAGTCTAGTTTTCATCTGCTCGTGCTGAGCTGTTTTGAGGTCCCTGTCAGTGCATGGAGCTGCTTAAATAAATACAACTGTTTGTTTAGGCAAATCACAGATCACTAGTGGCTTGTACAACTTAGTATATATTTCAGAAGTACGCTCTTCATTTGATTCATATCCACAGTTGCACATGAAGATAACTCTTCTATGTGGCTGTCCCTGGTGTTTGGGAGAATGATGATAAAGAAGTCTGCAGGAATTGTAGTGATTGTCTTTGGGAATTTGGGGAAAAAATGTACCAATTTAAGTAAACTACATTCATTTTTGCTGTTTTTAATAATGAGTATCATATTCCATATACACTGCCTAGAGTTCAGTTGCAGTTATATCTAGAAAGAAGGATACAAGGAGCATTTTCCTTTTGCCAGAAATCATGTTAGGTAAAGAAGAGCCATGGAGGGATCCTCACCAAAAGAGATGGTATTCAACCATCATTCATCTGTTCCAGTTCTGACTGCACAAATGTGTAATGCACAGCTCAAAATGACTCACATAAATTTTCATTTTCAGGTAAGGTACTGAATATGATGGTACTCTCATGAAGGTGCTAACTGAGATGGCAGCCCAGGCAAGGCTGAGAGAAGCAGTCCCTGAAATTATGAAGGCATTTTAGTTTTATTGAAAGCACATTGTGCAGCTTTTCCTTCAGTTTTACCCCATCGCTCCTTTTAGGAAGATAAAGATAGCAAATGCTTTTGTAACAGATAACAAAAGTTCCTCTTCCTTTGCCCCTGTGCTGTAGGTAGCAGAGGTCCTGTCACCCCAGGAAGATCTGACATTTGTGTCAGCTGCTGGAGAGAGTGCAGACTTCCACCAACAATTCAAATGGCTCTTCTGGTTGGAGAACCTCCATACAGAGCCAAAAAGTTGTCTTTTGTCTGAGCTGAAGTCCAATTCTCTTTGAATAGAACTGTTCTCTGACTGCTACAAGGTCATTAAGGTTCTGGCATTTTTCCTGATGTTTTTATGATACTCATTTTAATGTACTGCATATTTTTCATTTTAGGACAGTGCTCAAAAATTTGCCCATAAATGCCACTTCAGCTGGGTGAATGCTGCTTTCTATCAGTGCATTGCTAAAGGCATTTCTGGTGTTTTCCCAGAGCACTGCTTTGGTTCATTGATGTTGAAACCAGTTTCAACATAGGCACAATGGGTTAACATTTTTCTGCTTGTTTGCGTAGTGATTGCAGCTCTGAGACCAACCTCTAGCAGGCAACAAAATACAAATATTTTACAGCAGCTGCACATAAAGACATGCACATATTTTGAGAGGAAAATTCTGGGGACAGAGGAAAGCAAGATGAGAGGAAGGATAAACTATGGACAGTATCTGATTAAATACAGTGACTTTGGGAACACTGAGAAATGTTATTTTTTTCCTCTTCACACCTTTTTTCCCCTGTGCAGCTTCTTATTATGTGGGAAAGGCCTCCTCATTTCAGAGTGCCCTGGTGAGGAGTAGTGCACAACCCCCGGTGGACTTGGACAGAGTAGACAACCAGGCAGCCTTGAAAGGAGGGTGTGGTAGGATGGGGGGCAGTGCACAACCATGTTGTCCCATGAAGGGAGTAGCACTGAGCCATGGCATCTGTTTTTCCAAATGGAATTTAAGTTACCACAGCCTCCTCTTTGGTCCCTTTAATTTCATCTCCTTGCTGTATTAGCTGTACGAGGGAAAGGAGACAATATTTTTCTCCTCTGACCCACCTTTGAAGGAAGTTTATGTGGGTAGCACAGATAATAATTTCCTTGCTTCACTGTGGGAGCCTGTCAGTGAGATTACTCTTGTGAGAATAGGAACAGCAAGACTAGCCCCTGACTATTCTGGTTTTTGTTGAGGTTGTTGAGGTTGAACCAAAGGGCCGCTAAGATTTTCTTTACAAGTTTCTGCAAAAAAACCCTCACCACAAAAATCCCTCTTTGTTTTTCAAACTAGCTGGAGCAGATATTTTAATTAAAAACTACCAGTGGCAGTACGTAGCAGGGCATTAGAAACCCTTTCTCTGTGGCAGTTTCTCAGCACAAATACTTGTGTGTGGCTGCGGTCACATGTTTGATTGACTTGGTTCCCAAGCTGATGTTCACAGTACTGTATTCATCTTGTTCAGATGACTGTGACATGCAGCCCGAATGCACTGATGCTGACAGTGAATGTGAGGAGAACCAGACAGCTGACAGCATCTCCGTTTTTCAGAGCTGATGTAGGATGATCTGTCACATGATGCTAGGCCACAGCCTGTCATTTATTTAGCTACAGTTGTAATGTGGGTGAAATGAGCAGAAATGAGAGAGAAGTGACAAGAGGTAAAATAAAGAAAGAAAGAAAAGAAAGAAGAAGATGGAGGGGAGATACTACACCCACCTTCTCTCACAAAATTGCACAAACATTATCTTAATGAATGCAATATTGATCCCATACCTCACCTCTACTTGCTGTTTCTACAGTTTGGAACAACACTGGCAATTCAAGCTCAACCATGCTACTGTTGTTCAGGGTAATGTGTCTTCTCAGGACTGCTTTAAGGCAGTGTCTGTGGTGCTTTGGGGCTGATCCTATGCTACATCTATGCTATGGGTGCTACACCTATGCTATGGGTGTTAAGGAAGCCTATCTCATAATGACTAGGAGTGCATTAGCAATGTCAGCCAGAGTCTCAGGAGATTAAAAGGGGGGGAAAAAAAGTATAACTTTGTCTTGAGGTAAATAGCTAAACTCTCAAGTTGGGTCTAGGAGGTGCAGAGAAAGAAGACCCCACTAAATGTGTATTCAATGCTTTTAAGCTACAGCACCTAAACCAGAAGGAACCATTTCTGGCAGACTAGTAGATGATACAAACCACCCTTCCAGGTCAGCCAGGTTGATCTCTATACAGGGATCAAGCAATTCTCTGTATACTGTACTTTCTCTGGATTATTCCCTGTGAATCAGCTCATCCTGTTCCTTGTTTGGCTGGCCTCCCCTGTAACTTGGGAGTAATATCCTTGGAACACTGTTGTTCAGAGCAGGGTAAGGGAAATGCAGCTAATCGTAAGAGCAGTATTCAGAAATGTGTCTTCTACTTGCCTTCTGCTTATTTCCCCAGCTGTTCCCATATTGACCCCAATATCAGAGGCTGGATGCAGTGATGGAGGAGTAGAGGGGTGAGGCATGAGCTGTACAAGCTTTGTGCTAGGAGTTGTGGGACTGAGTGATGTCTTGTGATCCCCAGTTGCCTCCCTAATTATTTTTTTCTCTAGGACTTTTTAAATAATTTGTTGGTGGCCTAAATGTGCAGAAAACAGTGATATGCACTGGCTGCCACACTGGGGACTTAGAGAAGAAACAGAACAAGACTCTTGCCCATTTCTCACATTCTCTGTTCATTATCTCAAAGGGAATGGAAAGTCAATGCCTCTCAGCTCACTTCTCTGGTTACAAGGGTCAACCTGCTTGTACAGGGAGGTGTATGCAAGGGAAGTTGTTCTTAAAGAATCTGTAAAAGTCTTGCTTGTTTGTAAATCAAGCTGCTGTAGGAGGAGATGAATCATTGCCTGGAGTAGATCTCTGTGGAGGATACAGGGAGCCTAAGATGGCCAGCTCAGATGCTTAACTGGATCTACAGTTTGAATTTAGACATGCAATTTGGAACAATATTTTTTTCAGAGTTAAATTTCCCAAGCCACGTAGAATCACAAAATCATACAACCCCATGCAATACTACAGGCCTGGGGCAGAGTGGCTTGAAAGCTGTGCAGAGGAAAAGGATCTGGGGGTGTTGGTTGATGCTCACCTGAACATGAGTTGGCAATGTGCCCAGGTGGCCAAGAAGGCCAACAACAGCATCCTGGCTAGTATCAGGAATAGTGTGGCCAGCAGGGCCAGGGAGGTGATCGTCCCCTTGTACTCTGCTCTGGTGAGGCCGCACCTTGAGTACTGTGTTCAGCTTTGGGCCCCTCACTATAAGACGGACATTGAGGCCCTGGAACACATCCAGAGAAGAGCTACGAAGCTGGTGAAGGGCCGGGAACACAAGTCCTGTGAGGAGCAGCTGAGGGAGCTGGGGTTGTTTAGTCTGGAGAAGGGGAGGCTCAGGGGAGACCTTATTGCTCTCTACAGCTACCTGAAAGGAAGTTGTGGGGAGCCGGGGGTCAGCCTCTTCTCACAGGTAACTAGTGACAGGACTAGAGGGAATGGCCTCAAGTTGCAGCAGGGGAGGTTCGAGTTGGAAAATAAGAGATTTTTTTTTCTCAGAAAGAGCAGTCAGGCATTGGAATGGGTTGTCCAGGAAGGTGCTGGAGACCCTGACACTGGGGGAGTTCAAGGAAAGGTTGGATGTGGTGCTTAGGGTCATGGTTTAGTGGGTGATAGTGGTAGTAAGGTGATGGTTGGACCAGATGATCTTGGAGGTCTTTTCCAACCTTAATGATTCTATGTTTCTAAATCGTGTTCCTGTGCTTAACTTGGGTTAAAAAGAAAACCCCGTGATGTCTGTGGTATTTCTGTGACAAATGTTGCATTTTTCTTACTATCATATGCTTCTGTTGAGATGACTGGGGCACCATACTTGACAATGATGAATCATTTACAGTAGACTGACAGCCATTTATCCTGTGGTACCATCTGCCATAAAGATCACATTTTGTTTTTGCAGTTTCCTTACTTTGTTATTCTCTGAAACAATATTAGAAGATGTGGAAGCAGCGAGGAAGGGACAACAACCTCTGGTCCAAGGTTTCAGTGTTATGTTCAGATGTTCATGGACAACAGTGTTAAAGGTTAAATGCTCTTGGCATTTGATGGGAAAAACTATAACAAAAGTGGAGTGAATGATGCAAACCTAGCATGAGCTTTAACTGTTTAGGATGTTTCCCATGTGCATCCTTTGCTGGTCTCCTTGGTATAAGGGTCATGTTGTGGGCAAGGAGGAGGTGTGATTGGAGCAGAACTGGCAGATGGTCCCTTGAAGGTCGTTTCTTGTTGCTGTCTCCTGTAGTGATGCCATATGCTGTGCAGGGGGATGTTTCCTTCCTCTTCATGGAGTGTAAACTCATCAAAACAGTAAGTACAGCATACTATCAACTCTCAGCTCTTGAAGTTTCTGACTGGGTCTGTGGCTTTAAGACATTTCTTTTTTTAGTACGTTGTCAAACTGTATATAGAATAAGTACGTTTGAAAAGAGATTTAAAAAAAATCATGGTGGTAGATGGAATTTTTTTCTGTAGTGATTTAACATTTGTCTCCTGAAATTCTGTTTCTGCATGTCAGATTATTTTTCCTAAGATCTTTCAGATCTGTGAACATCCAGAGCATGGACAGTACCCTGTAAGAGATTTGGATGAACTGAAACTGCTTCTGGAATCATAGCTACTCCTCTTAGCTGTTGGTAATTGCAAGTATTTCCAACAGAAAATACCTGAAGCACAAGTTAAATTACCCAGCAACTGGAAGGTGAGCAGTGTATCAGACAAATGTTGTCTGTTTCTTGAGTGGAGTTAGTGTTTCTCAGCTGCTTGTGGATATTTTACTGTTACAGTCAACTCTTTCTAAAACCGAGTCTCAGTGTAAAAGTGCATGAAAAACATTGCTGCTCTTTATAGTACATGAACATTTATAAAGGTCTGTCGTGCTCCCCCCCCCCCCCCCCCCCCTTTCTTTTTTTTGGTAATTGTGATTAATAACCTCAATACTGAGAAGATTTTTAGCCTTAAAGAGTAAATGGAGGCATAAATGATTTTAGAGAGGTTCAAATCCTGGTATACTTTTTCAGGCATATTTGTCATCAAAGCCTGAGTAAAGCAATAGAGCAAAAAGTGTTTGAACATTCAAATGATTTGAGTTTTGGAAAAGGCTCTGACTATCTTAGCATTATATCACCTTATGCCACTGTCATTGGTGTTTAATACCATTCACTCACTGGTGCTGGCTATGACCTGGTTGGCCCAGACAATAACCATCACCCTGAGCTTGACAGATCATTAGAGGGAGGAAAAGTTTTTGTGAGATTAGTCAATACATTTTCCCAGGGCTAAGATAAAAGATCCAAGAGTTTATAGTAGACAGACTGCCAACGCTCAAAGTGATACAACTTTCCTTTGTTTTACTTGTCTCTTTTGCTCTTTAGGTTTCATTGACATATCTCTGTCAGGCTGTTTACAATTTGTTATGAAAGTTATTCTTCGAACACAATATTTCATGGGCTATGTAGCCTATGTAGCTATGTAATTTGGAGATTAGAATTGCAAGGACTGCATCAATTTAATAAATCAGCTATAAAAATGATGTTTGGTATTACTATTTAAATTCTTTAATATTTACCTGTGAGTCAAAAATGAATACTGGCAGTGTGTATAATTAGTGTGTATAATTAGACAAATTTTTTCAACATTATGTTTATAGTGTTTTTTGTTGTTGTTGATTTCAAATTTGATCTGGTGATATATATTGTCTAATTTTGCCTCATCATTTTGCTGCGTTATTAATGGATACTTAGTTAAATATCTAAATTTGGGGGGATGGGAGGTATATATTTAACAAAATACGCAGATTACATTGCCTAACTGACCTTTTCTCCATCAGTCTTTCCTTGTTTGTATTCTAAAAAGCATATCAAATGTTCATGCAGCTTCCTTGGTCATTTCTGCTTCTGTTTGGAGCAGGCCAATACTTTTGTACCCTGATAAGATCAGATGTGAAAACAGCAAAGATTAATAGAAAACAGTGATCAAATTAAGTTTAGTGTTTTTAATTTTTTTTCCCTTTGGCCTTGAAAGATGATTATCAGGCAGATGCAATGGGACAAAAACATATAAGGTGTGGAAATTCAGATATCCAAGTCTGACTTCTATTTATTCCATTTTCCTACTGTAGAAAGGCAATTTGAAGTATGGATGTGCTGGCATTCCTGACCACTAAAGTACTATTTCAGTCACTAAATAGGTGAAGAATAGGCGGGTAGTAGTGCCAACATTCCTGAACATTGCCTGGTTACTGACTGTCCTGGGCTCCAAAACTGCTTCCATAGACAGAGGCTTTTCAAAGTTTGGACGGGAAGCTGTTCTGAAAGAGAAAGAAAGGGTGAATAGGACATTTTTGCAGGAAGAAAGATGAGAATGGTAAGTTATTTCTTCAATATGGTTAGATTTCAGGAAGCAAAGTTACTAGCTTATACCTGCAGTGGATTCAGCACTGTCGTGCTGGGCTTGTATAACACGTCTTGAGAGATGTTTCATCTTAAATTAGCAACAAACAAACAAACAAATAATCCAAAACCAACCAAACAAATAATAACAAAACGAACACATGCAAAAATAAAATAAAATAAAATAAATGAACAAACAAAAAAATCAAACCCACCACCATCAAAAAAATCCCATGCTTTAAAATGCCCTTTTCACATTTCTCCTAACCCAAGTGAGCCTTACTCTTATCTTTTGCGAATGTGTACAGTGAATGGTTTGTATATTTAACTACTTACATTGGGGATGAGTTCAATTCAGTTTAATTACTATTTTGTATGGGCTGATGCAGAGCTCTAATACTTTGTTGTACTGATTTTCAAGTGATACTGGATATAGAAATGTCAGAGGAAGAATCAGCAAGATTGTGTCTAAATAACAACATAATTAATCTCCTATTATGTAGCACCTTCATCTCATCCTGCAGGATGCAAAAAGAATTTAAAGAGCTGGTATAAGAGCAGTGCAAAGGGGGGTGAAACATGCATGGTGACTGTTTGTAGGACAGAGTGTGGCAATTGTATAACATCATTATCATAGTGCACAGCAGTAAAAACTGATTTATCCAACAGAAGCAGCAGCAAGAATTTTTTTTTCTTTCGTGGCAGAATATCTAAATTGGTATTTGGCTCATATACTGGAGTAGATGTATAAATTCTGGACTGAACATTATTGTTTGATATCCTGATCCCCCTGATCAAACCTTTGATAACTCATCTAAAAAGTGAGGTCTGCCAGTACAGCATTTACTACTGACAAAACTTGCTTTGTAGCATTTCTGCTGAAGGAAAAGTGGTCCCTTTCCTATGAAGGAAATATGATATGGACTAGCCTTCTTCTCTTTAGGGAATAGGGAGGGTTATAGCCAACGGTTTAAGATATGTTGCTGAGCTTTTCTTAGGTTTTATTTTTTATTTTTTTTACTTTTTGGAAGCAACTCCTGTGTTTAACTTGGCTGGGAATGTAGTAAGTAGTGGAATAGGCACGGAATGATAGGTTGGCATTTGAAAAAGGTGTTAGAAAGATGCAGAACACCCAGGTGCTAAACCCTGGGTGGAAGACAGGTGCTGAGAAGTGGAGAGATGCAATTCATCTGCAGTGGAAACACTACTTCCCTGGGCGTGCATGTTGGTGGCGTGCCTCAATGTGGAAAGGCAACAGATAGCATCTGCTCCCTGTCCCCATCTTCCAGAACAGCAACTTTCTTTATGAAATGAAGGTCTTTGTGTTAGTGGGAATGTATGACAATGTAATGTGACTTTTGGAAGGGTTACAGAAAGTTCTGAATGATGTATGAAATGAAAAATCCCTGCCTGGTTCAGAGAAAGCATGTACAGCACTGGATGATACACTGCCAACAGTTCTAACAAGGGGCTCCTTCACAGATTTTCCACCTCAATCAGCAGTGCAGTTGACATCCCCTGAGCAAAATCTCCCCTCTACTTTTTTTTTTTTTTTTTTTCTCTCTGTACGAGCAAAGAAAAATTCTCCAGTTTTATAGCTTACCCACTGCCCAAAATACTCGTTCAATAATCTTTCTCTGCTTCCAGTTGTGACAGTCACTATCGGCATGCATCCTCTCCCTGTAATTCATTCAGGCTCTTTCAGGCATTTTTATTGTAAATTTATTCTCAACACACTGGGAGGGGGGAACAGGCAAATCTTGATCGGTGATCTAGTCAGTGATGTGTAATATCTGCTGGTCAAGTCCAATGCAAAAAATAGTGAGGAGATAAACAATAAGGCCAGGTAAAGAACGATCATCTAGTTTAATCTTTCCATTGCAATGAACGAGTGTGTTTTAATACAGCCAGACCCTAGCTGGTATATATTGGAACACAGAATGGTTTAAATTGTATTTTGGAAAGCAATGGCTTGCAGAAGGACTTAGGTGGCATCACAGATAATTCCTGTAACTTGAATATTTGCTGCTGTGCTGTAGCAAAAAAATAAGAGCTGACATGATCCGTGAAAACAGAAATACTTAGCACTATTTGTAAGTTTTCCCTTGGATGCTCTGTCCTGTTCTGCCCAAGCTGAACTATGAAATAGGTTACAGCATTTTATAAAACAAGCATCAGGAGCTTAAGGAATTCAGAGTATTCAGTTAACTGAGGAGCAGACTGAGAGGCAATCTGAATAAGATACCTGGTAGCAGAGGCTTATCCACCTGGCTGTCAGAAGCTGAAGTTCATCTAATTCAGTCTTGAAAGGAGAAGCTGTTTTCTGGCTGCAGGATCTATTCAACATCAGAATTTATCCTCCAGGAAAGACATAGAAAGAGTGGTGATCACTTCAAACCTTTAGATGAGCCTGGGCTGAATGGCTCTGGCCCTATACAGCTATCCTTGCTCCTTCCTTTCATTTAGGGCAGAACATTGGACTGAAAAGCTTTTAGCCAGTGACTCCCCATGAAGACAATTAACAGACCTGAATGTCGTGGCTCAGCGTTTCAGTGAGCTGTCTGAAGAAGATCAGGGTAGATTTCTTTTCATCTCCTTCCCTTGCATAAGGAACAAAGAATTCTGGATGTTCTTCTTTTTGTTGTGATTAGCTACTTTCCTCTGCAGAATCAGAGATTGGCTGCAGCAGGAGATCTCTTCGTAGGTGGTATAGCGAGTGATTATATATTGCCTTAGTAGGCCTGGGAGGGAATTTTCCCTGGGTCAGGTTGGCAGGCTGTGTGGATCTTTCACCTCATATAGCATGAGGTGTGGTTCATCTGCTAGGATCATTTGTGTACATCTCACATGATTAATTCCTTGCCTTTGCAGGGCTTCCTCTGGTCTTGCCAATTCTGTGTCTGTGGCAGATAGTTTCCTAAGCACAGGAGTGCTTTGCCCTCACTGAAGTCTTTGGGCATCAGCTAGGATATTTCAGTTAAATTTAATGATCTGTGAATACACAGTAGGTGCATCTGGTATCCTTTTTGGCCATAATTTTGGGGGAATATATATATATATATGCATATGCTATCTGATTGGTTAAGGCTGGGGAGGTTATTTAGGAAAGGATGCTCTTCTGTTCTGAAAAATGGCCTGACTCCTTCAAAGCGCTTATCTTGGCAGTCTGAGAAAAGCTTGGTCTCTACTGAGCACAAGTCCAACTTTCTTCAGTTTAATTATAGGGACCAACCAATAAATAGCCATCAGATTCTATGTTTCCATATGTAAAAACATGCAGTTTTGTGGATTAATCTCAACCAGGAGTATGTTCTGTCTGGAAGGACATCCTTTTCAATTAACTTTTTGTCTCTGTACAGAAGCAACCAATGTGAAAGAAAAGATAACTCATTTACAGCATTCTTCTTGCAGCTAAAGTAACCAGGTAGCAAATGAATTCCTGTCTTGCTGTGTGTCAGTACTATAGGAGTATCATTTCTATAGTAACTTCTCAATGTCAGTGAAGTCAGCGAGTAGTTCCCGAGTTTAAATCCTGTTTTACAAAAGCATGTAAGTTACCTCTTAAGCCTGACTACTTCAGCAAAACAACAAAGCCTGTCCTCATGACACAGAACCTAACCTGCTGTATCGGCAGACAAGTATTTCTGAATGTTCATGTATATGATATTATGGTATAATTTGCATTTTAAGAAAACTGCGGTTTTGCTGGAGCTAGGATTTTACAATACAAGTATACGCAGGTGTGCAAAGACAACGTATACATGAAACGTTAAGCTGAAGTTCTGCTATTTATAGAATGTGTAGCAGCAAGATAGAAACAGACATCACATAAGCAGCATTGTCTTTCGATTCCCAATCAAAGAGAGACAGAGATTTGTATTTTTCATGAAATGGCCTTTGCAGGAATACCGTAAGCAATCAAGATTCACTCTGTGCATATCAGGAAAAACCATGCCATTTGCACATGTTTGGCTTCATCCCATAAAGTAGAAAACAGCAGCCATTGTGTGATTTCATTCAAATGCTATCTGTTGTTCTAAATCTTTCTTCTTTGCACCCCAAACTAAAAACTTTAAAAAAATAATAATTGAAAAACAGAATAAAGTATTTCTAAGCTGAGTTGTCCTTAAAAATTCGAATGAGTCATTTAGATAACATTCACAATACCAGCAGCTTCAGGGCACTTTAGAGAATATGTTTCAGCACAGAGACATTTGAAACAAAAATTGTAATGTTCTAAATGGAATTAGATGAGCGAAACCGTGTCATACAGAGATGAAATATAAATAAGTGCTTTAGGCCCACTCCATGAAAAATGTATGTGTTTTTTTAAAAGCATTTTTCTTCTGCAATGGTTTCATTTCTGTAGAAACCAGTGGTTGGTGTTTTGTGTTTTTTTTTTCCCCCTCCTCTTAGTGCATTCTCCTAGAATGTGCTTTTGCCACTCAATAAACCCTTCTTTCCACTAAATGTCTGTCTCTGTATTAAGCCCCCAAGGAACTGTACAAGCCAAAGGCAGATGGAAACAATAGGCATTCCGTGTTCAAATGTACAACCTACAGAAAGTTCATCTGTCAAAAGTCTGAGGAACATTTCCAAGGAGGCTGCTTCATAAACAACATCCACATGGGGCAAATCTGACTTGTGCTACTGCTTTTCATGTATATATTCCATAAGAATTTCATATACTGTTTACTCCTCAATTAATAGTTAAAGCAACATTTACAGAAACTCGTTCCAAATCCCAGTCCCAGTTCTTCTCTCCTTACCCTCCTTAAATCTGTTCATCTTTTAGGCACCCTGACTACTTCCTTATTTTTTACAGAAATGTTATCCTAACCTCTCTATTAGACCAAAACACTCAGAGCTTTATGAACTCTATTTTTGTACCCGCTGGAGTTCTGCTCCTTCATTGGTAAGCATGCAAACTCTACTATTGTACCAGTCCTTGAGATATCAATCATTAATACCAATATAGTAGTGTTGAAAGTTAATCTAAGCTTTTGACTCATGTTTGTAAGACGGAAGTCATCCTGGTTGGTACTGTCTGGCAGATAGCATACTTGGTTTTTAAAGCTCTGGTTACTTACGGTCAATGTTTGCCTTCATTCCTTGGCTTTGTATTAATGAAATATTTTTAATGTGATTAAGATGCTGATTCTATGATGTTGTGAAATCACCTTGGCTCCCATGGACTTCAACACCTTCTCAGATCAGACCCCAGATTAGCGGCAAGGAAAACAGGGAAGACTTTGTCCGTACTTGGATGCTGCAGGAGTGATTCTGAGCTTGTTCTAGTGTAATCCAGAGCTGAGAACAGCAGAGCTGGAAAGCTATAAACCACCTACTCATAGGCCATATATGTGTGTAGAACACGTGTTCTTACATCAGGTCATGTGTGTGCATGTTCTGTCCCCAAATCTTCTGAACATATGGACATATGAGCATGCTCAAAATAGGCAGCTGATTCAGAGTGCTCTCATCATACAAATGGAAGCAGATAGCTTCTGGATTAGGCCAGTCACAATTTACCTTGACACACAAGTCTCATATCTGCTACTTAAAATCCCAGGTAGAAGTTTCTGGTGCCCAAAAAGATGATTAAATAGTGTCATTAGAAAATTAGCTCCTATTTTGCATGTCTTAGTCACCCACAAATGCAAGATTCATGTTTGATCTGTGGTTATCAAAATTATAACATGTTGGAGGGTGACTTGAAACCAGAGGTGTATTACATACAAAATCTCCTAGAACTGAAAGTACAACCAATTCTTAGCCTCTGACTGGACTTCAGAACTGTCATTTGCAAATAATTGAAGCAGAAGAATGAAAAACCACCCCAGAGGAGTGAAAACTACAGAATGACATTTTGTCATGTGCCTAAAGAATGTTATAATTTCCTGCCAGGTGGCATCAAATGCATCTGAATGAGCCATTTCCTGGGTGGCGGGGTGCTGTCTGAACTCCTTGCCTGAGCTGGATGGAGATGCAGGGCCGGGGATGACAATGGGACCAGCTGCTTGTTGACAGCCTCAGGTAGGGTTTCTCTAGTGGTTCAGGCTCTGAGGTCACCAATAAATTGTTGTCTGTTACAGCTATGGAAGCTGCTAACTTCTCAAGGTTTGACCAGTGTAAGGAGAGAAATTGCAGTCTCACCCTCTTCATGTAAGGTTGAGAAGGAGCACAGGCTGGATCTGATCTTAAAATGGATCCAGGCCACCTCATGGCAGGTGCTAAGTGTGTTTATGGCTAACTAATGACAGCAGTTTTTCATCTCCCAGACTCGGGGCCAAAAAGCTCCATTAGTAAAATGCTGACACAGTCCGTGTGTTTCATTGCCCTCTGGCGGCTAGACCACTGGAGTATAAGGCTATTGCTGTTCCCAGTTGCAGGATATGTTCTGGTTGTGTAAAAGAAGCAGACACTAGAGGAAGCAGAAAATTGTGCAAATACTGGTCAGGGCATTATTCTGTATGAACTTTTGCTTTAGTTTATCATGAAATTAGTAAAACAAAAACAATGGGCCAATGTCTGCTATCAGTTACTCCTGTGTAAATCCAGAGATTTCTGCTGGAGTCAGACCCATCATTCTGGATTTGTTGCGCAGAGAGGTGGAAAGTGGCTCAGAGTGAACTGAGAACTTTTAAATTGCCTGACCATTAATCTATAGTAAAGAAACAAGTTTGTCTTTGTAGCACGTGGGCAGTTTTGTGGAGAACATACAGGAAAAAATTCTCTGTGAAAATCCAAGAGCATTTGGTACAATATAGTCACTAATGCCAAAATGCCAGTGGGCTGAAATGAAATCCCTTTCCTATAACAGCCCCTTCTTATGAAAGCAACTTGCTTGCTGATGTTGGGCACCTTACCTCCCAAGTGCTGTAGCCTTAAATCACTGACAACCTTTCACGTGTTATATTGGATTTTAGCAGATGAGGTCAGCTTCTGCTTTACGTTATGCTGGTACTAGTAGAGTAAATGTGAATTTACATCCATGGGCCTGCTGTCTGAGATGTGTAAGAATATGAATATTTTAGCATAAGTGACCTACTGTAAAACATTCTCTTTCGTTCTTGCTAGAAATGGTTCCCAGGAGAAAGATACTGCAAAAGGGAGTTGACAGCCTTGGAATCCAGTCTTTTCATTTTTATTTATGCTAGTTTGTTTACTTCAGTAGCTGTCTACATATATGCTAATGATCATTTGCATGTCTGTGGTATTTTTATAGGTGGGGAAGAAGTCAAATATATTTAACAGTTTGCTACCAGGAATAGGTCTTTACAAGTCATGACAAAAGCACGGTAGGAAGTAAGTCACAGAAGCAATGCTTTTCCCAGTTATGCTGTAACAGTTTTGACTTTGCAAGGTTATCTACTATCACAAAGAAGTCCAAATCAGGAGAGCCAATGGAGAATTTTCTTTGTGGATTGTTAGCATCCCAGCTACTTTGGCTTGCATTTGTCATGGAATATATTAAAATAGTCATATTCCACAGTCCACACAGCATGTCAGCTTTGAGACAAGTACTCTGAAATGTGCTCACAGATGATAAATTGCACACTATGTCAACTACATCTTTGTCATGAGATTCTATTTTCTATTTATAGTTGAAATGAAGCACTTGAGAAAAAATCTAAACCAAAGCAATTTCACAGAAATCTCATAAGTTTTTCCTTATGTGTATATCAGTGAAAAGACCCTCCTGTGCTATTTTTCTGCTCTGTGGGGGCTCCAACAATCAACTTCTGAGATCAAAGCAGGATGATCTCAAGATTGTGAAACTTATATGGGTCCATGTAATCTAGCTAGTGTGCCTTTGGAGTATGTTCCCTTTCAAACATTAAGGGGAAAGAACATTTAATCACAACACAGTGAAAATACATACAAAATTTGATACAGTTTTTGGGAATCAAAACCAATTATCTCCATAACAGATGAGATTATTTAGTTACTTCTTTGGCTTGTCGTACTAGTTTTGTTTGAAGCTGTCATTGATGTCAGTGATGTATTTTGCAGATCTGTGCATAATTTTTTTTCTTCTAAGAAGACTTCCCTTCCATTTATGCATCTTAAACACGTAATCTGCTGCAATGGAATTGTGGACAGCAGAAACTGGAAAAGAATACATGTTTGGAGATAGCACTAGTTTGGCTTTGAAGCTAGAAATGCAGCTGTGTTTTTTTTTTTCAGATTACAGCAGCCTACTTTAGGAAGAGCATGTCTGGATAGCAGTGATGATACGCTATGGCTGGAGATCTCCTGGATAACACTGGCCTAGACGTGACAGGATGTTCTGCAACATGATGAATGATTACTTAAGATAAGTACCCCTTCCAATGGCATCCTCCTGCCACCCTGGTCTTCATGGGATGCACAAGGAATGTTTCTTGCCTCAGAGAGAATCATCCAAGCAAGGACCTAAGATTAGTGAAGGGTGAAGTACACACAGGAAAGAAGCACTGCTGTAACCTTAGCTATTCATTGAGTGCCATGATCTAGCATAGGAATGTATATGCAGGGCATTAGCAGCAAAAGAAACCATTGTAGTATCAATATACTGCTGAGCTAAGACGCTGAGATGGTTAGTAAAACTAGTTGCACTAGTAAGGCCATTGATCATACTTAGCAGCTGTTTTACAAATAGTGATCTATTAACTTGTGCCCAGTCTTGTAAAATATCTGCATCTACTGCCTTTTATTTGTTTGTTTGCTTGTTTATTTTTGCCTGTAGATAATTCCATTGACATTACTGAGGTTTTGCATAATAGGTAGGCAAAAGGAATATTTTAAGAAAATTGTTTTATGGAAGAAGGGATCTTTAAAAGCTACAAATAAGAAAAAATCTGATGTTCTTTCAGTTATCAGGCCACCAAAAAGCACATGAAATCCACTCTCCTTGATTGGCGAGAGCACCATAGAAACAGTTTGCTTTTCTTCCCTCCTCTCTTCCATCTCTCCTTAGTCATCATCTCCAGCTCTTCCCTTCTGTTCCCATTCATGAGCTTGTTCTGTGCACCTACCAAATTTTGGATGACCTTAGAAAGCAAACCTCCCTGTGCTGCAAGTTTGGTCTGCTCATACTGCCAGCTTTCTGACAGCATTGTGCTTAATCAGACAGCTTCCTCCTCTGTAACTTGTCTGTCCTGTTGAACCAAATCTTTTTACTCAGAGTAACAATGCTGTTTTGCTTAACTGGTGTGATGGCAGAGATTAGTGAAGATATCTGTCTGGATGCTGATGTGAGATGCACTTTGGTCAAGTATCTTTAACTTTTACTGCACTGCTCTGTTGTTTGCTTATTTGTTTAAAATGCTCTTCTGTTACATCTGCAGTGATGAAAAATAAACTAGCTGGCATCCAGCTCTGAAACCATGATGTTGGTGGGGGAGGGCTGCCCACTTGAAAACAAGCAAGAAGTCTTACAAATATTTGGACTGATTAATTCACCAGCTTTTCTTTACAGAACTCTTTTGTGGTATAAAGCCATTCATTGACCAAGAGAGTAAATTGTCCATTTAGTTACTGTTTTGTATTTCATGTCAAACAAAAGCCACCGCCTCCTACAACAGTAACAGCTGAGTATTTTCACTGCTTATGCAGTTTCGTCTTCTAGCTGCTGGATCATCAAAAATTCTAATCAACTCTGATCTAACACAAAGTATTATGTGGCATTCATCATCTGTTTTAGCCTTTAATGCACCATGCAGGTTTTAATCAAAGGTATGCAACCATTAGCAAAAAAGAATGACAAGAATTATGATGGTGTCCTAAACAGAGCTCTTAAGCTGACATCACAGGCAGCAGATAAGTTCACCTCCCCCTGCCGAGTACAAATACAGGCAAATAAGATGGGCCTTGTCTGAAATGATTGCACGAGTGCACCACTGAGGTTTCAGGGCCATGACTTCCATTGTTTTGTTTTAGTACTAAGTGCTAAGGCTTATTTGCTTGGCTTTCCTGAATATTGAAAACAAATGTTGGCACTATTGGCTTGGTTTGTGGGGGCTGCTGGATCATCTTCTTGGTTGGGTGGGTGCAGTTATCTTCCACCATTGTCAGAGGGAGCCAAGGCAGTGAGTGGCAAAACTAAGCCCAGCACCTTTCTTATGGCAGACAGGTCTTTTGGTCTCTCATCTCTTCCCAGGTGAACTCCGTTAGTCATCCCTTGTGTTTTTCTTCAGGACAGGACTAAGCTAGGTTGTTGCTGGCCTGTGGGTAAAAGAGAACAGAATAATTAGTTGGGACCATCAAGGATCACCTTGCCCAACTACCTGACCGCTTCAGGGCTAACCAAAAGTTAAAGCATGTTATTAAGGGCACTGTCCAAATTAGTACTGTCAGCTGTTATGTCCTTGTGCTCTGAGTGCATATAGGCTGCAAGCTTATCCTGTGTCTCCTGTGTTTGGTCTCTGCTCCAGCACCTCTTGCTTCTCTGCCTATTTCATCAGAGACATCCATCCCCAACAGGATGGGAGCAGTCACCTCCTGCCTTTCTCTGATTCACTGCTCAAAAAGCACCAGGGTTTTCATTTGACTATAAGATACGCATTCAATACCAGGTCAAGAAGTTCCTCCTTCTACTTCTCCACTGACCCCAGTCCAGTAAATCAAAGAAAAATAGTGAAAACCTCATAGGTCATGGTTTACAACATGCCAGGTTTGGACTGAGATTTGTTCTTTGCATACAGTCCTGGGTTTTCCCCTTGCTTATATCCTGGCAGGTTGCAGCTGGTGACTGCCAGTCTGCAGATACTGTGGCCTTTGTTTCTTGCTTTATGTGACAGAGCATGTTATCAAGCTTTGGATCAGTTTGGCATGGGAAGGAGACACTGTTTTGTGCTGCAGAATTGCTTCATTTCTGCCTAGTTGAGGGAAGGGTGAAGGTCATCTTTACAGAGAGGGGAGCAGACTGTGAATAAAGTAGTGCAATATTTCTCCTGCCATGTGAACTCATGAGTGTGACTTGCGGGTGGGGGACGGGGGGGGGACGGGACTGGTGTGAGGGTGCAGGACCTCACGTTCGCTTGTGTGTCCGTGGGGTAGGCTACCCATCACTGGGGCAGAGGGCTGGTGATCCCTAAGACATCTGAAGTTCTTCCTTCTCCCTTGCTCAGTTCTTGTGTTGGCAGAGCTGCTTCAGCTCCCAGCTTAAAAATAGGTGTTTGAGACCTGTTTCAGCTTGCAGCATTTCCTTGAAGCCATGACAGCAGCAGGGAATGAAGCCATGTTTTGCTCTTTGGCTGTGCCTCACACAGCTGCTGCAGGCAGGGTGGGGAGCTGACAGTCACCCAGGGAGCCTGTTGTGAGCGGGGAGTCACTATTTAAATGAGTGATCTAGAGGCCTTTGGGCTTGTGAAGCCATGCTGCAAATGGTTGTGTGGGTGGATTTCCTCCTCAGGCTTGCTCACACAGTGTATGAACTTGGTGAAATATGTTTGTTGATTTGGAGGTATTCAGCAGAATTTCCCCACATCATGGTAAATGTAGAGGACAGTGCTGTGGGTTCAATTCCCTCTTATAAATCATTACCACTAGCAGGAGCTGGCCCTGGACAGACATTAGAATTGGTTTTTTCATGTGTTTTCTGGGGGCTGTGACCTGATTTTGCTCAGGAGCTTTGTTCAGTGAATAACCTCAAGTGGGGGCTGGTGTTCAATAGGACTGCATGTGTACTTGCCTAGATCCAGCTCCTGTGTTCAGCTCTCTGCCAGACCAAAGTCTCAGGCACGCCTGGGCTTTCTCACTGCACTCGTTGCTCTCACAGAAGAAATCCTATATAAATTGCTCTCTTTTCTTTTGACGTGGCCTTTAACGTGCAACATGTGGCTCTTTTAATGACCATTTCTGGCAAAAGGTTAATTTATCTGGGGGTGGAGGGAATAGATGCTTTAAATCTACCTGTGCTTCCTGTGCCTGGCCTGTGCCCAGCTGTGCATGGAAGTCAGAGAATTTCCACAGCACCTATGGCCCAAACAGTGGGATTATATTTTCAATTTCCTATTTAAAAAGGCTAAAAAAAAAAATAAACAAGTTTCTGTTGTTTTAACCCAGGTAGGTCATTTGCTTTACTCTATTTGTAGGTATCGGTTCATCATTGTGGTGTATTGTTTTGGGTTCCAGAGGTGGGTAATCAGCAATACAGTGTTGCAGAGATTTAGTTCCAGGTCACAGACAAGTAATGAAAAAACAGCAGTCACTGAGGATTTGATTTACACACTGCAATGACTGTGTGATAGCCCCTTTTGTGAGAAGGAAAGTCTCCCTCTGGAGACCGCATTCTAACCAGTAGCAAACATTCAAGCTCCCTGGTGCTTCAGATGTCAATTATACCAAAGCCTCTTATTGTATAATGCAGGTCTGTTATAATAATAATGTCTGGAACAGCAATAATAATGTGAATGAATTTCCAAACAGTGGAGATGGGAGGGGGAGACTGATCAATACCACACTAATGATGGCCTTGTCTTTCACTGAAATAATTGTGATAGGGTTTATAGCACTTCCTTCCTACTCCATGCTGTGCAGCAGTGTTGGTTTACTGCCTGCTGTTATTGCTTTTGTATAAAAAGGTGTTAAAAAGAAACGTCTGTCAAGTTTTAAGGCTGCAAGTCTTTTTTAATGCAGTGGGGTTGTTCTAGTCAAGATGGTCTGAGGATATGAGAGATGCAAGGTTTACAGGGAGAAATGAAATCTTTTATTAGACATGCTGATGCAGTTGGGAAAAAAAAAAAAAGAAAAAAAAAAAAAAAGCCTTTGGGCTCAGAAATCAGTAGTAGGGTCCCCCATTTTTATAGTGAATTACTCATTCTTTATCACAAAGATGCCACTTCAAGGCCAGATTTTCCAAGTGATCTCATCCTGCTTGTTTGGACATAGGTTACTGCTTTGAAAGAGAGTGTGAGCACTTGAACACATAAGAGTTCAAAGGAAAAACTCTCTTGCATGCTAACTGTGTTTTCTATTTATGTGACCCTGTTCCTTGTCTGATAATCACGTGGGGTTTTCTCTGTTCGTCCACCAAATGTATAGCATGCACACTGAGACCCATTGGAAGAAATATCTATTGAATCTTCTGATTCAAAAAGAGATGAATTCTTTGTTTAAGAGAGTCACTTTTTGCTTCAGTATTTGTATTCACTCAGTGGGAAGCCATGTCCTCACAATGTGTTTCTGAATTTTGGCGGAAAGTAGGAAGGTAACAACATATTGGAAGTTATTTGTTTGTTATATAATAAGTCCTAACGTCTTCTGCAGTGTCTCAGAGTTACTTTATTTCTCAATATGCTGGAATGATGGATTCCATACATTTTGTTTTGTGAAGTGAGAGAAATTGAAAGAAATCATAGCCCGAGTCTAATGATAAAAATCCCCTCTGTTGAAGCTCTTCATTACAGCACTTTTCAGAACAGAAAAGACGAACTGCTTTTGCAGTGGCACAGGTCCAATCTCAAAGTAGAATCAATTGCTTTGCCAATGCTGAACACAAAGGATGTTCATTGTTTGCAAACTGAATTTTTCTTAGTGCGTGCAAAACTGATGATCAGATTTTTTTTCTTTAGAGAAACCCCTGCAGTGAAAAAACTGCAGCTGATTCTGTACTTCCCATCCTGGTTTGCAGGAAGGCTTCTTGCTTCACAGTATGATTTCTTCATAATAGCTGCATGACAACAGCATGCCAATGTTTTGAAAAAGCAACAGCCAATGTTATAATGCAGTTGCTTATGTTAGTGAATCTCTGTTGGTTTTTTATTTTTCCTTGAGAAAATAAATTTGCCTTTGTGATTTTACTCTCCTGAGGCTCACCTTGCTATATATAATAAACCTGTATCTACATCTGTCTCTTTATGTATATAAGGTTTGGCAGGTGTCAAGGGACCTTCCTGGGCTGTCCCTTCCTGTCACAAGTACTGCATTGTATCATGCTTGGCATCAACTGATGAAGTTCTATATGAAAAATACGGAAAGGCTTCCCACCCCTCCTTCTTTTTATTTTTTTATTTTTTTATTTTTTTCTCCATGCAAAACATACCTCAGAACCACTTCAGATGTGACCTTTTTTCGATTATCTAAACATACTTCTGGCTGATTCCTCCCTGTTCCTGTGCCAACACTGTCTTATATTCTTCTTTCCTTCTCTCTTATTCCTCCCTGGTATATTTGCTGAGAGTAATCACATCTCTTTGCACATCTTTTGATGCTAAGCCAGAATCTAACAATACAAATTCATTATGGGGTGGCAAAATCTCACCCAGGTATTCATGTTTAACCCCTGGGAGATACAAGATAGGGCATCTACCTGAACTCATCCTGACTGTGACTGCAGTATTTTGTGCCTTCAGGACTGGTTTCCTAGAGGAGGCTGGTGATGCTAATGTTGTAAAGTTGTATTTATTTATTGACTGTATCAACTGCAGAGGATTCCCTGAAAGCTCCTCTGTGCCAGAGCTTGGGCTGTACATGTTCCATGGGAAACCGTCCCGCTTGCTGACAAGAAAGTGAAAGTAATCTAGATGCTCCATTAGCAGTATGTATCAAAACTGAATCAATTGCTTATTTGGGTCTCCCTATATGTCTCTTTATGCAACATCTCCCAGTTGGCTGCAGTTTCCTCAAAAGTCTGTGCAGCTTAATGACATGTTGTAAATTACTCTGTGGTTTGTGGAGGTGTTCAATATTGGAAATTCAAGTTGTGCTGCCTGTTTGTTATTGGTCACATGTGGCACAGTTTTTTTTCCCTTACTGAGCTTAGTATGTCTGGATTTTCTATTGAATCCTCAATTTACTGCAAGAAAGTTATTTGAAAACTTTCTGCCAAATATGCAGGGTTAAAGATTTGCTTACTCTTGTGCATTAGCACTGATTTAACATGACTACAGAGACAATGGTAGAAAGCTTAAGAAGGCTGTGTATATAGAAGCACTGATTTGTTTTTGAGTCTTGCAGAAATATGTTTGCAGTATTCCTGAGCAATCATGTCAATATATTAGCATAAAATCTCACTAATTTGTCATTTGCTGATATGCATCTCAAAATGACACAGGTCTCATCTGAGAATCTTTGCTAAACATTTAACAAACTGCTGTGGTGGCAATTTTTCCTATATGCTGCATATTCTTACATATTTTCCAATATATAGTACAATAGGATGAATGTTCATTTGTCCTCTTGGTAAGATGCTATATGGCACCAGTTATGACTTTTCTCAGATAAAAGAAATGGCATGCATTTTGTGAAGCATTCTTCTTTACTTCTATTCGCAGTTGTGTTTTTTTTTTTTTTCCTGCTTGTTCACTAATCGGCAGCACTGAGTAATTTGTAATCTGCCTTCCCACTAAACCAGTGAGTGTTTTCTGTGTGTATGCATGTGTTTATTAAGTCTTAGGATTCGTCTATGTTGTAACTAAAATGCAAAGAAACAACTACATTTTTATTCATAATATTTTGATTGAGGTCTGTTTGTAGACCCTGGTTTTGATGTAATTTAAGCTGATAAAAAAATTGTCATTAAGTTACACTAAAATGGCTCTGAAATCTGTGTCTCACTCTAACTACTGCTGAAATGCTAAGGGTGTGATTTACAACTGATTTAATTGGATTGGTTCCATTTACCATCTAAACAAGCCCTTAAATGTTGGAGTGTTTACCACCTGTTGTGACTCTTACCTTGCAGAGATCTTTGTTCACAGGCAGGAGGGCATGCACTGTAATAAGAGAGGAAAAAGGAGTGCTATAAATGTGCATCTCAGTCTGTGCATGCTGTTAAGCTTGCCTCTGGAAAAATGTGAAGTTTTTTTCTAAAATTACAATAAATTTCTTTAGTATAGTGATGATGATGATTTTTGCCAAACTTCTGACAAGTGCTGAATTTTCTGCTCATTAGTTGGGATAGTTAATGTGGGAAAAGTTTTCTTCATTGTAGTTACTCTAGTATATCATGCTAGCTCCTCTTATGCTGCTGGTGTGTAAGTCTAGGTCTTATAAAAGTTTGTGAACAGCAACACTGATAAAACAACACAAAAAAATGAATGTCTTTAAAATTTAATTACAATGATGTTTTCTGGAGCTGGGGCTTTAAAACAGTCAGTAGGAAAGATACATTTAAGACAGAATGGTCTATCCTGCAGAAACTCTGTGAGATATTTTGATGTTACCTGGATGGACTGGTAAGGGCCAAGCCTTCCTTCAATGATTTTCTGAAATGGTTCTGTCTTACCTTCTCCACTGGGAAAGGGATGGTAATAAGAGCTTGAAAAGTAAAGTTTTGATGGGACCCTTGTTGAAGATCAAGGACTGCTAGGAGGAGATGGAATCTAACTAAAGACATCCTTGCCAACAGGTTGGCTAACTTGGTGAGAAGAGCTTAAAACTAGGAACGAAACGGAAGGTAGATAATGACCCAACAGTCAAGTGAAGAAGTGGTGGTCTGGGCTGGTAAGCAAAGGGTGCAAGGTGATGTGGATGAGACAGCCCTGCTGAAACCAATAAGTGTTAAAGAAAGCCCACCCCAAGTGTATGCACACAAATAAGAAAGTGCCTGCAGTACAGCATAATGGGAAAACCACTGGTACTTTTATAACAAACAAAAAAAAAATAACAGTACAACTCTGTGCCTCTCTGAAGTGTCTCTACAGTAATGCACAAAGCCAGGAGAATGAACAGAGAGTTATAGGTCTGCATCCCTTTACAGGTCAATGATCTCTTTGGAACCATAAAGGTAGGATAACTCACACAAATGCTATAGCTGGATTAAAGGCATTTTAGGAAGGATGGCCCAGGAGGCCCGGCAAGGAGGGAGAGTTATTGTTTCCTTATATGTGGGAGAAAAGCAAGAATGCTTGGAGCTATGCCTAGGAATGGACAAAGGATCTCCTGACTTAAATATACAAAGGAAGAATATAAGAAGTGGAAGCAGGTACCTGTGACCCAGGGGGAATGCAGACACACTGGCCAAGCATGCAAGGATGGGTTTGGGAAAGCTCAATCCCACCCATTGTTGAATCTGGTAAGGCATGTGAGGGACAAAAAGAAGAGCTTGTACATGTACATCAGCTGCAAAAGGAAGACTAGGTAAAATATCTTCCTTTTCTAAGGGAAGGCCCTATGTAGCCACCTTTTGTGCTTTGTTTAATTTAACTAATTTTCACCTAGTTTAGCTGAAATTTTAGCATCCTGAAGTAGATGATGATTTTTAAGTATTTGATTATTACAGAATATTATAAGCATGTATCTTAACCTCTGCAGGGTCCTAAATATATTTTGCAATGACTTGTTTCTCAGGGAGAGTCCAAAACAAGAGATACGGACAAAAAACATGAATCTAAGTCTAAAATAAGATAGGATTCACTTGTTTAACCTTGTTGTTATAAAATTGTACATTCCCAAATCATCACTACTAATACAGAAAAAATAATAATAATAATAATAATAAAAGAGAGAGAAAAAAAAATGTTTTTACTTTTGAGGGAAGTTGGGTTTGACTTTAATTTTCTTTGAGCACCAGCTTGTATTTTCCACTACGTCAATGTTCATTTACTAAAACTAAAGATAAAAAATGATTCTGGGTTTAATCTGGGAGAGCTCAGGCCATCAAAAGGCCAACAGATTGGGGAAATACATTCAAAGAAACGACCATCCAAAAGCAGGAAGTCACCCTCCTATCACAGGATCACAGAATTGTAGGGGTTGGAAGGGACCTCAAGAGATCATTGGGTCCACCCACCCCCTGCCAAAGCAGGTTCCCTAGAGCAGGTTGCCCAAGTAGGCATCCAGACGGGCCTTGAATATCTCCCGAGAAGGAGACTCAGCAACCTCCCTGGGCAGCCTGTACCAGTGCTCCGTCACCCTCACTGTGAAGAAGTTCTTTTGCATGTTGGAGCGGAACTTCCTGTGCTCCATTTTGTGGCCATTGACCCTTGTCCTATCCCCACAGACCACTGAAAAGAGGTTGGCCAAATCCCACTGTCTCCAACACTTAAGATATTTGTAAACATTGATAAGATCCTCTCTCAGTCTTCTCTTTCCCTTCAAGGGATGTTTACCCCTACTTCTACCAGCAATTTCCTTCCTCTTTGACCCCATGTAACCCATTACTTCTTGTCCTTTTTAGTGTTCCACAATGCTTTGTTTCTCTTCCATGGCTTGACTTAAATATTACCAGTCCATTAGGCTCACTGTTTCCTGCTAGCCCAGCAATCACAATTAGAATGTCCCACATCAGAGTCTGATTCAGGCAGAAAGCCTTACTGGGACATGAGCTCAGTGGCAAAATCATAATCTAAAAAAAAAAAAAAAAAAAAAAAAAAAAAAAAAAAAAAAAAAGTAAAAATCTAAGTTTCAATAGGATTTTCTCAGAACCTTACTGGTTTCTTGAGATACTGAGAAATTGAATGCCTTTAGGCACCAAATTCTGGCACTTTATTCATTCAGTTTTCCACTTCTTTTTGTTTGTTTGTTTTTGTTTGTTTGTTTTTTCTTTTCCCACTGTTTAGACACAAATTCCTGTTATAGCTAAGATGCTATAATCTAGAAACCACTTTTTCATGATTTCCCAGGGCTTATCAGAATTATAGATCTCTCTGCTTACATATTGTGGGGATCATTAGTGTTCAGCTCTCAGCCACCTCCTCATTTCACCCAGCCTAATGATGTAAAAATAGAACACATTATTTGGGTGGAGGTCTATGTTGCTCCTATGCTGCCATGAATGAATGTCTCGAGTTGCTTCATACATTGGCTTTCACAGCATTCTTCTTTAATGGCTTCAGCATCTCTGTTTTCAACCTTTAGTGAATGCAAAATGCTGGATTAAATTAGTAAATGAGTCTCTAAGACCAGTGTGTTTATTGACTTTCATGTGCTCCCTCAAATTAAGGCTATTTATTGTCTTACTTTGCTACTCAGAAATGTTCTAATTCATCTCTAAGGTGAAGAGTAAAATGTATCTACCCACCTTGTACACATTCTCTGTTCTCCCAGTCTAGCTCTTCTCTCCTTTTCTATTTTTTCTAACCCAGATTGTATATATATACATTATGTATATATTTTACATAATACATAATGTATATATACATATGTATAAATTTTCATTTACAATTTATTTACATTTCTGTTTTAGTGTTCTATATTGTTAATATCTGATAGCCTCTTTAAAATGGTTCTTTTTTCCCCAGGAGTGACCTTAAGCATTTCAAAAAAATCAGGCACAGATTTTAGGATGCCAAATGGAGTTCTTAGCTGAATTCTCAGTTTGTGCCTGCAAGTAAACATGAGATTCTCTGCCTAGGTGGGTACCTCTCTTATACATGGAGCTTGCCAAAGCATTCATAGCATCATTCAGCATTCTCATTTCTCACTGATCAACAACCTTAAACCACAAAAAATTCAACTTATAAATACAACATTAATTCAACGGAAAGACAGCAGGCCCAAATCCTTTTCATTCTCAGTGCACTTACATTTTGTATTGTATACAAATTAATTAATTAATTCCCTAAACTTTTGGGGAGCAAGACCACATTATGTTTGTGATGTAGAAAGAAGTGTGTGTGTGCACTGCTGTCTTTAAGTATTGTCTAGGGTGCTCAGAGTAGTGTGTTATTTCTATAAGAGAACATGTTCATATTTTCATGCTTTTAGAAGTTTTAATATTAGATGGCATATTATGCCTGACAGTATTGTCTCTATTTGTAGAGACAACATGAATCCAGCAACCAGAGTTCCTGGACCATTCTCATGGTTGTTAGCTTCCTGCTGCAGCAAGAGCCCTGTCACAACAGGCTGCCTTTACCATGAGTTCTCTACAGCCATCTAGAAATGAACATATAAACTTTACAAGGATTTTACTGTCATAGCTCAAGCTCTAGATTTGAGCCAAAAAAAGCACCTCTGCCTATCAAGGTAATAATGTATTAACATTTTACATACTTGCATACTTTTCACTCCTTGTGCACTTTGGGAAAGTGGACGCAGGAAAAGTTATTTTTCTTTTCCTTTTTTTTTTTTTTTTTTTTTTTTTCTTTCTTTTCCTGATATTTCTAGAAACTACAGGTGTCTTATTTCATGTGGGGGTGGTTAGGACTTCTGATTCTAAAAGTTATATTGTGGGGGCCACACCCTCTGACTGAATTCAAGTGAAATCTGTATCTCTTCCTGGATTAGGTTTTGATACAGTAAATCATCTAGTTGGAAGTCACAGACAGTCATGTCATCTGAGCCTCAGGTGTAGTGCATAGGTATTAGGACACTGAAGGTAGGCACTATGAGAAAAGAAATCTTAGTGCTAACGCTCACTGAAATAAAGGATTTTTTTTTTATTTTTATTTTTTATTTTTTGTAGTAGGCTTCTGATAGCAATTGTATTTTGGACACCTACCACATTATAGTAGATTAATCCACTATTTTTCTTTTGGTTGGGAGGTGCAGTGAAAGAATTGAAATCGAATACTGCAACTCTCAATACTACTGATGACCCTGGAGACAGAAAACCACAATTATGGTATGGCATAGGTAGTTAAGTAAACTTGTTCTTTCCCCAGGCATCTTACTCAGATCTCTCTCGGCTTTTAGTTCTCCTCTACGGGAAGCTTGTAAACATTTCATCAGAGATTGTGCTGCAGAGAATCTCTTGCAAATTAAGTCTGATTTGTGTAAGCTAAATTCTGCTTCCAATACTCTTTTAGATACAGGACAATTAATTGCAGTAATAATAAAATCAAGGGAAGTTACATACAGAACGGGAATATGATACGAACAGGAATAATGAATGGGAATAAGATACAAATATTACTGCAAATATTGGGGGAAATCATTGCCTGGACTATGCACTCAGAGCTCTCTTGGACTGTAATCTATCCTAAACAACATACTAAACTTTCCTAAATCTGTTTTAAATCCACACATTTTGAAATTGTGGGAGGATTTGAATGTTCATGCTATCTTTGTAGCCACTTGATTGTAACTGACACTCCTCAGAAACAAAACAAAACAAAGCATGTTGTATCCCTCCAAAAGCTTCTCCCTTTCTCAGGACACTTGTAATTCTATTGTTGTAGAAGCTATTTAATCATTTTTTACAAAGTCATCTTAAATAAATGAGGTCTGTGAATGGAAAAATGACTTAGTGGGAACTGATATATAGAGAATGTTTTTAAAAAAGTATTATTTGCCTTCTGCCTTTTTTCCTCTGCTAAAAAAAAAAAAAAAGAAAAAAAAAAGAAAAAAAAAAGAAAAAAAAAAAGTAAGTAAGTTACTTATTTAAAATTTATTTCAAAAGCTGAATAGAAATAAGATAACAAAAATAACCAATTCTATCTGGCATGGTTCTATTCGTCTCATAATTATAGCATCATTACCTGGATTTTAGTAAACATTTGCCCAGTGCTGAAAGTATCTTAAATACACAGACAAAACACAAATCTAATAAATATACAGGAAAAATTGCATTATCCAAGTTATATCTATAGTTTGTGATTTCAATACCAGGTTAAAAGGAACAGGTGAAAAACTTCCACTTCAGATGTCTATATGGCTGGTGGTGATTTTTCCATTGATCTCTTCCCCAAAAGCTGTTGATGCACTGCCAAGTCACACAGAAACAAGGGTACATGAGGTCCTGCAAGTAAGATGCAAAGAGATTTTTTTAATATTTTTTCTTTCTTCCTTTTTTTTTTTTTTTTTTTTTTTTCTGCAAGCTGTCTACTGCCAAGTCTTCTGCTATAGTTGTTGACCTGGGTTGATGGTGTTGAAACCTCGGAAAAATCGTTCCCATGGCTCCACTTTTTTCCTTTGTTCCTTCTACCTTCAAATCCGACCAAATCACTCATGCCACTATCTGGAGAGGATTTATGGTTAAACAATGTCTCAGACTGGAATTTGGCATATTAGACTCCCATCCAATTGCATATGGACTAAAACGAGGAACTGCCTTAATACAAGGTGGTCTTTGGGCTTTCAAAGATAAACAAAACAAAACCCAAATTGATTGTTGAATCTACTGAAATTTTGGGTAGTAAGGCTCTAGATTTTCTTACTGTTGCTCTAACAGGAGGTAGTTGTGGCCAGGTAAAGAACTACTACTCCTTCAGGAATACTTTTAAATAATCTGCTTCTCTATGGAAGCTGTCAATTGCTTACTCAGTCTTGCACTCCATGTTTTTTTTTTTTTTTTTTTTTTTTTTTACTTGGGCCAAAAGAATGAAACTGTCTTACTTGTTTTAATGCATTCCTGATGATTTTGATGGAAGATCTAAATGTATAAAGAACACAAGATCCTGCCCACTAGCAGCCAAAAGGATAACGTTTCACATTCATTACTCCAAGGAATCAGGGAAAAAAAATAATCACTAAGAGCATGCTCTTGAAGTTAGGAAGAAATAAAAGAAAAGCTGTGGGTAAACTGAGAGCCATGTATTGGAATAGACCTTCCCATCTTCTCATACAGGGAGGCATTCTGTTTCCCCATACACTGTAACAGGAGAGCCAAGTAGTGCTTCCTAGCTTGCCTCATCAGATTGCCGTGTTGGTGGCTTTCAATCTGATCGTTAATTATTCTTTTTTATTGCATGTTTTTATATTAGACACTTAGCTCTTCTTTGTAATTAGATGTAGCGATTATAGTATCTTTTTATATTACACTGGAGTGTTCCTTTAATGCAGACATCAAATGAAACAAAACACATAAAGCACAAAAAAAAAGGGATCACAACAATAATGCTTGGGTCCGAAGGAGTGAAGAAGCGGGAAAAAGTGAGTTGCAGTTATTGCTTTTGGCTCCAGCAACCCTGTTCATTTTTTTTTTATTCTTCTCCAAATTATGCTTATTCATTTATTACAATTCACTGAATGAATTAAATATAAAACCAATCCAGATTTTTAAAGACAGACATTCTGTGTTGTATTTAAATGCAACTTTTTTCTTGTTGTTCAGTTGCTGGGAAACATTTTTCTTTTTAGTGTAAATGTTTCCTTGAGGAAAGGGTTATGTGGGGTGAGGAGAGAATACTCAGAGTGGAAGAAGATGAAGTAGAGTATCTAACAACACAGAGCAGATCCATGCTGTTCTTTCATGGCAGCCTTCACACAGTGAACAGCAGTCTAACAGCTTCCCTTTATCTAAGGAACAACACGTATTCCACAAGTACCATTGCACGTGGCTGCATCTAGGAGTTTGCAAACAGAATCACCTTCTCCCTGATAAAAATCATTAGCTGATGAATTATTCTGAAAAAAAGGCCATCTTCAGGGGTGGTTGTGGGGGTGTAGGGTTTGTGTACCATATACTATAGGATTTCATTCCAAGAAATAATGAAGAATTTGAATTAAATTCTCTTATTTTACATTATTTTTAAAAACTGATTTGATTTGGAGGACAACCATCCTTTGTAAGAGATATGTTTGAAAATGCACAGAAGATAAGATACACCAGCTGTGTTAAAACAAGACATTTTGATCTCAGGCATACACCCTGCAATTCTACTTCTTAATTCCTGGCTAGTCACACTGCTGGAATCTTATTCATCCATTGAGTAAAATATATGTTTGTCTTGAAATTATGTAAATAAGGTACGTGTTTAAGATTTAGGCCTGGGATAATAATGTTAACACCATCGTCCCTTCAATAAACATCAAGCTTTGAATATAATGTTAGTTTTGCTATATATGTTCTATGCCACAGAAAAACACAAGCTGACACAGATATGATGTGGTATTCTTATTGTATTTAAAACAACATTTAGAGAGGGTAACTCCTACTGCCATTACGTGTGTTTGAAAGTAAGCCCCTTTTCATCAATGGGAATGTGTCAAAATTTTGTAATAAAGCATGCTGTGTAATATATTTAAACACAGTCCAAATTAATTAAAGTGTAGTGGACGTGAAAGATACATGCTCAATGTGACATTTCAAATAGGGAGAAAATATGATAATGAGCTATTTCCATGTGTTGCCATCCTTCTGGTTAAATAATACTTCTGTTTTCAATGAAGCCACTGAGCAATAACATTCATTTTTGGAGTTCCACAGTGGTTAAAGCTGATTGTATACAGGCTGTAATCATTATTCTAATTCTGCCCAGGAAACCCTCTCTCCCCACCATGGAGAAATTTGGAATAAAAAGTCTCGTTCCAGGAAAAAGAATTTCCAAATAATCCTGGGCACCAGATCAAAATATGAGCTCCAAATCCCTTCCTTTTTCTTAATAAGAATCAGCACTTTGAAAAATGCAGCTTTGCAAGGGAATAATTGCATTAGTCAGCCTCTTGGCACTGGTGTGGGCTGGAGCCTTCTCTTAAAATGAGGCCCAACCTCACCCTGCAGTGCATCCAAATCCCCCAAAGATGCAAATAGCCCCAAGACCCTTCTTTAAGAGGGCTGTTTTTTCACTGCTGGTATTCCCATAGCTCTGCGGCTGCAAACAGCTGCTTTCTGACAGGCAGAAATATACAGTATGGGACAACAGGACAGAGAGGCATCTGGAGAGGTAGCCTGTCCACACTGATGCTTGAGGTAACCTCAGGTAAGTCATTATCTTAAGTGTTGAAGAGTAGAGGCCAAAAAAGAAGCGAGAAATAAGGGGTGCGTATTTTCATCCTGTCCTTTGCTTACAAAGGATGTGATCATCAGATGTCAAATTCAGCTCTGCCTTTGATGCCTTTGGCAAACCATACAGTCAAAAAGGTTGGTGATAAATGATTACATATTTGCCATTTGCTAGGTATGTTCTTCAGATTTTAGTGCTTATGATCAGGATGACTTTAATGCTCAGGACATACACCATGACCTGACAAGTGCTAGCAAAATGTCTCTTCAACATTCTATATGACTGCTTTGATTGCCTCGAGAGATTCTAAGTTTACTCCAGCAAGTAAAGCCATGTGCCTTTTAATTGAGTGATATTTAGAACCAAGACAATGTTCCTTTTCATTAAGCATCTGATTTTCCAGTTTTCAACAGTGAAATGGTTGTACGTCAGTAGTGAAGGATGAAAGGGGAGCAGGGCCAATTATTGGAAATCGGAATGCAATGCTGGAGTGTTGATTTTCAGGAACAGAAACAAGCCTTGCCTAGCACCAAGACCTTAAACCTTCCAAGGAACCATTCGAGCTGGATGACACCACAGACTTCAGTGCTGAAGTACTTTTCCCGTTTGTGTCTTATGTTGTCCTTATGTTGATCTAACTCATCCTTTTGAGCTCTTCACCCCATCACCAACATAACTATTTCTTTCACAGCTGCCCTTCAATTAGATAAATAATGAGTACCTGTTTTAAGTAACGTAGTAGAGCCCATACTGGAAACTATTAAGATTAGTGTGGAACAGAATGGGCCACTCATCTCTTTTGTTAACAGACTACTAAGAAAGGGATCTATTTGCTAAAGTTTAGGCTGCTGGAAGAGTAATTTATTTTTCTGATAGCTTTATGCACAACTTTGTACACTGGCACTACTGAATCTATTGAACATATAGGAACTGAGCTTGCCAGAATCCTCAGCACCTGGTAAAGTGACGGATGGAGCCAGATTGTGTGTGGTAGGTACAGATTCACTCCTGTGTTGCAGAATGCACTGGGGCACAGGAGAAAGAAGACTTTTGAAAGCACCAATGCAGATTAGTTGCAACCCTTTTATAGGCTTTTATGTGACTGTGGGAATGAGAAATTTAATTGATAGTTTACCTTGTCGCCTTGACAAGGTTCTACACAAATGCAAAGGCAACATAGGAATACAGACCATGTACGCTCTGCTGCAACCAGGAGGTCATGCTGGTGTTTCTTCATTCACGTTTTGCCCTTCTGTCTCTGGAGTGTTTAAGCATTGAGGTCTCAGCGTACCACGAGGTGTCTGAACAAAGAGAAAGAATCTTCCTCTGCCTAGGAGATGGTTGTCTGAAAGCGATAAAGTTCAGAGCTAGAGGATATTTTGTGTGTGTGTGTTTGGGAGGAAATGGTGGGAGAATAAACCAATAACAAAGCCATTGTCTTCAAACACTGGAGAAACAGTAAGTTGGGAAGAATTTAGAAGTGAACAGTGACATTACAACTTTTGTGTGGGAGATATTTATAGCTTAGTACTGATCAGATTTTTTTTACTGAATTTTTTTTTTTTTTTTTTCTTAGGGGAGATTGTGCTCTAATCTTAACAGAGATTGGGTTTTGTACAAAAGAGACCATCATTCTAATACAGTGTGCAAAGCATGAGAAGGGCATGTGTCTATCTACGTAGCTGTCCATCCCAGGTTCTTCCTGCTTCCCAGTACCCGGTGCATAAATCTGAGATTTAAGTGTTACAGTCTTCCCCTTTGCTAGCTTCAGACCAGACATTGGTAATTCAGTTCAGCATCTCCTAGGTTAGTGACCTAGTGAATGGGAGCTTCACTCTCTTAGCCTAAAAAGGAGAGTTGATCCTCTGGCTTTGCTAGTCCAGAAATCTGTTCTTCACCAAATGGAGAATATGAAAAAATTGCAAAGCTGATAAATCTGTTTTGGGGTATAAGGAAAACCAGACTTGTTTGTGATCAATGCAGTTATCACTGGCAGAGGGATGGTGGGAGTTGATTGTCTGAACAGCAAGGAGAGCAGATAGTGGGCTGGAAGGCAAAAACAAGAAAGCCATTTGAAGCAGTGAAGGAGGAAGAGCTGTCAGAACGATGCATGGAGGGACTAGTATGCAAGAGTAATAAGAAATAGTTGGGCAGCAACACCATCAGTAAATTGGTGAGGAGCATGTAAGTGGCAACTTTACAGATCAATAACTTGGACAAATTAGAGAAACTGATCCAAGATAGGTTTAGACTGAAACAACCAAGCTCTTTTGCCTCATGCTCCCAGACTGTGTAAGAATGGTACTGGACTGAATGTGCCCTGTGAGAGCCCAGGGGGCAGTCATTGATTAAAACCTGCACATGACAGAGAGAAGGACTGAGGCAAGGCTGCTGGGTTTGGAAAAGGGAGAGCTGAGGAGGGGTGCAAGAGGATCAGTTCATCTAGAGCGTTTGGCACACAGGGTAGGTTATAGAGACCATTGCAAATGCATAAAATGAGAGAGATTGCAATGAAATAAATCTAGTCTGGAAGGGAATGGACAGAATTAGCACGTGACCTCTGGTAAATAAGGGAGTGGGAGGACATGATATCCAGAGATCAGGCAGCAAGGAGACAGAAGGAGGGGGATTGCCTTTCTAATTACGGGTATCTGTAACTTTCCTGAGATATAACGGGCAAAGGATGACTAACAAATGGCTGAGTCACGGAAACCGTGTGACTGAAAGTCTAAATTCAGCTGCTGAGGAGCCTGAATACTCACATGAACCTTGGAAATTTTCCTCTAATGCTGATCTGGTGCAGGTGATCCTAATCTGCCTATAGCCAAAAATATTCCAACTGCTGTTTGGAAACATGCAGCTCAGTAAATAGGTCAATATTCATGCTGCCAGGCCAGTTCATTACCTAATTCACCCATTCCTAGTGGAGAAGGACACTTTTGGACAACTAAACAATTGTTTGTCCATTTTCTATCCATCGGGGCATTTGCATGGAAATTTAATCAAATGCTGTTTGAGCTTTCACTTGAGCAATTTGGGGAATGATTTTGCTTAGAACAGGAATAATGGTTTGCCAGTCTTTTTAAGTCTATTACTACCACTCACCATCTACTACTTGCAGAGCTTTCAAATACTTGATGCTTCAGAAAGTAAGGGAACATGTGGCCTCTGTTGCAGTAGGAGGAACATGTGTCCCTTTCAAGCTGCTGACTATAGAAAGCCTTTTTCATGCATCATTAATGCTGACCTAAAGTGGTACTGCAACCAAAAGAAGTGACCTCTGCTTTCTCCTCCCCTTCTCCTGTGACCTAGTTTGGGGAACTGATGTAGGTTAAAATTCTCTTTTCCTTGACACCAGCCATTAACCAGGTACCATCACTGCTGTCTGAAGTATTTCAGGCAGTATCTTTATGGAAAAGATATATAGGTAAAATCTCCCCTGCTCCCCAAGAGTAGGATAGTAAGTTTTCCTGATAGCAATTACTGAAGAACTGCAGGCTGATAGAAACTGGGATTAATGTTCCTCCCCAGCTGAGCTGGAGTTTCCTGTGTGTTCACTGGAAACATTTGGACAGCAGTGGGCTTTTGTGGATAGTGTGGATTAATGGAGTTTGCCTTTTTCTGACTTGGTGATCTGTATGTGAGGCTGGTGAGTCGACCCACTTCTCCCTTACCTTTTTGTCATGGGGAAATGGCAATAAAGCAGACAAGCTGGCTATTGAGGACCAATCTAGAATAGACAGGTTTTTAGCCTCAGGCCTCAGACATTAGTCACATGCAAATCAGTGACAAATCAGTGCCTAGGAAATCACCAACTTGTTAAAGGTACACAACAAATCCTCCTCTGTATAAAGAAACAGATCCAATGTCCCTGTTCAGCATCATTTTTCAGAGCAGTAATTGGACTTATTTTTTGCAAAGTTTCATGGAAGTTCTACACTGGGAGAAGGAAAGCAAGGTGTTACCTGATTCCTAATTCCTCCTCATTGGTCTTCCATCCCTTCTTTTTTTGCCAGAGGGTCTCAGCAGCTGATGCTTTTATGAAACAGCTCAGAGAAGGTAGCCTTGTTTTAGTTTCTTTGTGGAAAGTTTCACTGTCACAATTCCCTGGATGGTACACAGTACTCTGAGCTTCTTTCTGCCTGCACAATAGCTAGTTTTAAACATTTGTGTTTAATCAAGAGTGAAGTAAATGTCAGAGATTCAATGTTCTAGATCAGCAGTTTCCAACACTGATACATCTTAATCAAGCAATTAGGTGCCTTTTTTTTTTTTTTTAATGTTATTGTGTGGTGTTTTCCACATTGGAGAAGGGAACAGATTTGCTGCTTTGCTCTGATGACTGCTAGCAGCAGTGTTTGTTGTTAACAGAGACATTTACACCTAACCACCAGTTGGCAGGTGTTAACACTTTGTTACTTGCTATTCCCACATGCTGAGGATTGTGGGAAAGCTGTCAAGCTCTCTTGTCTTGTGTAACGCTTCTGTTTTACAATAACAACAACAACAAGAAGCCCTGAACAAGTGCAGAAGCTCCGTAGGAATGCAGTGCTAGCAAGGGAAACAACAGGATGGATTCTGATGCCTCCTGGCTTTGAGCAGAGGTAGTATGGGCTTTGTGGAAAGTTTGAGATATTTCCTTATCTTTTTTGGAAGTGGGCAGATAGATGTTGACTTATTTATTTGGTTATATAGTCTGATCTCTAGAAGAAACTCAGTGTCCCGTGCGTGCCCCAACAGTTCTAGTCTGCCTCTGACGTTTTTGTACTCATTTGTGTTCAGGAAAAAAATTGTGTTTATAAATACAACATATAGTCTGAGAGAATGGCATGAAAAGAGGATAGCAATGTTTTGATTTATCAGGGGGTGACTCTGGCAAGTGGGAAAGGAGAATTTCTATCGGTGGAGCCCTTCTGCAGAGCGCAGATGCATTCAGAACCAAAAAGACCTTCTATGAACTATAGCAAATACATAAATAAAATACTTTGTTTCTTTTACTTTGTCATCCATATACTTGCATATTCTGAGCCTTTGCAACCACAAAGTCATTGTTTGATAGTCAGGTGATCCAAGAAATTGATGTATTAATAATGAAGTGAGGTTTGATTGATTTTTTCATTTACATAAAGACAGAAAATTAAAGGAGGAGTGGGAGGTGCAAGGCAGCTGCAGTCACGTACAAAGGGATCAGTAGCTATGAAACTCAGTAGAGCAACTGAGCCAAAAAGTTGCCATGACTTACATCAGTTTATATGGATGATTTTAATAGGGCTTCACTGGCTAATTGTACCCCTTCATATTAAGTCATTATTTCTTTAATCTGCTGAATAATGCCCTCAGTGAGGAGGAGTGCTTCAGAAGAAGGGGGCATGAGAAAAGGAGTGATGGGGACTGTGCATGTGGGCTATGGTTGGGCTGCCTTTCGAGCATGGTTCCAAGTTTGGATTCTGTCTCCAATTCAATTCATATCTATATGAACACTAGCTCTGGACCAACTATATGATGTGATAGGAAAAACTTATCTTACACAATGAATAAAATGGATTCAAGATAGGGCATTTCTTGAGATACACCCATGTTGGCTTGAATTCACCATTGCCTATCCTGTCAACCTGAAGCAATGTCCGCTGACAGATGGATTGGCCAAGGTTTTTCCTGAAAAGGCTCCTACTGTATGACATGATCTGGAGGCAGCTGAGCAGCATGTTGCTAGCAATATGGATGTATAGTCATGCTCTAGTGGCCTGCCCCAGATCTGTGTTATGCAACCTAGTGTTGACATAGCCTTGAAGTCTGTGAAGTTAAGTTGATTTTCATTCTGGAAGACATGCTTGAGATTAGCCAAAAGTTAGGGTCTTAATGAAGAAATCACTGGAAGAAATATCCTGGGCTGTTTTGCAGAATGCCATGGTGGAATCTGAATGGTCTATTCAGACTTCACAGGTCTGTGAACAACTGCAGTAAGCAGTTTATTTTATGGAGTTAGCCTTATTTTCTTGACATAAAAATCATCCCTGTACCTGTGCATCACTTCATAAAGCCTACATGTTTGCAGAGCCACCTCCTGCAAGCTGGTTCTGAAATAACTCCCTGCTAAACTTGGGTATGTGGGGGAGGTACTGGCTTGCATACATCTGCATGATGTACTTCAGACTTCTCTTAAGAAATTATTTGCCCTTGTTTGGCCACAGGAAGCAAGTCAGGGGAATCAGTAATATTGACAAAATCAATACGTGGAACAAATATTTGCAAACATGTTGTGTGTAGGCATGATCCTGAATTGGTTCGTGTGCATATTCAGTGATATTTGTGTCTTTTGAAAACTCTAGGTACAAAAATGATGTAGTTTAGGGAAGCTCAATTGAAAGTGAGAAGAGAGAAAACTGGTCATTTCATGAATGGGACTCAGAAAGTGAGTTTGACTTCTGCCACACACCCTCCATTCATGTAATTTGTTTGAGCACAGCTAGTTTTTTTAAGTAGAGGCAGTATGATTTCTAGGTATTGAAAAACATGCATTTTTTGAGGTGCTCAGGTGAAAAAATAAGCAATTTAATGTTAGCAGGCAATAAAAACATCCCTTCATAAGACTGGAAGTCCTTCGTCCCATTTGAAGGCCAGGAATAGATAGCTGTGAACACAGTCTCATCCACTACAGCAATAAGTAAAGTAGGTTACCCTGTGTCCATAATGGCTTATGCCATTTCACTTTGCAGTGCAACAGATTTGGAAAAATCATAGAATCATTAAGGTTGGAAAAGACCTCTAAGATCATCTGGTCCAACCATCACCCTACTACCAATGTCACCCACTAAACCATGTCCCTAAGCACCACGTCCAAACTTTCTTTGAACACCCTCAAGGACAGTAATGCCACCGCCTCCCTGGGCAACCCGTTTCAATGACTGACTGCTCTTTCTGAGAAGAAATGTCTCCTGATTTCCAACCTGAACCTCCCCTGGCTCAACTTGAGGCCATTCCTCTAGTCCTATCGCCGGTTATCTGTGAGAAGAGGACAACACCCAGCTTCCCACAACCTCCTTTCAGGTATTTGTAGAGAGCAGTAAGGTCTCCCCTGAGTCTTGTCTTCTCCAGACTAAACAACCCCAGCTCCCTCAGCTGCCTCTCACAGGACTTGTGTTCCAGGCCCTTCACCAGCTTCGTAGCCCTTCTCTAAATGCTAGCAGTCCTCTGTGTCTTCCTTTGTTGAAGGATGAGATATCTCTGAACTGTGGCAGCAGCCTTGGTGTGATCATATCTTATCCGCAGCTGCTGTTTTCTGCCTGTACTGTGGAGGAGCCTGGAGGTCTGCAATGAGGCCTTGGATATCGGTGCTTTGGCTGTAGGCATGCACACAGGTCAGTTTCTCCTTAAGGGACTGTCTGTATGGAATACTGATCCTGCAGACACAAGACCTATCAATTAAGCTACTTGCTTATATGAGTATCTGAAGGACTAGGGCTGAGCTTTGTGAGTTTTGTGCCTTCAGTACCCTAGTTTAAGTAGAGGCCTCAGTATTTTGCAAGGAGATTCATGTTTAATTTGGATTATTTGATCTCCATAAATGAAACAAGGAAGGAAAGATTTCCTGAATTCCTGGCATGATTTCTATTCCTTTTTTTTTTTTTTTTTTTTTTTTTC
>NC_048894.1:51358000-51358393 GCF_011077185.1 Oxyura jamaicensis
TCTCTCTCTCTCTCTCTCTCTCTCTTTTTTTTTTTTTCCCCCACCCCACCCAGGCTCAAACAGTGCCGGGAAATTCTGTACTTACCCAGCTGTACTGTTTGAGGAAAGCCAAGTTTTTTTTTTGTTTTTTTTTTTTTTTTCCATGCATCAAAACATAATAGCTCAAAATGACTTAACTTGCCGAGTTTCCCAGAGAGAAGACGTATCAGATACTTTACTTATATGCCCTTTGTACTTAGCTAGAAGGCCAAATAGAGGTTAGGGCAAGTGGATACACATGACTTCTTTATCCAGGTCTTTGAGGATTTCCTATTAGTAAAGTCAGAGATTATCTTTTCTTTCTTTCCTTTCTTTCTTTCTTTCTTTCCTTCCTTTCTTTCTTTCTTTCTTTCT
>NC_048894.1:51358493-51384107 GCF_011077185.1 Oxyura jamaicensis
TTTCTCCTTCAAGAAAAAATAATTAACATAGATAAAGTAAAAGAGGTTAATTTATTTTGATTGAAATCCATCTTCTCATGCAAACAGTGAATTCTGTGGACTGAAGTGCCATCATTTCTTCCTCACATGGCTCTTTTGCCTGAAAAAAATACAGTGATCACCTTAAATAGCTCGCATCAAAATGGTTCATTATTTGGAAATATGTATTATGGAATGATTTTAGATCAGATCAACTTATGTATTAGCAAAGGGATTGAGTAAACATTTCCTTGTATATATATATCCACTACTTCTGTGTTGATGATGAAATTGGGCTAATGCACGTTTCTGTCTTGCTTCAGATCAGTGTAACTTTTTTCTTGCTACTAATAAATGAAGTCCTAAAACACTGGAGTTCTGTGGGTTAGTACCGTCTTGCTATGCTAGCAATAGAAAAAAATGTTTGTTTGGACTGGCAAGGAACACTTATTTAATTTACTGCACTTTTTGCTGGGTTCATTATATGTTCTGGGCCATGACAAATTATTACAGAGTATATTATCCTTCAGTGTTCCTTTACATGAACATTCACACCCAAATCAGAAGTGCGGTGAAACCCGTATCAGCAAAACCACTGTGACTTAGAACTAAATGTTATCTGTGGCTAGAGTTCCCAAAATGTCCCAGGTATTTTCACGCAACAAGAAATGTTGCACCAAAATAGAATCCTGCATGAGAAAGCCTCCAGGCTGCAATAATATTTCCTCAGCCGCACTCACTGTTAGGTCCTTCCTGGCAGAGCTGGACTGAATCCACAGGTCATGTTGACTTTGTCTAGATGGATGGGGTTTCAGCAGCTGTCCTCTGCTGCTTTCAGGAAGTCAGGTTGGGAGCTACTAGGTGAAACAGCCCTGTAAGATCAGGAAATTTGTGCCTGAAATAATAATACCCAGCAATAAGCATCATGTTCATATCCATGTCTGGGTATGCCAGAGTACTCCATAGGAAGAAACCTGAAATTTGTGTCATCAAAGTTCCCTTCCTCTCCTGACCCTTAGGGAGCACCAGCTGATGTAGTAAGATAGCTCCTGTGTTATTGCCCCAATGATCATGGGGGTTCCCTGCTGTGCTATTATCTACGTCCACCCTTGCTAACTCTGCTGGCACAAAATCAGTTTGCAATACTGTAGGTTTCAGGAAAACATCACAGAAGGAGCAATAGGAAAGGGGTCTGGATATTTTGCAAATAAGCAAATGAGCAATACCTGCTTAACATACAACAATGACTAAGAATGCTCTCCTTTTTCCTTGTGTTTGTTTTCATCTTGCCTGCAATTCACTGCCAGACCAGTGGAGCTTGGAGCTGATGAGAGGCTTTTCATGGGAAATATTTTCAAGTAGGTAGTCTGAACTCTAGGATTCAGGGAGTCAACAAATGGTCCTATCTCATCAAAAGGTCACTCCTGCTGTACAAATGTTTCAAGGACAATATGTGGAGCTGTGATGCTGTTCCTTCAGTTTGATTGGGTGCCGATTAATTATGTGGATTTTGAATAGTTTGGTCCTGGGTGGTAAATGGCAACTAACACAGCAGAAAGTGAGCAGCAACTTTGATTTTTATTTTATATATATATAAATATATATATTTAACTTGGGAACTTAAAAATTCCAATCTTGCTGCATTAGGCCAGGTCATGAAAAAACAATCCAGCTGTTCTTTGCATTCAGCATTTTGATGGTTTTTCTTCCTTTGTTTTGTAGAGACCAGTTGTGAAACTACTTGACTGTTAGGTAACAACATCTTGTTTGTATTCTCGTTCCAGTTATTTGGATTTGCCTTGCTATCTTATTTAAAGTGGACTCTTTCCAGCTCATCATGTAAAATACCAAGTTTACCGGGAGGCAAATGGCTGGCCTTCTTTGGAAATTGGGACGTCTAGTGGTTCTGGTGAACTATTAGCACTTTAGTCTCCCTATTCTCTTTCACTGAGTGGTCTGGAGACAGCTGAACACAGAGAAATTTTGTTTGAAAGTGGCAGAACAAGTCAACAAATCACTACTTTTTTTTTTTTTTTTTTTTTTTTTTAACAAGAGCTTTATTTGCTATGATGTGCAGTGAACTTTTCTCAGCTTCCTCCACTTGCTTGAAGAGGCAGTCCTCTTAATATTCCTGAGGGAGAATTGATGGAAGACTTGTTTTTGTTTTTCTCTTTTTGAAAGTAAAATTTGTGTTATATTTTTTCTTAGTAATTTTTAGGCATGAGCTCTCTCAGAAACGTAGATGATCTTCATCATGGTGTTTTAATAAAGACCTATAGTCTATGTGCAGCAGTGAGTTGCCTGTCCTCACTTCACATTCAGTGTGTGGAAGAACAGGAATGCTGAGTTTGGGAACACTGAATCCACAACATTAATCCCTAGAGCAATGGGACCCTTGCCCAGTTTTGGATGCTGATATATATGAGCGATCGTTTCCGAGTCCTGCTTGTGACCTTCTGTTTATGCTGTAGTTTCGGGATGCACAATCAGGAAAACAGTACATGCTACATCCATCAACTTGTGTCAGAGCAGCTCCAGGGTCTGATCTGGATGTTGAGTAAACTCATGCTTACATGCAGCATGGTATTGTCCCAGTCCTCAAGGAAGCATGGACCTTCAATGCTCAGATTCTTCTGGTTTAATGTAGATGAAAATAACATGTGTGTATGTATTAAATTATACAGAGCCCTTTCCACAGGACTTATAATTTCAAAGGTTTTCCTTTTGTTGTTGTTTTCAGTGAAGCTGTTTGAGGATTTCCAACGTTACTAATATTTTTAATCTAAGCGTGTTTAACTTAAAAAGTAGTCAGCTCTCATAAAGCTAGAGCCAGGTGACTGATGAAGTTCATGGCAAAGTGGCAAGTGCTTTGTTAACTAGCCTGTTATCAGTGATTTCACCAGGTACATTTCTGTACCTGGCCATATGACAGCACAGTAGCTGTTTTGATCTTCATTTTCTCTCTTTAATTGGGTGGCCTTTCTTGTGTGTCTCCCTGCCTATAGCCTTGTTAACTCATGAGCGAGGAATGTACTGGCCAGGAAATCAAAAGACTGGGTACTTTATATGAAGAAAACCCATACAAGAGTTTATAGTAATTCAAAGAATATGGAAGCATTTGCACTTCTGTTATCACCTGCTTTGTGTGCAAAAATTTACAGGGTTCAGGAAAAGGAAGTCTTTTTGTGGGGAAAAAAAAAAAAAAAAAAAGGAAAGAAAGAAAAGAAAAGAAAAAAAAAAGGAAAAGAAAAGAAAAGAAAAGAAAAGAAAAGAAAAGAAAAGAAAAGAGAAAAGAAAAGAAAAGAAAAGAACAATAGATATCTTAGGATGTGAGTAAAGCAGAAACATTTGTCAGGAACTGAGTGAATGAGGTGGATCTAATTACTGTGTAACAAAACAAAGGAAGATGGTTCAGCAGCCTTTTTAATTTCAGACACTTGGTGCTACAGCAGTGCTACAGATTTGACAGCTGTAGAAAAACATGGAAAATGTCAGTCCAGTCCTTTTTCTGGGGCTTGCCAGGATTGCAGAGGTACTCAATACAGAAATTCATCAAATACTATTACCTCCATATATGTGCTAATAATATTCTTAATCTTTATTACATTTTCTCTTGGGCCTATATGCTGCATGAGTACTTCTTGGCATGCCTACAGATCTCTAATTGTTTGTGTATTTGGCTTGCCTCAGGCCAACTTTAAATGAACGTGTATGGGAATCTTTGTTGTGTATGAGGTTATTTAAGTACCATTACTATACCTTTGCAGTATTGTTGATCATGTGTCATCCCATTCAAAAACAAAGCAAAACAAACAAAACAACAACAAAAACAACAACAAAACATAAAACAAAACTTAAAATAAAGTGCAGAAGGGGAATCCTGATGAGTTTTTGATCAAAGTGGTATACTAGGGAATACAGTCTGTGATATTCAAAGGTGTTAGGGCTACCTCTGGACACGTCAAACTTCTGTTGGTAGAAGTAATTGTTTATACTTTCTCAAGATACCTTAGAGGGGATAAGCCTGTGCTTGCAACTCATCTAGAAATGCCTGAGGTAGCTCTAAGCTACCTTGTCTGATAGCAGAGTTCAGTGCAGGCAGAAGTCTTGCCTCTGACAACAGATAAGTACATGGGGGACATTTCCTCCTCACAGATGAGCATGCTTCTTAGTCTGAACCAGAACTGAGCTATCATTTTTTTATTTTTTATTCCTGTCTCCCTCAGCAGCCCTCCCTTTGGATCCCAGTGTTAGGCATGGTACATGAAGCCCTCTGTTTTCTGTGTGTTGGGGTGATCTCTGGGGATAAGCAGCCAGTGACCAGCAGTGGAGACTGAGAGTTTCTGAGTAAATGCCAATGAATGGAGAGGCAGAGGCAGGGGAAAGATCAGGAAGTTGGTCCCACAAGATAACAAAAGAAGCTATGAAATATGGTGCTATAAAAATTCTTCTGTGGGGTCTTCAAACCACTGGCATGTCTCTGTTGTGGTTTATGACATTTCTGGCACCTGGGGAGAATGACAGCCCTGTCATCCAGTGTTCAGGGTTATTTATTGTGTGTCATTGAGTTTGAGCCAGCTGCTCCAGACAGGTACTCTCACACCCTTTCCCTGTTCCTACACTGTTGCTAAGCTTTGCTGTTTCTGTTTGGTGTTATCAAACTTTTTGGGGAAAAAAAGAGGGTGAGGAAAATGCACTGGTGTATTCACTTGAATAGCACACCGAAGGGGCTCAATTTCTTAGGGAACTTTTGTGTCTAACAATGGTCTTGACAGTGTTGGGGTTGAGGCTGTGGCAAAAAAAGTACTGGTCTGCGTGGATTTGTTCCACAGACCATATGTGGCCCTTGGACCACCAGCCAAACCCCCTGACTCTTCCTATTGTACATTCTCTCTGATGGTCCAATCAAAGAGATTTCCAAAGTTTTCAAAGTGATTTGAGTGTCATCATGTGAATTGTCTGGTCTCAGTCATGCTGTAGGTCTTTCGGAGTTCAGTCCTTCTGTAAATAGGATGGAGTGTCCAGCCCTAAAGTGATGAGCAGACTTCCCTAAAGGCGGGGAGGCAAACTAGAAGAGTGGCTGCTCACAACCAAGCCTGAAGTAAGTAAAGTTTCTCTTTGGTTCATTCAGGTTCAAAAATCAGCCATGCATGTGAAGAAAGAGTGGAGGCCTCTTGTTGGCTGCCTTACAGGAGACTTGCACCTTCCTTTTCCTAACTTCTGCAGAAGGGAGTTGTGATTTCTTTTCCCTTTTATATATCCTTGCCTGATTACAGACCTACCCTGTCTCTAGAGCTATCACAAGGAACATAAGGAACACGTCATATCTCTCTCTGCCCTGACCCCAGCATCTTCACCCACCCTCCCTGTGTTCCCTCACTTTCTGTTTTCCTCATGTCTCTCTCCTGTTAGGCAAAATCTCCCCCATAGAGCTGCGCTGGAACAGAGGCTGCATGTGGGCTGAGAGAGTAAAAAGGATTTAGACACTTCTGAGCATAGTGCATCTTCTTGACAAATAGCCTGGTTGTTCTGGGTGAGGTAAGAGAAATAGATCTGATCTTCAGCCATCACCACCAAAGCCTATGCTGCTGCTACACCCCAGGCAGCACTGAGTTCCCGTAAGAGAAGCAGGTCGATGGGAAGTTTTCTGCGGCTGAGATCCAACACGCTCCCTGAGAGTCACTGGGAGTGTCAGCAGATTTCTAACCCAAGCCAGGAGAAGGGCCTCAGTGCATCGTCTGGCTGGCTGACAGCACCTCTGAACTATGCGTAGGATTAGCCCTTGTCACACGCACGGCCTTCCTGTAAACTTGGGGTATCAGCACCATCCACTCCCTCCAAACCCTGCAGAGGATGGAACTGTGGAGGTGCTGGAGGAGGTGCAGGAGGCTGGTGCAGCGTGATGGGTAATGCTGTGGCTCCTGGTGGTGAAAGAGAAGGGGAGGAGTTGTGAAAGAGGCTTTTAGACTTCATGACTTTCTTCTCGTACTTTGCATCCTGCCTGCAGAGAGCACTTAGCAGATTCATGGACCTGGACTGCCGTTAGTTGGGAAAAAAAAAAAAAAAAAAAAAAAAAAGTGAGGGAGAGTGAGAGAAAACCAAGGGAATCCATTAAAAAATTGCCTCTGCTACCTCATTAATCTTTTGCAGCAAATAATACATGCAAAACTTGGGCTAGCAAAGTCTCCAAAGAATAACATTTTTTTTGGTGAGGTTTTAACAAATTAAAGAAATAAATTAAGTCACCAGCACAGCAGGAAAGTGCTTGAGGCCTCTAGGATTTGTATGTTTTACCATTGTTCTAAAAATAAACTGGGGAAAAAAAAATAAAAGTCTTTCAGTTGAAAAATAATATTTGCTTTAAGTGGCCGCGCTTGGGTTTTGCTCCCTCATGCTGCTACACCACCTTCCCCAGCCCTGCAGCTGGGTTTTGGAAACAGAGGGTGGAAAATGGCCGGCGCAGAAGCAGCAAAGCCTGGCGGTGAAGGGAGAGGCACGCTGGGCGTTAGCGGGAAGGCTGCGAGCAAAAATTAGAGCCCTTGTGCCTCACCCTGCTGCGACTGCTGAGACAACGCATGTGTTAGAGATTAGCAGTTGGCTTTCTGGCCTCAGTAGGCCCAAACCAGTGGAAAAATGTCTGGCAACTTCGGCAGGTTTCGTGAACGGGGTGCCTCGTGCCTGAAATAAACAGCCAGGCTCCATCCCCTCTTTTCTCTATGATATAGACCGATTGTTTTTCTAATGGGTGGAACAAGGCTTCCTGGTTTGCCAGGAGTCAGAGTAGCAAGAGCTTCCTTCTGATTTCCCTCTTCCATGCCCCCTTTTGTAATTTGCCTGGAGAGAACAGAGTTACCTAGTTTCTCTTCTCCCCCAGCACTGACCGCTTCTCCTCTCACCCCAGCTGCTTGCTCACACCGCCTCCCTTCCCCAGGCTACCTCCACTTCCCATTCACTGCCTGCTTCATTTCTTGCAGCTCCACCCAGGCCTTGCCTTGGGGAAGAATGACTACGCTCACCCTCCTTCTGGCCTGTCCCAGAAACTGGAGAAACTGTTTTTTGTCAAAGTCAACTGAACTGCGAGATCTGCAGGCAAACAGCGTTTCAGAGGAGGTTTTTTAAAGGTATAAATGATGGGTAGGTGTCTATCTTCCCACTGAAGATTATCACTCAAATTTAGGCATCATGAATTCCTCCTACTCCAGCCATTGTTCACATTAAAGCTGAATATGGGCATGTTAAAAGAGAAATTATTTAAAGGATGCATTCAGAGTTGCAAAGGCAGGGCTACTGTTTTCCAGCAGGTAACCTGCAATTTGCCCGTACCGCCTCCCTACTCACCTAAGTTCTGCACTAGTGGGAATTATATATATGCATGAGCAATATAAGGAAAAGTTTACTCTGACTTTCTGCATAGCTTCTTGCTGCTAAAGCTCTGTCACTTGTTCCTCCAGCCTCAGTTCCCTTCCCTGTAGTAGCCTCTCAATGAACTTGGCCACTGATTTTGTGTAATCGTTGCGGTAACCGCATGTGCACAGCATGCATACACACACACAAACTCATACACACACGTGCATGATGCTTTCAGGTCAGGGAATGCCAGAATGGTTACCCATGGTATCTCAGTTAGTCCTCTTGTGACTCTTTCTCTCCTGTAGCCTTTAATTACATACACTTCTACTATTTTCCACCTCTCATCCCTGCCTTAGTTCGTGCACAGAATGGGCTGTGATCAATTACTGAGCAGCAACTTAATGTTTAGTTTTCTCCTTACTGCTCAGTGTGTGGCCCCTAGCCATATTTACTGCACAATATTCATGCCCTTCTGACTGTTGACAAAATGGTTGATTTCCTTATGGGTTTCTCTGCATCCTCATCATTTTTGTATCTGTGGCTATGCAAGTGATTTATGGTGGAGCTTGTTCTGGTGCTTGTCCCCAGCCTCCTGAGGGTGCCCACTTATTGGTTTCATTCTTGGGGTGGTTTTAGAGTGGAAAAATATGCCAGGAAAAGCTGTATAATTTGCTCTGAAGGGAGGTAGCTACTTTATGTGTTTGCAGCTTGTGCATGCTTTATTTTGTTATTAAAAACCATGGGTGAGAAGCAAGGAAGAAGGTTATTTTATTCTGCCTGATTCAGTTTTGAAGAGAGGAAGAGAGGGGGAAAATGTCCCTTCTTTAAGGGCTGTAGAGGAGGGCAGACCTTTTTCAGGGTGTAGTGTAGGGCATCCTGTTCTCCACCAGCGCCCCTACCCAAACACAGATCAGAGCTCATGGAAAACCCCTGAGCACGGCAGTTGTCTGTGACATCCCTGCATGGCCTTTACAGAGGGTCTCCTGGGAGCCAGCAGGAATGGTGCAGGGCTTGGAGCTGAGCAGAAAGCACTGAAAGCTCTGGGACTGAAAGAAGAATTGGGAGCTCCCTAACGAGTGAGCACATAGCAGATGTGGAAGGTGCAGTGGGGAAGGAGTGGAGGGACTGTTTTTCTTCTTCTGTTCTAAGACGTGTTTTCTCTTTTTTGAGTAGCCCAGCTTCACATCTGTGCAGATCCGCACCCCTTTGGCATGGTTTTGCTGCTCACAATAAAGAAAAGGTGTGGGAAAACCTCCTCAAAGCACTAGTCAGCTTGAGACCAAGTAGTACCCAAAATGCAACTGGCTTGGCAGCAGATGGATTTTTTTGGTCATGTTTGCATGTGTTTTACACTGTTAAATCCCACTGGCAGTCCTTCCTCTGGAGCTCTGTAAAAAGCTTCTGGGTCTTGGTGACTGCTGTGCTACCTCCTGAGTAATATTCAAAGATGGGCTCCTTTGTGGTGCTTTCATCCTCCTCTGTGGGGAGAGGGAATGCATTTGTTCTCTGTAGGACTGCACCTATAAGGAAGGCCTTAGACATTGTGTGGTGTGATTACCAAGCCTGGTGTTCACTGGGCTGAAGATGAGAAGGAACAACCCCCCCTCTCCCTGCCATTCACAAGCCAACAAGGTGTTTGAAGATATTGATGGTTCAATAGGATTAAGACTAGATCAGTAGTTGGCCTAAGCCTCCAGCAGGCTGAGGGGAAGCTCTCTAAGACAAAGGATTGTTACAAGTACTGGGTTCATGTGTGCAGAGGGGTGAACCTAGTGAGGAGGCTGCTGTATGCTCACTGAAGGAGGAGGAGAAATGTTTTTCTGTCTATTTGATGTTTTACTGAGGTTCTCCTTTACATAACCTTAGGAGGACTTTGTTTTGTGTTTTAAAGGCCAGCAGGGATATCTGAACAAAGAGGTTGCTGGAGGAACATGACTTGAGTTTTCCAGAGCAAGTGGCTAGACAAAGAGGTTCTCTCAAGTATTACATTTTCTGTAAGTGCGTGGGTCATCCTTTAACAGCCATTGTTTAAAACACATGGAAACATACATACATGAATGATGTCTTGATTCTACTACTGTGGGAAAAAAATAATAATCCTTAGTCATTGCCCCAGTTACTGTAGTGCGAGGCCCCAGCTTGGCAGGAACCATGGTTCAGTCTCCTCTGAACTGCCAGCTTTCTAAACAAACTGCATATTATCAAAACGGAAGAATCTGTTTTCCACTGGGACTTCATGTGACTTGTATTGAGCCCTGGGAGTTTCCAAGATACCAAAATTTGAAATTGTCATGGATAAAAATGGTCATGGCTAAAACAGGAAAGGCATCCTAGAGCACAGAGATTTTGAGTCAGTGGTCTGTATCTGCATCATGGGAGTGAAGGGGAGATCTGCAACCAGTTTCAGTGTCTGTACAGCCATGTTTATCAAGGCAGGGGCAGTGGTGCTGGTAGCCTCCCCTTAAGGACTTGCCACATGAGCAAAGAGCAGCTGTGTTGCTGCATGGTACCTTCACCACTCTGATTGTCAGCTCCAGCCTTGACCATGAAACATCTGTAAGAACAGGCTTCTGGCCTTAGAGGGAGAAAGGGGAAGAGATGGGATGCAAGAAATGTACTCAATATGCTTGTAAGGCATTGTCAGTCTAGTAAACAAGTGTTTTCTTTTCCTTCCTGAACAGCACATAATAACGCTAAGAGGCAAACAGTATGGGGTAATAAGACAAATTCTCTACAATTGACTATCGATGACCTACAGGGAGACAGACTAAACTGAAGCAGAGGGATGCTTTATGAGCAGCAGAGCAGCAGGTTTAGAAATATATTTTTTATTATTAATAATTAATTAATTTTAAGAGGACAGCCTGGAAGTTCTGGCACACTTCTGAACCAGGGCTTATATGCTCAAATGGGCAGGCATGGGGTTAAAAGGAGCTGACATAGATAGAGGATGTTCCAAATCTAGCCCTGGATTTGAGACAGATGTCTGTGATAAGATCCATCTTTAATGTAAAGCTGAAAAGATAGTTTGAAGATGAAACAGGTTGAAGTAAAGAAAGTATGGCCATTTACATGGGCTATGTAAACCTCATTCTCATGCTGTAGTTACTTACCTATTTTTATTTTCTTTGCTTCCCAGAGGCAAAAGTTAAAACTCCATGTCAAAAAGGCCAATTTTCCCAGCATTTAACAAATAACAGCCTGATTTCCCGAATGGCCAATGTCACAGAATTTGGTTTAAAAATGTAAAGGGTTGTGTAAGAATTGACATTATGGACAGAAAGGGGCCAAATAAACCTCAGGCGAGGGGCTTAAGGCCCTGGCTAAGTCTGCATCTTTATCCACACTTAATATCTCATCACTGTGATCGAGGCTCCTCTCTGCTTGATGTCTTTCCAAGATTTCCCTGTATTTGTTTTATCCATGACAGGCTAGTGAACATCTACCAGAACGTCTATCAGAAGTTTTGGAAAGGGGAGAGTTGAACATAATCTTCAGATAAATGCATACCATGACCACAGAAAAATGGTTTCATGAACAGAAAAGTCAGGCCTGTAGCTCTGAAAAGCTCTCGATATACTCTTCTCTAGAAAATAATAAAGATGTTATCACAGAGCTGTGATTCTGTAGCATGGTGTGGAAACTCTCCCCATGGCTGTGGTGTGGAAACTCTCCCCATGGCTGTGGTGTGGAAACTTTCAGGTTTATATCTGCAGCTCGGATACCCAGCTGTATTTTGTGGCTTGGGCCAGGAATGCCCTCTAAGGTGTTATGCTGCAAGGGCTTAGCAGTATGAGTCCTCCCCAAAATTGTCAAAGAGAAGAAACAAACTGCATATTCTACCCCGATGCAGTAGAAATATACAAATAAATGTATACATCTCTGCTGGGCCACATTCACATGCACGTGTTGGTCTCTCATTGCCAGATCCTGCCATGAACTCCAGCTCTGTGTGCTGTTAGATATGGCAGAAAGAGATAGAATTTTTATCTCTGCACATGCACGTACATATTTTTGACCAGTAGCATATGGTGATGTTTGCTTAATCCATGGGAAACTCAAATACCCATACATGATGTGACATGTATTTTCTCCACAAAATGCAAACCATATTTTTATACTGGGCTGTATTTGTTACTGGATTTGTTACATTTCTGCCACATAGCTGGATAGGTACGTTTGGTATTTATTTTTTTTCTGGTTTTTGTTCCAGTAAAAAAAAAAAAAAAAAAAAAAAATTCAGAACACGTGCTTTATATCAACTGTTTCCCTGTTACTATTTATCTCTATAAACAGGGCAGAGGCAAACCCTATCCAAACAAGGAAGGAGAGGAAAATGCATTGCAAAATTGTGGATGAGTCACGTGAGTCAAAAATACATGCATAGTTATATTTTTGTCTGGAAGGCCCAGCTCAGAAGTGTGATGCCTGCATTTTAGTGCTTTGCACAGTGAGTTGGTGAGTGCACATACAGTAAGTTGAATGCATTTTGGCTGCGTCTGACTTTTTGCCTGTATGTACTTGCTGTTTGTCTAGGACTTTCACTGTTCAGGCTTCCAGATGTTCAGAAATCCCCTGCTAATATGCTGTAATAAGAGACTCCATTGGAGGGTGCTAAACTTGTTGATATTCCCTAGGAATTCAGTCCCTTATAAAATACAAAGTTTGTGTCACTTTTTATAAAGAGGAATTCCAAGCTCCCTAAGTCATATGGAAGTTCTATGCTGAGTTAAAAAAGGAGTTGGGCTTACACCCATGAAAAATCCTTTCTCCTGTGAAGATGTGGCAGTTTCATTTGCCTGTTCATCTTATAGGTTCAACTGATCAGCTGCTGTAATTTTAGCACACATTACTTGCTACCTATGGTCCATGCCAAAGACCAAATCTCTTTGTATGGTGGTGTTCCTTCACACTCGTTATGGTTAAACATTGCTGAGAGAGCCTGTACTCAGTCCTTTTTCATCTGGTTGATTTTTTTCAGTATCATGAGGAGGTATATTATTGTGTATATCTTCTAACACACTAGAATTAGACCCATCCCTATTTCACTATGGTGATAATAAATGTTACCATTATTTGTCTACACTCTAATTCTGATATGCACTGCAAAGCTAATGATGGCATAACATACTAGGTAATATCCTACACTGATGTGTCTCCAAGTGTAGAACATAACAGGCCACGTTAATCTTTCAAAAGACTCATTCCTGAGCCCTTAAAAAACAACAGCAACAACAAACAGAACAAAACAAAAGAAAACAACAAAAAAAATATGAATTTTGTGCCACATCATTGCCATGAATATCCTGTCCCAGTACCTCATTTCTTTTCATCCCTCAAAGTGATGTTATGAGGGCAAGTTCACTGATGTTTCAGGGGTGTTCAGATACTGTACTGACAGGGGCTGCATAGGTAACAGAGAGAGAGAGCAGATGTACGTTTATTAATCTGGTAAAGGATGGATAGGATGGATGTTTGGGAGCACTCAGCAGTGCTCCCAAACAAATGTCAAAGACTGTATTATCAGCATGTGTCTTATCTCTGGAATTTTGTTTTGTACTGTGCTACTTTGCTTCTTGGTTTGTGATTTGTTTTGCAGCTTCCCAGAAAAAGAGAACATTAAAAACACAAACAGCAAAAGCCTGGTAAAAGTTGTAACCAGCTCTGACTGTCCATGGTATGACAGCCAACAAATATCACCTGCTGATGATTTACAGATTCCTGGGAGATGTGGTGTTGAGTCTCAAAGAACTGGAACGAGAACAACTCACTCAACGTGCTTCTCAGGAAACAATGTAATGTATCCACCCGCTTCATGCTCTCCTAATTTAGGACATGTGTAGTGTGTAATGATGAATGGGCCAACTGGTTATATTGCTGTAAATTTCATCCTCCACCTTACAAAACACCCTTGATTGACCCCATCTTTTGTGAAAGCTCAGCCCAGGGTTTTCATTTCACCTCTTGGGAAGGAGACATCACACTAACTGTTTGCAAACATGCTTCTGCAGAGAGAAAAATGCAATGTTTTGTTGATTTTATTTCATTGGGCAGCCTTTTCAAGTGCTGTGACCCACTTTTGCGTCCCTTTAAACTGTGACCAGTATTTATTTATCGCTTTTTAAACACAGTAATTTAATTAAGAAACTAATCAGCAGTGTTGAAATGATCTTTGAACTACACCTTTATCACTGAAAGAAATTTATGAATGCATAATACAAGAAAGATTCTATTACCTAAAAAGCTTTCTACTAAAATGATTTGGCATCTGAAAAGTAAGACTTGAAATTCTGCACTAAATTTACAATATGGAGATGTGAAAATTATTTATAGACTCTGAAAGATGTTCCAAGTGAATCTGACAAGATTGTCTGGATTGTTTATTCAGAATAAAACTGTTTCAAGTTCAAAGGATTTTAGAAGTGAGTTGAGTTTTAAGGAGTCCAAAGGACAGACTGTAAAGGTAGGTACCTGTGTAACAGGTAGAGATCTAATGACATCTTGCAGGTATGTTCCAACTTTATAGATATTTAGCTTTGTTTGGGAATATAATAATAGAGCTCTTCTTAGGGCTCTCTTTTGTTAAGAGTACTACAATTCTTTCCTGTACTGCTTCCTTACTTTCTCAATATTTGTGGAAATTCATCTTCCATTGCTTAGTCTTCTAGCAAGTTCACTTGAAATATGCCAACAGGTTCAAAAGGCTTTGTTATGGAGTGAGACGATAGAAAGAGAAAAGATGACATCAAGTGCTTTCCTGAGAAAACTAAAATAAAAAGGGCATAGTGTCTGTCCCAGGAAGCATACTGTATCTCTAAAGGATGGGTAAAAGACAATAATATGGACTGAGAGGAGCAAAGTTTATTAAGGACTCATGTCTAAAAGACTGGGGAATTCTTTTAGCAAATTGATGAGGCTCCCGAGTTAAGTTTGCCACTATATTGCTGGGGTGCATTGACATGAGCTTGCTCAGAGGTATGATGCAGGAATTAATATCCTCACACACTTTCCATTGCCTTATTTCCTTTGTTATGTATTATATACTCCACATGGGCTGTGCAGAGAAAAGAGAAATAATGATGAGAATAAAGATGAGAGAAGAGGATTGCCATTTTTTTCCATAAAGAGCAGATTGCTAGAGTGTGGCATTTTTCCCACACATCTTGAATAGTTTTGAGTTTGGGCTTTTTGAAGAGTTTTTAATTAATTTATTGTTTAAGTATCTGTAATGAGGAGAAGAGCCCCTGCCACACTGATTCTAATGAGGATTGCATGTGCTCTATGTCTTTCTCATTGTGGCCTGTATCATTTAAATATCTCAACCAACATGTGCTGTGGCAGATTTCACTTATAACTGCTTAAATTAAAGCTTGTCAGTTTAGGAGCTAGGAACCCTGCAAATATTTGAGAGAGATTTGACACTCACTGCTGAAATCATTGCACTAAATATCTGGCACCAATGAGATTATTTGAGAAGGGTTAGAAATTCTTGCTGTGTCGTACAGGCTGGACATTCTGGACTTAAAGGAAAAAATAAATAAATAAATAAAAAATTCAACTTCTATGCTCATAATTAGGGTCTCCACCAGAATTTCAGCTTGTTTTTCTTCTTTTGTATTTTCTCTGAGCAGTATGTGACTGTTCAAGTTCTTCAAAGTTGCTGCTAGGAGAACAAACAGTACCAGTATCTCAGGAGTAGTTGGAGTAATAGCACGGTTTAGCTGTAAAAGGAATGGCATTTCCTTATGTTCTCATCCTGCAGAAATGCAAGGGAAGATGGTGCTGAGCTGGAAGAGTGCGATGGAACTTTGGATATTTGAACAGGAGATGAAGCCTAATTTCCCACGTGTATGTACTTTTCTTCTTACAGCTCACTGTAGCAGAACATCATACCGTGTGGAGTATGTACAGCAGTATACAGAGGCAAACACTTTTATGCTAGAAACTACTTGCTGCACTGAAGACAAAATTGAGCATTGATAAAGAGATATTACGCATCTGATTTTAATCTCAATTGGCCATTACAAAAGGGACCAGAACCCAAATAGTTCAATACCAAGACAGAATTTGCTACCAAATATGGAGTTGCTTTGTTTTCTCATGTAGGGCCAATGAATAGGGAATAGACAAGAAAAATCAATGCTGGTAGGATCATAGGATAATTCAGGTTGGAAAGCACCTTAGGAGGTCTCTAGTCCAATGTTTTGCTCCAAGCAGGATCAGCCATGAGATGAGTTTGAGGGCTTTATCCAGATGGGCTTTGAAAACCTCCAAACTTCCAAGGAAGCCCCGCAACCTCTAGGTTCCAGCACTTGACTCCTCATATGATTCCTTAAATAAGGAATATAAATGTTCCTTATAGCCAATCTGCTCTTCTGTTGTGTCTTGTCTTCCCACCATCCACCACTATGTAGAGCTTGGCTCTCTACTCTTGGTGATGTCCCCATTCAACAATAGGGTGCTCTGTTGACTCCTGACTTCTGGTAACTCAAATGCAGAGAGAAGGCCCAGCTGGTGTTCTGATGTCTAAGGTGACATAAAAGCAATTAAGTGGTGTTAAACACAGCATTTATTCTTCCAAAGTCTTGTATACTGGCCTACTCTCTGAAGCCATGGCCTACTCCTTCAGCTGCATCTCTCTTTCTAACGCATTTGTTTGTTTTTTAACTTCAGACCAGTGACTTCCCTACTGTTCAAAGATTCTAACAGTTGTGGGAAGGGAACATTTGCTTTTGATCTGCATCAAATTCTCATTTGCAATTAATTACAGGAAAAAAACATTTTTAAGGTCAGACTCCTAGCCATAATCATCTATAGTTAAATCTTCGCTGTTCTAGGCTGTATTCTTTTAATATATCTTATCTATTGTCAAACTTCATCTAAGTGGTGCTACAAGGCCTGAGCACAGTCTGCGCAGCATAGTCTCACCAGAGCCATTGGAGACGAGTATGAACTCTGGGTACTGTCCCTGCTTCCTGTGCATTCTCCGTTGTGTTAGCTTCAGTTATTGTCCCTTGCAACTGATTTACAGCTCACTGTCATGTTCAGGTCACTAGTTTTAGAGTAAGAGTAACCTGCCCCTCCTCTAACTAAGCACAGCATATGTGAAGCATATGTGAAGCTCTGTTGAGCAGAGCCGTTTATAATTTGAGTGAAGCTGCAAAGGAAGCGTTGGGCAGATCAGTGATGGGGAAGCCGGAGTTGACAGAGCTGACCCAGGTTTTTTACCACTTGAGCTTTCTTAACAGGGAATTTTGCTTGGTGTTCAAACAAAGGACAGGTCCAAGTGGATCCAGCAGAAACTATATGGAGAAGTGGGTTCATAGAATCATAGAATCATAAAATCATTTAGGCTGGAAAAGACCTCCAAGATCATCAGGTTCATCTGTTAACCTAGCACTGCCAACTCTGCCCCTAAACCATGTCCCTAAGCACCACATCTACACATCTTTTAAATACCTCCAGGGATGGTGACTCAACCACTTCCCTGGGCAGCCTGTTCCAACACTTCACAGCCCTTTCAGTGAATAAATATTTGTTAATATCCAACTTAAACCTCCCCTGGCACAACTTGAGGCCATTTCCTCTTGACCTATTGCTTGTGGCTTGGGAGAAGAAACCAACCCCCACCTCACTATAACCTCCTTTCAGGCAGCTCTAGAGAGCAATAAGGTCTCCCCTGAGCCTCCTTTTCTCTAGGCTAAGTAACCACAGCTCCCTCAGCTGCTCCTCCTAAGACTAGTTCTCTACAATCTTCACCAGCTTTGTTGCCCTTCTTTGGACATGCTTCAGCACCTTGATGTCCTACTTGTAGTGAGGGGCTCAAAACTGAACATAATACACACAGGACGCACGGGGTTTCTTCACCTTGAAGCACCGTGTCAACTTCTGATTACACTCTTCCATGCTGTGGATTAAAGAACATTATCTCCCTTTCCTACAGCTCACCCCATTTTAGTCGTGGAATCCTTGCTGTCAACCTCCTATAGCACTGGAGTGCCAAGTGTTTCAGGCAGACAGGTAAATCTTTACATTTAGGTTAAAAAAACTGACATAAGAGAGATGAAAGGACATAATGCTGCCCACTGTGCTTTGAAGAACTGCTATTTACTGTTGGCTAGGCCCTGTTAATAGAAAGCCATATGTTAATAGAAAGCCAGGGGCTCAGGAAATTCATACACTCAGTGTTCCTCTGCATTTTGTTCTCAATGACTGTATGCTATTGATTTGTGTCCTCTGGAGTTGGACACACTTTCTTCAGCTTTGATGCACATTAATTCTTATGCATAATGTGGCTTGAAGAAAAGACAAATTGTTGGGTAGTTTGGAAACCTCAGGCATATTGCCCTTTCAAGTAATGATTCTACATATGGAAGGAGGAGGAGAACATTGCTGTTAGGGCCTCTGTGACCTGTTTGAGGGTAAATAATTATTTAGAAAACCATATTTGATTTGGAACGAAAAGTCAGTTCAGAGCCCTTATGTTTGTACAGCAATCCACGGGGTTGGTCTGGGAAGCTCGTGAAGGCAGTCACAAACCAAATCCATCCCTGAACAAAACTGCCTTGATACAGGTTTTGTTTTGGAAAACAGAGAGCAAAGCAAAGCCATGTTAATTGCTGTAGGTGGAGAAAAACATCCTCCAGGCTTGTGACATTTTAAAGAAACAAAATCTTGTACATCAGATGGATCACACATGATGCTCTGTTTATTCACATGAACAATGTCTTTTTGAGGGATGGGTGTGTAAGTTCCACTAGAGTTTCCAGCACACAAAAAACTTCTTAAAATGGACTCATCTAATGTTTTATGGCATGCTGTGTAAGCCAGCAACATGGGGTTGGAAAGTCAAGAGAGGAACCTGGGAAGGCAGAGGTCACCTGGAAACTTTTATTATCTTGGATCCCCCTTTCCTGGGCTTCTGTTTCCCAATTGCAAAATGATAATAATGCCAAGATGTGATGGACAGTGTCTGCTTTATTCATCCTCAGCTGATAGGTTGGATTTCTTTTTCTTCGACAAGAAACTCCATAAGGACCAGAAGACGCTGTGCTTGCTGTTGTAAAAATGTTGCCTGAATTGAATATAAGCAGGGTTGAAGGCAAGGACTTGACCTGTGAGGATGCACTGAACCAGGAAAAAAATTGATTTATGTTATCAATTTTATGGTGACTGTGCTTGATCTAGTCAGTCCAGTTTACAATGCTTTGGGAAGTGAAGATTTCTTATTTATATTTTAGTAAAATCCAGTTCTTTGGTGTTCAAGCCCCCTTATCCTCTCTTTTAAGGGGCTGTGGATAAATGAGGTTTACATGTCATATTGGGGTCTCATGGCACAGTGGTGCTCTTTATTTGCAAGATAATTTGGGGCTCTTGGAGTGAAAAAGAATGGATTCATGATTACTTAACTGCTGAATACTTAGTTGGGCCAAGAAGCCCATTTCATGCATTCACGTGCTGTTTCTCCCTGCTGGTGAGAGAGCCTTGATGAATTCTGCAAAGATTATAAGTTAGTCCTTGAAAGTATGCTATTCTTCTCTGCTGCTATTCTTCTCCTCATACAAGCTGAAGTGGAAACATCTTCAGCCAATAAAACACTTAAAATTATCTTTCTTTGATCCCTTCTTGTTCCAGTATGTTCCTTTGCTATATCCTTTCTGATGTTGAAAGGTTTTTGGAAAAAAGTCCACCTCTGCTTTTGTGTCTCTAGAGTGAGTAGACCCTTGCTTGGTGCTGCTAAGGAACAGTTCCCAGGAGCTCCAGGTCCCAGCAAGGCATATAATTATGTAAACATAAATGGAGGGGTAACTTCCCAGGCTTTACCCAAAAGAAACACACAAAGCAAAATATGTGATATATGCCTTTTTTTTTTTTTTTTGATCCCTTTTCTGCAGATAGCACACATCATATTTAACTTAAATAGTCCCAGTTTATTAGCTCTGTTAATCTATATGTTTTATAAATGGAAATGTCACTTCTTGCCTGTTGTTACAAACATGACTATACTAAGTTCCCAAAATATGTAGGAGCCTACTCAGACACCAAGATCCCAGTAACTTGCATATGTTGACAAAGGAAATTCTGGAGGAATCTTATCATCCAAAGCAGGCTATTAATTATGAGTAACAATATTCATTTTTATTAATTATGGCTATAGAATTAGGCTGGAAGCTCTCCATGTTTTAATGTTTTAGGCAATGTTCCATGGCACTGTGACCGACATTTAGAGAAGTGGCCTGTACCTCAGAGCAAATAATTTTTATGGAATGGAAGTGGAGGGTAGAACTGAATAAGCTAGTTGCAATGGAAATACAGTCTTTCAAAACATTGGAAAAGTTAGACACTTGCAATAGCATGTGGTCTAATTTCCTGAACCTGTGAGAAAGTACATGAATTATTATATAGCTTGCTCCTGAACATGTGCTTGCTTCCTCATGTATGTAGAAAGCGAGGGTGGAATATGTGCATAAGTCAGGTACAGCATGTCTCATCCTTTCTCTTACAAGTTCAAAGAAAAAGCAGACACTGCAAATGACAAGCAGTATGCCAAAAAGTGAGCAGGAGCAACCTAGAATATGCTACATGTTTTTAAACTGGACTGGACAACAGCAAAAGTCACTTTTGCTAATAGGTAACTTTCTAATTGTTCAGTAGCTTTTATTTTGTTAAAATATTACTATTGGAAGCTTTGGAGGTTATTTTTTTTTATACTATGAACCAAAATTATTGATTTTGTGTAAGAACCATATTCATCCACTGCTCCTCTGACACAGCAGTCTTTCTCAAATTTTCCTGCATTCTTTTCACAATATTACCAAATAATTGAAGTTTGCCGAAGCTTGAAGTAGGGGTGGGCACAAATAGTGTTCAGTGGTTTTTATTATTATTATTTGAATGTTTTTTAAGGAAGAAACATATACCTAGGTTTAAAACTGGGGAGGAATCTTGGCTCATTTAAAGCAGCATTAAGGTGGTATACTGCAAACAGGTTTGTTTGCCACCTAGAAAATGTAGTGTATTCACAATTCATATTCAATTTCCTGCCTTTACATAAAAGGATTCTGGATTTCAGAGACTGATGGTGGGGTGACATTGAATACAAGATTGTGTGGCACTTTATAGAACTTTTCTTTTATTAGCAGCTCTATAATCACATTAAGTTAGACTGAAAATTTGAACTAATTCTTTCCCTTGAGGCCCAGGTTGTAATAATGGTAAAAATCTGTGAAATAGGATAAATACAATTCAATAATTATATTGATAAATAAAATGAAAATCAACTAATTGTGTCATCCACTCAGTTGCCTGCCTCCGTTGTTGCTGCCTTTCTGCATCAGCGACTGCTAAACTTTTTCTGTCACACTTCAATAAATTTAATTGTGCAGAATAAATGAGCTAATTTTTGAAGTCACAGGCTCTGTTTGCAAGATAAGGTTGGTGATTTATTGACCTCCTCTAACTCTGTAAGAGTGTCACCCTCCTTTTTACTTTGACAACCATAGGAAGGGTTTTTGTCCCCCTTCACCTACCGCCTTGCTAAATACTACTTTGTATATTTACCTTCCAAGCTCATTTTCTTGAAGTCACATGATACACCACAATAGACCAAAGATCCCTGTTTAAGTTGGTGGCTACGCAGACTATTCCAAGTGATTAGCGGAACTGTGGGGTTTTCATATTTCTTTTTAATGATATTTTTTTTTTCTGATGATTCAGGGATTTCATTTTCTGAGTTTTCAAATAGGTAGTTGCTAAAGGGAAGTACAAGAAAAGATTAATTTCCATTTTTTTCTAGAAGGGCTGATCTAATCTCATTCACGAATCATGAGCGCAAGGATGCACACTTATTTCAGTGCTCATTCGCAATGATTGTATGACAGTGAACACAGGCCAATATTAGGCATTAGACATGTCTTATTAAAACACGTCTTGCTTTTTTAACTTTTGTTTCTTTGTCTTGGATTTTGTTTTCAGGTGCTAGCTATCTCATCTGTTATGTACTGCTGCAATTGTGGCAGAAATGAGTTCACTAAACTGACATAAAGTTGTAGGAGTGAATAGTCTTCACCCCTTCTCCACCTCTTGTATTTACCATGATTGTGAGTTGGGTTTTGTTTGTTTTGTTTTGTTTTGTTTTTTAGCAAAACATTTGTATGACAGCCACAACAACCTTTTTCCATAAGTCTGTATCTTTTGCTCTGCACTTTAAATTATAGCCATGAAACAACTTATATGCATATAAAAATAGTTGATTAAGTATTGTGGTATAACACTATCTCTATTATAGCAGACAAACCAGTTGTTTGATCCCCAATATGATCCCTGAATAAAAAATCTTGGTATTCTCTTGAGTCAAAAAACCTCTTCAGAGAAAAGTGAAATCAGTGTCAACACATCAACTATTGAAAAACAAAAAAAAATGTTCTCAAAGTTATGCCTTCTCTGGCAAATAAATACTGTAAATGAAAAGAATGGGAACACTTTCTCTCTGTTATTAAATGACTACCTGTTGAGGTACATAGAGCCATGCAAACCATTTTTCCATCTCTGGGTGCACTATGCCTGTTGTTCAGAGTGTGATTAAACCTACTCTTCTCTGACTATGATGCTAGTAACATAGAAAATCAAATATATATGAAAACTATCTAGACTTTGGCAAGCTTGGCCTCCTAGAAGCACACAGAAGAAGACTTTTTATGGAGCCAGGATTTCAGTCGGGCACCTAGAACACAAACTGTAAAAAGCCTTTTTCTCATGTTTTAGTTGTTATATATTTCTGCTGTAATTTTCTTCTAAAGAAGACTTATAACCTCTTAAATATTTCCTGTCAGGTGTTGGCTAGGTGAAATGCATCCCAGGGAATTGCAGATGGAGGAATCACAACATCCCACATACAGAGCAGTCCAAACTTCTGCCAAACTCTTCACTGCGTCTTTAACTCAAAACACTTGTACTCTTTGTGATTGATGTTTGTAGAAAAAGGCAGACCTAACCCAGGAAAGTCTTCTGCAATCTGGCTCTGACTTCCTTCACACAAGAACTTATGTACAGTCATACAATTTAACAGCCTGCCCTGAGAGTTCCACATGAACCTAACACAGCATTTGATGAGGTGGTAATTGTTACTCCTCCCCATTTTCACTGTGTAGTTGGTGTTTGTGCCTTGGTTGCTGTGGGTCATTTAATGTAGACTGTCTCAGGAACCTGTGAACCTGCACCTGAGCAATTACATTGATTTTTTTTTTTTTTTTTTTGGGTGGGGGAGGGTGGAGTGGAGTGGGGTGAGGGGAGGAAGTGAGATAAAATTAAACTAAACCCAAACCAAACTTACTCTTTGGGAAAGAAACCTTTGCCAACTTTAACAGGATAAAATTCCACCAGAATGTAATACTTTATTGGGCTGTAGTGAAGTACTTTGGAGAAAGATTTCCATTTCATACAATACTTTGAGAACATGGATTGACCTTATGTTTTGCGGGCCATTATCAGTTTTCCCCTTGCCAAGCAAGCTCTAATTTCTCTGCAGATTCCTTGCACAAAGAACTAGAAGATAAATTTCATATTGAGAAGCTGGACCTTGTGAGAGGCACACAAGACTTCTGAGAATGCTAAGTCTGATTCAGACCAGCATTTTTTAATGAAGACTTCCCCTGAAGGACTGTATATTTCCTGTGAAAGAGGAAGTCAGAAAACCCTTACAGTAAAAGTAAAGCTCATTTTCCAATTCAATTTTTTTCTGATGTGACCTTCACCAGATCTTAATTTTTTAAATAGAGGAGTAGAGCATACTTTCTAATTAATCCAGATTGTGCACATTCATCATGCTCTGTAAATTATAATGCAATTCTGCCTTTCTTTATCTTTTGTTGCTGCTGGTGGTGCTCTGGTTATGTGGGTATGACTGAAAGTTGGTCTGATCTGGAAGTGACTTGGCAAAATGCTACCTTCCTGTCACTTCAAGTCTGATTTACAGAAAAAACGAAGGGTACAAGCTCTGGTGAAATATGCAGTTGGTAGATGAAGCCAACCTAATTGGTCAAATTAGGGCTCTTCATGAAGGAAACCTATTTTCTCCATTGCTGAATGTAAAGCTAAGCTGCCCAGGTGAGGAGATAAATCAGGACAGAGTACACATGGGCCTGCACAAAATCTGGTCAAATTTAGATATATTCCTCAAATACCATGCTTTTGGTTCATTCTGCTGAAGAAGTAGAAGCCAGTCCCATTACTGGGGCAATGCATGGCTAAGGGTTGAGATTTGAGATCTTTCTGTGTTCTCTGATATTTGAAAGCTAAGGTGGCAATAATAAAACCATGAAGCCCAAGTGAAAACAAATGAAAAACCACATCTAGAGAGAGAAGCCATTCTCTGTCCATGTTTCATTTGGGTTCTTGTATTGCCAGACATCTTCCAGTCCCCAGGACAGACCTGGTATGATTAGATCAGAGCATCTCCCAGTTCACAAAATGTGCTTACTGCAAGGCCATTTTTTCCTTTTTTGTTGTTGTGGGTGATGATTTATTTTTTTAGTATTGTAGTTACTTGGAGTATTTTATATAACATCAGCCACTGTGCAGATTTGTGTATTGTACTGTAATTACTTAAATAAGGGATTTTGTATGCTACAGCCAGTGATTCATGAACTGCAGGGTATCTGCAAAAACAGGCTTTCATTGGGATTATGGGATGTAAAATGCCTGAAGGTTTTTGCCTTTGATAGCAGACCTGCCGTTGCATCCGCACAGGGTTTGTCTAATAAATTGTATTAGTGCTTTCCAGCATCCTGATAACTTCCCTCCCCCAACTCCTTGTTATTCTGAAGTGTTTTGAAAGGAAACTGGTTCTCTGAGTTATTGCTGTGGCAATCACTAAAACGTATGTTCTGCATGCTTGGTGTTGGCCATGCAGTATAATAGAGAAGAAAGTTGAAAAAGCTTCTTCAGGAAGGACTTAATATTGTGATATATGCAGTGACATAATTCTGAACTAGAAATAAGGAAGCTGTGGAGGGTATAGGGAAAAGACTACAAATGAATGTTCTCAGTGTCTTCAATGCAATATAGTCACTTATCTTTTTTCAGCTTAGGGTTATGTAGCTAAATCCCCTACCTGCTTTTGGAAATAGTCTCATCCACTGAAAAAAAAATAAATAAAAATAAATAAAAATAAAAAATTGAGCTATCGTTTTATTTAAAGAATTGTTTAACTTGGCATGTCAAATAATTTCAAACCTGTGAGAAGGAAGAGCTAAACACAGGATATTTATACCTATGTATCCAATATGTAAGTCTAAAGCTTTTTCCTTCTGACATCCAGCAGGAACTAGAAAAGGGGAATCATCAATATTTTGCTTTTTTATTATTATTTTTTGGCCTGACAAAAACAACAACAAACAACCCTAATTCATTCAGGGGATAGCAGGTTTCTGTCCTTGCTGACTTTCCTGTCAGCCCATTTATGAATGTCTGCAAGCTTTGTGCCATGAAGACAGAAAAAAAGTTGTGAGTTTTAATTACAACAGGTACAGTATTTCAGACATGCTGACACTTGTTTGTATGTTGGGATCCACATGGCTGCATTTTATTTCTACAGATTGGGAAAAATCCTTGTCTTATTCGTATTTTTCAAGATCAAGATCAAGAGCTGTGCAGATAAAAGCAAAAGCAACAACAACAACAAACTACTGCTACCAACTCCCTTCCCTCTGAAGTCATCACAGCTCAGGTTAGGAAGATCAGTAAATAAAAAGTACAAGTCAGGGTGAGTAAAATTACAGTGCATGTTTGGTGCCCATCAGATCCTTCACTGTCTTTCATTCCCATGCATTAAGCGTTATGTCAGCCATTATCAGGAAGAAAATCCAACGCCTCCCAATCTCACGTTATGTCAGCCATTATCAGCAAGAAAATCCAAAGCCTCCCAATCTCCACCCTTGTTCACTTTTGGCTGCACCTATTTTGAGTTGCCTAGCGTGCAGTGAGTTGCTTTCTGCTTTAAAAACTTGCTAAAAATCTGAGGGCAGCAAGCAGGGTGCAGCTGTGTATATGGTGCTATCAAATACCACGGACAGAGCTGTATGTTTCCAGCTGAAATTCTCTGTTCAGCGAAGCTCTTTTGGGGTTAGGTGCTTTGTAAAGGTTTGGTTTGGGTTTTAAAGCCCTGCTTGCTTCCATTCTTGCTCTTCTCAGCTCTCATTTACAACACTTGGCCGTGCAAAGCCGGGGCGGGGGGGGGGGGGGGGGGGG
>NC_048894.1:51384207-51507710 GCF_011077185.1 Oxyura jamaicensis
GTATGTTCTTTCCTGTGGAGGCCTGGCTGGGCCTCGACCTGAAGAGGAAGCAGAATGGAAACTTACTGGAGAATCTAGTCCCACCCCCAGGTACATGAATCTGCCAAGCTCTTTTATTCTAGTTCTCCCAGGTTTTATCATGTTTCTGTCATGTTCTCCCTTGCTGTGCCCAAGCCTACAACAATATCTCCTAGTGCTCAACCTGAATTTGCAGCATTCGAAAGAGCCTTCCCTCATTTCCTCTTTTTTGATATTTTTTTTTTCTTTAAGTCAGTTCACACTGATTAATCATTTTATAAATGTTTAGGGCTGGGATTGTGAAACCTTTGCTGGCAAGAATTTTTCCCCTGGAGTCAAGGAGACTACTCATTAGCATGACTACTTGCCAGCGTGAGGGAGGGAATACACAATCTGGACATTTGTAGTTTTAAAAATATGTCTCTATTTAGCCGATTTCGGCAGAACAGGGCTGGTTATAGAAATCAGACTAACAGGCTGTCACACTTTGTCGTGCTTCAGAATGTATCTATGGCAAAATAATGTATTTTTACTTAACACAGTCATTTAAACAGTACATCAGGTGTCTGATTGGTGTCTTTCTCCTTACGTACAAGCATTACGTGAGACCTTTTCAGCATAAACCAAATCAAACTCTATTTTCTTAACCGCCCCTCTAAACTCCCACTTAGCTTACACACTGTATTAAAATGTATATGGGCCAGTTTTGACAGGAAAGCTGCTATGGGCCACACAAACATGTCAGAAGCAGCTAGTATTTGCAGGACACCTGTTTTTTAGTCCAGTGGGTGGAGAGGATAGCAGGTGAGGAGCTGTGTAAATTTGTTTCTGCGGGACATGGAGGTGGCATGGCTATACCTCGTTCCTGCTTGCAAGTAACCGAAGTCTGAGGAAAGAAGTCTGGCTCCCTGACAGAAAGTCCTGTGTTTTACATCACACCAGTTCCCTACTCTTAGTCGGTCACTCCCTCCGTTCTCCTTTTTTTTTTTTTTTTTTTTTTTTTTCCTAAGGACAAGTGAAACAATTGTGCCTCTGCTCCACATGGCTAACAGCAGCAGTGACCTTCAGGCTCACCACTTTAAACTGCTACGGGATCATCCCAGTGAAAAATCAAAACAATGCTATTTTTCCCTTACCCCCACACTCCTCCACCCCACTGCATGGCATTTATTCCCCTGCGTGCAGCCTTGCTACCCAGCCTGGGTGCTGGGCTGCTGGAGCACCGGAGTTCCCTCCCCTGTCTGTGTCTCTCTCCACCTAGCACAAAGCTGACAAGGGGATTTTTCACCTCCTTACTTTCCTTTTTCCTCTTTGATTAACTTTGGACCAGATGGCCAGTCCCCAATCTCTCAGCATGCATTTGACTGACAGGAGCCTTTGATAAACCTCATAAGAATGAAGTCATCTTCAGGTCACCTCCTCTCCCTGGCCTTTAGCATCCCGCACATACCACCATTATCTGCTGAATAGGAGACAAAGGAAATTAGCTCCAATTCCCTATCATCCCCATTATTTCCACACTGATTTAAACAATGAGGCAATGAGATGCCCTTCACTTTCCTTCGAAAGGTACAAATGTCAGCTGTTAAGAAATGCAAACAAGAGGGTTCCCATGTTAATGGATGGGCTTCTTTGTAAAGCCATGAAGTGGTAAAGTGGATTTATTCACCGGCTGCCTGGAAAATGCTTAAACACTTCTAAACAAATTCTTTAACCACTTTTATTTTATACACAGTACATAGTGCCTGAGAAGCCTCATTGTTTTGGTCTGGAGATATATAATGAGGTGATATACCCCACTCTGTTGTTCTTTTTCTTTTCTTTTCTTTTCTTTTTCCTATGTAGTTTTCGGAGCTTTGTTTGAGGTAATCCTGAACTGAAGTCTGAGATACAAAAAGGTTTAGCTGCATATGAATCCAAATACTGAGATGTAGGAAACTATCTCCAGGTTCAAGTGAGAAAACAAATTTGGATACCCTGGACAGAGAAAATGAACATGAATCAGACCAGAATCTCTCCACAGATTTGTAAGTTTTTACCTCACATTCACTTGGCTCTTGACTTTTTACCTTTTATCTGAGAAAAGAAACAACAAGATGCCATGAGAAGTGTTGCTTCAGGGGTATGTAAGGCCAGGCATGATATAAAATATCTTTAAAAATATTTATTTTGATAAGATTTCTTTCCCAAGATTGCAGTCTTCCACTTGAGTTGATTTGACTGGCAGTTAATTCTGTTCTTTTGGCAACTGAAAGTATCTGAATGTTTGGGCGCTCGCACGAAACCATTCTCCAGATCACTGGCACACCCACGTACATTGCAGGAGATTAAAACAGCAAAGATTTCCAAATTAACTCTTGGGAAAACTGGTCCATAAACCGTGCTTTGCATTAAAATATAAGTTGCTTTTCCGTGCTTATTAGTGTTTTCCTACTAAAGTAGTCAGAATCTTGCCTCCAAAACAGTGCTCACGACAAAGTCACCTCCTGATATACAGTTGAAAAGCATTTCACAAGAATATATCTTTTTATTCCATAGAGCAATCAATAGGCTGGGAGCTAGGAACTGTGAGCTGTATTCCAGTTGCTTGCTATGAAGCATGGGAGAAATGACAACATGTCAGGTCAAGAGACTGATGAGCAATTCTGACCACCTGCTATGCCACGTTGCTAGACCTTGGCTTCCTGTGTAGTCAGTGGAAAAAAAGTCATCTTGGTACCCAACTCAGGCAAGTAGAGAAGTCAGTCATGCCTACTTGATGTGTTGTGACTGCAGCTCAGGAAGGTAGGAGTCTGAATCACTCCTTGCTTTTTGACCTTAGATGCCACTGCGGATGTGATTTCTAAGTTAAGCTCTTATGTTGGGCAGTCTGAACATGGCACTGCAACTCAGTCTCTGAAGGCCTTTCCGTTACTTTAGAGTCACAGGCAGTGTTTGGCACATACCTCTAGCCATTAATAAACCTAACCTTTTTCTTTACAGTTTTATCATACATACCTGTATTTCAGCAGTGTCAGAGAGAATTCTGGTGATGATCTAGGCCAATTTATGCCTCTGGCCACAGCCTGGCTAGACTCCACCATGAACTCTGTGTCTGGATAGTGGTGGCAGAACTGGAGTGTAAGAGGACACCGAAGTTTTAGATAAAGACATACTCTGTGAATTCAGACATACTACTGTTGCTGGAGGAGGACATTAATACATGTAGAACTTTTCTTCTTTTGCTGTGGGAAAGTCTTTTTGTACATGGCTTCCCTTACTAGTACAAGAAGATCCAATTGTCCTGCAGTAAAGGATTCCCATTCAGAGCTAAGCATATAAACTCAGCAGAAGTGCACTAGCTGAGAGAGTGCTTAGGCAAGGTAAATTAAGCCTAATTAATGAAAGTATTCATTCTTCAACCATTCCTGCAAAACATCAAAATAAATGTTTTGTTTCTTTTTGCTTTCGAGTGGAAAAGATTCCAATGCGGCCTGCACCATGAAAGGACTCCAACAGCTTTGCAATTATACCTTGTTCCTCCTCATTCCTCTGTATTCTGTCTTGGAGCAGTGAATCTTCAATCATCACGATTTTGTTGGGGCTGACAAAAAAAGGATAATCTTCTGACAGCTCTGGAGAACCTGTAATTCAAATTACTTCTTGAAGTATTTCACTAGCTAGCACCAAAGGTTAGATGCTTGCTTTCCTTTACTAAGCCTCTCCTTTTCAAGGCTGCTGTTTCTATCTGGATAATGACCAACTTTGTCACAAGCTGCCTTTTTTCTGACCCCTGACATCAAGCTCGCCATCTGACTGAAGATGGGTCCTAGGCTTAGCTACCTAGAACATGGCCTAGTCTTGGGAGCAACAGGAATAGAGGGCTTCTCCCTGCACTCAGCAGTCTCAGTTGTATTTTTAAGTCATCTGAAAGCACCTTTGCACTGGTAAGGGTGGGAAGCTCAACACATTTCCTTGCACCCTGTGTGTTTTCTTATTGAAACCTAGAGCAAGAGGAGGAATTGAGCTTCTGGCAGTGGTTATGAGTATGGCAATCACAAAGCTTCTCTTACAGACTAAGCTGTGTCAGGGCGCAGACCAAGGAACAAAAACATTCCTATGAAGAGCTTGCTTTCCTTAGAGAAGACTGAGTTGTATGGAGTTACTCTGTGACAGGGATTGAAAGCTGTCTGCACTACCAAGGGTGGTGGTTTGTTTGTTTGATTGTTTACTTATTTACTTACTTTAAGCATAGTTCTCTCCCAGAATGTGTTTTTCACATACAGCCTGTCGCTACTTGAGGTGTTTGGCTTTCTGTCTATAGAGATAAATGGACACACCAAAATATGTCACCAAGACAGTTTGACTTAGGTCACTTTACAGTAGATACTCAAGTCCCTCTGAAGAAGCAAGAGCATGGCAAAAACTGTAATCCCAAGGTTTTGATTTTGATTTTTTTTTTTTTTTTTTTTTTAAGCAGAAGTATCAGCTATCTGCAATTCAAAGTGAGGATTTGAGGGTGGGGGGCTTATGCTTCCCATTTTGCTTTTAAGAAGGTCACAGCGAAAGCATGTGATTGAATATTTTGCATGGAACTGCCTACGACAAAGACAAAGACAAGGGGTTTGTCAGAGTGCTATGAAAAGAAAGTGAGAGAAAGCGAGAGAAAGATCTGTTAGATTTTTGAGGTATATTTGAAAGAATGAAATAATAAAAAAAAAAGCTTTCAAATCCTCAGGGACTTTCCAATTTATCAAGAAAGACACATTCTTCCTAATGAAAGGTTACTGACCTTCATGAATGTGACAGTTCAATTACAGCCCATTCATATGCAGAGCAGCCGTTGATAAAGGATTTAGGAAATGTGACTAGCATAGCAAAAAAAAAAAAAAAAAAAAAGGCGGGGGGAATGTCTACAAAATTATTTTTTATTGTGGTGCAAGAAATATAAATAAGATTCAGTCAGGTAGTAGAACCTTTTCTTCTCTGGCCGAGCAACCCATTAGATTTGCTTCAGCGAATGCATTGACTTTTTTCCTCTTCTTTTTCTACTAATATTTCTGTCTTTTTAATCCTCTGAACTACTAAACCTAACAAATCATAAAGCCCTTGGGGTGCTGAGATGCAAGGTTTCAAACATTTTTTCCCTCTGACTGGCAGAGAAAGCTGGAATGTGTCCTAATGTTATTTTAAGTGCTTGACTAGTATTTAAACTCTTAAATGGATGGAAAGTTAAAGCAGCAGCAAATGCACGCGCGCATACATGTACCTCCTTCCTTTTCCTTCCACCTTCTCCTCCCCCCTGTTTCCCCCCACACACTGAGCTTGGCCTCTCCAAGCCTGTTAATAGCCAAAGCAGATATTGGCTAGACTCTCTGGAGCCAGCCTTCAGCCAATGGAGGGTGACACCTGTGAGCTGATGTTTGTTGAACTCCTCCAGGTGTAGGAAAGATGCTTAAATTGACATAAGGCAGGAGCTGTAAAAACAGGCAAGTATGTCACTCATACATAGAGCTCCCTGGAAGATCCCAAGGCCAAGTCATTGCGAAACAGCTAGACAGAAAAATGTCTCAATTGCTTTGAAATAATTCCAGATTATCTGTTTATCTATCTGCATGCACACACACACTCATAGCCTGTGTGCACTGTGTGCACATGAGGTGTTCCTACAAAATAACGAGGCATATGTCCCTACATACACACGTACAAACCCATCCTGTGTTTCAAGGTGATGGCAGGCCAACGATTGTGGAATTGGATGAGGACAATCCTCTGCTTAGCGTAAGCTCTCAGAGGTGGCCCCAGGCTGGAGTGGCAGTGGAGGAAGTTTAGCGCTGACCTGTGTTTGTGTTATGTCATGATTGTATGGAAGGCATTGTCTTCCACAGAGCAGCAAACCCTGTTATTGACTTGAGGCAAGTTCTCAAATCCAAGTGCAATCAAATGGGTGTAAAGAAGTGCTAAAACTGTTTGTGGAAGGCAGAGGCAAAAGACATTTCCTTGGCCTCCACTCAGTATCTGTGAAACGGCATGAAAGTTTCTGAGAAATGAGAAGCTTGGTGCTACCTCCACCCAAACACAGAGCAGAAATTTTCCACACTGTGTTCAGGCATGGTAGAAGTGCAGGGACTGAGACTGTGATCCTTGATGTCAGTGGTAAGGCAGCTGTGGGAAGAAGATGCCAGTGCTCCGTGTTTTCTGCTTCTGTTAGGGCTGATTATGATTTCTGGAAAACAAGAACCATTCTCGGTACTTCAAGTCAGTGCATTAGATACTCATCTTCCCTGGCTGGTTACCATCTCTGAGTGAATTTCAAGACCTGTCCCTAGTGGATATTTTGGGCACCCTACTGAAAATTGTGTAAGTTCTCAGGAAGAGCTTGGGCCTGTTCTTGAGTTCATGGGGCTTTCCATCAATAGTCATCCACCAGTACTCACTGCTTTGCAGACTTTCAGACTCTGTTGCCTCAGTAAGGTTTAGGTGATCACTGTGGAGGAAAGAACACTTCCTTGTCCTTAGTCTAATTTTAGATCGAGTGCTGGTATGAAATTAGCTTTGACAGCTTAGAGTGACACTGTCCCACAGTGAGGTATACAAATAAAGTAATCAATCTGTCTTTATTGGTTCTTTCAGATGGTGTTGAACTGCATAATTGTAAGGTATTGAATTATGGAAATCATGGTAGAAATTACAGGGGGTCCCTTTGGAATGGTCTCATTCTCACTTCTTTTTTAAGCAAAAGTTCATCTGATCAGAGCTTGTTAAGGCAGCTTCTTTTATTCTCCATTTTGTTTAGCACATTCCTGAGACATTCGGGAGGGTGTCAGGAAGCATCAGGAGAAATGAATACAATGTATTCCAAAAAAGATCTGTTTAAAAAAATATAGATATGTATAATATTATATATATATATATATAATATTATATATAATATATATATATGTAAATGCAACCCAGATGCAAATGTAACAGGCAACCCAGTGTCTGTTTTGGACACCCTGAATTTTTTTATATGCTACTTGCTTCTCCTGGCATTATGCAGCCCATACTGCTCTAGAAGCTGTGGGCAGGCCATGACAAACAGATGACCATCTTCCCACTCATAGCCTTCAGCTGCCTCATAGTTCGACAAGTTTAGAATCAAGGTCCTTTGACCACTGAAGAGGAGCTTCCTAGTAATATGCTCACGACTTGTTTTTAATCTTGAAAGGAAAAACAAGATAAAGGAATTGAAAATACTGACATTTCAAAGGCCAGAAAACCTATTTGGAGTCTTTCTGTGTAGTTGGATTCTTTGTAGGTAGGGTCCCAATCCAGTAGAGCATTTAAAACACTGGGACATTACATTTTCTGAACTGAGGACTGAATCAATTATATTAAAAATTGAGAGAGTACAAGAACTAATCCAAGTACATTGTATAAAATTCCGTATGTCATCCCTCAAATATGTTTTCTGCAACCTGCTGTAGTATATTTGGACTATGATGTGATACAAAGAGTTTACTGGAATTCATCTGGGATAACCTTTCCACAATGTTTTGTCTTTGCCTCTTGTAGATAATGCATGCCATCTAGACTTTTTTTTTCTTTTTTTTTTTTAACCTCATAAGATCCACAAAACAAAACTGTAAAAATTTGGCTCAGAAAATCTTTACTGTCTTTCAGAATTAAGCTTACTTTTCACCACTAGTAAAATATATTTATTTTACTTCCATTGGACGGTGGACAATTTGGTCAACTCTAATTTTTAGACAGCTGAATTTCATGAAGATTTTAATATTCAATTAAAAGCCATCTTTACCAAATGCAAAATAATAAAAATAATGTTCGTTACCAGCATCACGAGAACATTTCTGATCGCATTTGCCGTGGTTAAAAATGCCGTCTTTGTTTTCTGCTTACATTTAATTGGCAGAGTTCCTTTAAAGTTTACTCTTGGCCCTGAGACTTGAGAGTGCAGTCAGGCATGTGACTGAGAGCAGTCCTAATAGGCAGGCTGCATAACCTCACCAGCTAAAGCTCACAGGCTATGAAGGGGGTTGTTCACCAGGGGAAAAACACAGTCCACTGCCGCTCAAGCTAGCATGAACTTTATATACCACATGCCTTGCTGATTGATTAAAAATGTAGTCATCCTTAAAGGCAAATCACCTAAGGGCTTACAATAAGTTACAAATATAAAGATGGTTTTATGGAGTGTACTTTTACGTAACAGACTCTTTCAGGATGAGGACTTTGTTTGCAAAGTCAGTGCAAGTTGGTTGGTGACTCCTGTTGGCTTGCTGGTTAAGGCAGGTTCTCATGAATCAGTTCATGTGGAAACCAAACTGCACCTGAGCAAACATAGGAAGGTGGAGGAAGAATTGCTTTCAGTTTGCAGCCACAAAAGTTAGAGTGACTTATGCATGTTCCAGTAGGGAAAACTTTCTCTCATGGCAGATTATTTGATAAGATATGGCAGAAATTAATTTTAGTGGGGCAAGTAAATGTTAGTTATTGTATAGATGCCCCCCTTTTAGCTAGATTTAAAGATTTGTCTGGAGTAGTGAAATGAATTTGACCCTTTGTCTCTGTTACTCTGATGTCCTCAGTGAACTGGTATGACACACATGAAAGTATGACACATTTGCATATGTATTCTCTAGATACCAAAAAGAATAAGTAAAACGAGGTACCTGACTGTCCATGTGCTTTTCATGGTAGGCTTAACAGTATGTAGCCACAGTTTCAGCTCAGCCTGAAGATCATCAGGAATAGAAGAGCAGGTCAATGTGCAAAAGCACATTGTGTCAAGGCCAACAAAGTGGCCTCTGAAAGAGTATTCATTCCATTCCATTGACAGGCACTTAGAGCATCAAACTCTTGACAGGTTTTTTTTCTTGCATATTGTAAGAGCAAATATATATATATATAATTCATTTTCAAAGCAGATGTGATGCAGTGCCAGTGTGTACTAGTAACCCCCTTTTCATTTAGGCAGCTTTCAATGTGGGCATAAATTCTTTCATGTGCAGCTAATTAAAACTGTGCTGAAGAAGATAAAGGCACAGCAAGTGCATGTATTATCTGTCTGGCATAGTGTATACTCAACATGTTAAGGTAGAGACCACTCTGTCTATTGTCTTACAACATATCAATACTAAGAACTGGATCCAGACAGGCAATGTTGGCTCATACCCAGAATATGTTACCACTGTATGTGTATATATCAAGCCTGAAGTATTTAAACAGACCCCAACTCCGGTGTATCAAAGTGTCTAGAAAACACATTTCTTCAAAAGAGCCTTTTCTACTTTGGAATAAGCAAGAAAAATAGTAACAGGCAAGATATATTACAAAATCTGGGCCCCAGTCCAGGAAAAGCACAAGTTTCCAAGATCCTCACATTTTTACATTATGGCCTATGTTGAGGTCAAACCTTTTTAAGGTGCAGATTTTTCTGCTGGGTACTTGAGGAGGAAACAATGTGGGCTCATTTCCATTTTGATTCTTTATGATGCATAAAGGAATCCTGTGAAATTTGATTTTTAAAAGGTTGTGGCTTCTTTTTTCCTTCTTGGTTCTATTCCTGTCTTGTCTCCTGATTTGCTGTTTGTTTTTTGGGGGGCTGTTAGGGCTGAGGATTGTGGATCCCTCCTTGAAGAGGAAAGATACTGAAGCTTTAACAGACTTTCTACAACAAGCTTAAAACTTCTGAATCTTTTTTTTTTTTTTCATTTAAAACAGGTTTTGCTTTCATTGTGTCTCTTAACTTTACTGGTTTTCCACAGAGTCTCACTATGGCAATGAGATAATGAAAGCATGAATTGCTACTGTCCAGAAAGAAAAAGACACTGGGGAAAAAATCCATTAAAAATTTTATCAATAATAATAATGATGGCAACAACAATAATAATAAAGCTGGAAAACATCCTATCTATTCGTATGCCATTGGGATAGCCCTTAAAGATTTTTTTCTAGGATAAAGAAAAATCCCCTCGGTGAGTTCAGCAACTCATTTCTTCTGGCCACAGAGAGGGAGGGTGTAGCATTGGCACAGCTTGGTATCAAAGGCTGCTTCCCAGTTCCTCTCTTGGGTCCTCCTGAGGGCTGTGCTGGGTGAATCCAGATCAGGACTGTGTTCAACCTGCCAGGTGGCCAATTCTATCCTACTGGTTTGTGCCAGGTGAGAGTTATTGCAGATATATTACATACTGCTGTCTGCCCTTGGCCTCATGCTGTAGACACTGATGAAAATCCTTTCCACTCATCCCCTTGTCTGCCACAGTTAATCCTGTGCAGCCATGCTTTTTAATACTGCATGTGGATACATGCAAAATTCATTACTAAGACGACTCGTTCAGGTTTATCTTACTTTCTATTTGCCTTTGAATATTGATCCCCAGGGATTTCATCTTGTGGCATACACTGACCATTCAGTGACGCTATTAAGAAAAGAGAGGTAAGATAGGGTGATGTATCATTTCTTGCTAGCCAGACAGATATATAGTTTAACAATGATGCTATGACTTTTTTCCTTACTTGATTCATGTTTTTTGTGAATCACTGACAGAGTCCGTATCAATCTTCCAAAAGATGGGAACAGTTTCCAGTGGCTGCTTTGTTATACATGGGTAGTATGCACATCCATTGCACAGGCTTTACCTGGACAGAGCAAAGTTGAACATTTGCACGTACTGACAGTCTGACAGATGGAGAGCACATTAGACCTACCATGTATGTGCTGTGCAGATGCCCCTAAGTCTGTCCTGAGTTCATCCAGCCTGCTGTCTATGTGGGATGGCTGTTGGCTCAGGGCAGCTGTGTTGGCCAGATTCGTCATGACAAGTGCTGAACTGTGCTCCTTGGTTTGCTCAGGGTGGTTGGACATCAGCAGCCTAGTGAGAACCATGTCACTGCTCCTGCTTGGACCTGTCTGTAGGGCAGCCAGCAAGCCCAGGCAAACATCCCAATGCTTCTTTTCAGTCAGATTTCCGGACAGATAAAAGAGGACATGTTTGGTGAAACTGGCATCTAGAGTGACTGTAATAATCTGTCTGTTCTTGGCCTCCAGTAACCTCTTCAGGGAGTCTTGTCGTATGCAGTTCTGGAGTACCACTAAACGGTTCTACCTTTGCTCTCTGCACCTCCTCTCCTGCAAGTAAGGCCAACAGAACAGGCAAAGCTAAAAGAAGATGATGCTGTCTGATAAGCCACAGTGATTGAAATAGCCCTGCAACTTTGCTAGAGACACCATAATATACAGTGAAAGCTTAAGTAGCACACAGTCTTGTTTGGGCCCTGGGCATTTCCTAGGGTGAATTTTGTGCATTTCCACAGGAGAGGTTTGCAAAACCTTTTCATTTCCATGTTTTCTGTCCTGTTCTTGAGTTAAGTGGTAGCAACTAATCTCGGTGTTTCATATTAAGAAATCTAAGAAGTCCATGCCTTCCACTACTGCCTCATAGAAAAGCTTGCTTCACATACAATGAAAGATAAAGGGTTTATTTTTTCTGCTAGAGATTGTGTGGGTAAGAAGACATCCAATCTGTCAAACTCTTCATGACTAATAAATATTAACTGCTTCAAGTCTTCCAATTATATATATATATTTTTTTAACATGTGGTAACTACTTAAATATTTAACCATCTGCCAAAAAAAAAACCACACTTGGAGGTTTATTCTATAACATACAGACAGTATTGTAGACAATGGAAACTTTTAATATAGTCTCTAGATGAATATAACATTGATTTTTTTTCCTCAAGTCAATAAATACAAAATGTAGTGTGTTAAATGTTGTCAGGGTCTCCACAAAATGACACCTCCAGTCTCCTCTAAACACTCCTCTATTCCAACATGTTGGAGGATCAAATTGTCACAGAAAGGTTGAAAAACTCCCTGTGTTAAGATATTGAACAGTTAGTTAACCCATGTTGGACACAACGGAGCTAGCCACAGGATACGCCCATGCCTCTTCTGTGTGATGCAATAACTGAACACAGTAGGATGCATGCAGAACAAGAATAGTGATACTCATTTTCAATTCAAGCTTAGTAAAGCATATGTATACCAGCTGGGCTCCCAACTCATGGTCTTCTCACTTTCACTTTCTTTTGCATTCTTTGCTTCTCTTGATCTAGCAATGTCTGTAAGACTGATGCCTTGGGGGGGAAAAAGGGAGAGAGAGAGACTTTGAAATGCCAGGCAGCAAGCAGGAACAATCCAGACAGCAGGTGATATTTCAAAGCTTCAGGTCAAGATGAATCATCAAGCCCTGAGGCCCTATATTACTTCAGATCCCCAGAAGCTGCCTAAATTCCAGAAGCTAACTGACCTCTTTAAAGGTGGTAATGAATAATCAATACTATATTTGATCCCTTGCATGAAGGTATTACAACAAATGGCACTATGGCTTCTGAAAGGAAGAATAACATTTTGATCTTACATGGTAAAATTGCCATGCTCAAGACTACCTCCTGGCTCATATGCTTAATTATGTAATGATATCCAGCTGGACTACAAAGGTGCTTGCAGAAAGCCAGGCTGCACTAAGAATAAAGGGTCTGACAGGAAATGTTTAGACTCTGAGATACTCTGACACAAAATTATGTTTCTGAGGAGAATCCCCTGTTGTGTGTTTTTATGGTATTATATGTCAGGACCAGGCAACCAAAACAAGACCATGCTCAATAAAAAGAGCTTCTAGTTTTACCTGGGGAGACAGAGCAGACTTTGGGTCTAATTTCACCAACAGATGAAGAAAATGTCCTTCAGTGAGATCTTCCAAAGGGCTATAGAAGAGACATAAGTTACTCCTCTCCTTACCCATTATTCTTCCTCTCCCATTACTTGTACTTTACCTGCAATGCAATATTAGAACTCTCTTATGAGATAGAAGAGTGAGGAACAGCTCGAGCTGTCTCCTCACTGGTCAGGTAAATAGAAATGTATTTTGGCTATGGATTAAGCTGTGTCTGAGTACAGGTGTCTGAGTACACATGGACTTATGAAACTGCATTTGCTATCCAAGCAAGGCAAGGGGCCCTGCTGAATTCACGAAGTCCTGGAGAGGTGACTTCTTCCTTTTGAGTTGTTGGAGTTGTATTTATTTATGTATTTGTGAAAGCTCTGAAAGGCTTTTTTTTTTTTTTTTTTTTTTAATTAATAAAAATATAAATATATATATATATATAAATTAGGATCCTGGGATGCCTGCCACATTGGCTAATGTTTCAGTCTGAATTACATGTGGGACTTGTACATCTTTCTTGTCTTCTGGGATGGTATATGTACATCTTTATTGGTTTATATAGTAGTTGTCTCTTGTTCGTAATGAAGTGCTGAAAGAAACAGGATATACAGCCTTGGGTTTGGAGCATGAGATTATAATACTGTCACTAACAGTGTATCGAGGGTGTACTACAACACAAAACCTCTAGCATTAATCTTGAAATGAATTTCACACCATCCATGCCAGTAGTAACAAAGTCCATTAGTGGAGACTTGCCTTTGGTTGCGTGTTGTATTAATGACTGAAAGCTCTTAATTCAGTGAAGAGACAGATTAGATTCACTTCCCATAATTTTTGAGGATAAAAGCTCAAATGATGCTTTACATAGTAGGAACTTCACAGGTTCTCCAGATGAAGAGTCTTCTTTTCATCTTGAATGTGACTAATGATACTTTGCGCTGTTTATGAGGTCCAACATTTACTTGCAGGTGACTTTCTTTATTTTATATTCATTGTGTTTAGCACTGACTAGGTGAAATAGAAAATGTGTTGTTATTATTCTTGTAGAGATTCCTAAATTTAAATCAAGAGAGAAGAATCTTTGGAGATGACCTGGGCCCTACCATTAAGTTTCAGGGCTGGGAGGACTGGCACCAACCACAATCTGCTGGAGGCCTGTTAAATCCGTTTTCAAGCACACTCTCCTCTCCCAGTCCTATGTCTCACTTGAGTGAAATTTGTATCCACATTGGTATTAGAAGCAAGTGTATATGGAGAGAGGTATGTCACGATACTACAGCTCAGCAAAAAGTTCTGATCTTGAACCAACAAGGCTCCTTGGATTTGGTGGGGATGTGTACAATGACTTCAGTGTTTAAGCACTGTTATCTTGAACCTATTTGTCCTTTTCAGCTCCTGTTCCAAGACAAAGGCTCCATAGCTATTACCACTCTTCACTGACAGTGCTATAGTCTAAGCTGTACTTTAGCCTCACTCTTTTCACTCACTTGATTCAAAAGTTCCTCTTTCCCTTTATACAAACTAGTCAGATCATTTTCTGTGAGTATCCCAATTCAATGAGATTTTCCAAAAGCCTACCTTATCAAGGCACAGGTGTGCAAGAAGAAAACATCACAATTCTAGAAACAGAATTATGACAGAAGAAAAATTGAGAGATATCTAAGGTGTAGTACTTCATAATCAAGTGTTATTTCTCTCCTCTTTATGAATTATGCTAGTTTTTCCTTGCTTTTTAGTAAATTCTGCTGTTCACTGTTGAGGTGTGTGTATATATGCACGTGTGTGTGTGTATGCAAGTGAGAGTGCAGATGTATGTATAGAGATATATGCCACAGTTTGCTTCAAGGTGAATTTATAGCAATTACTCATAGCTGAAACAACAAAATGAAGGAAATTAATATATAAAGGAACAGAGTTCTAATGGTTCTATAAGATAACAATAAAGGAGTTTGTATTGTCTTTCTATTTCATAGGAAATTGCATGACTGTGCATATAATAAGCCTGTAAAAGTAGGGACACCAAAGTGGTGGAATGCATTGACAATGAATGCAATCTTTCAACTGCTGATGGATTTTCTGTAGATTGTATCAGTAGGCCCAGCAGAAATGAGATGCAGTGTATTCCTTCCCTAGAAGAGAGCTGTGCCTGGAATCTTTGACTCTTTTTCACTTGTTTAGCTAGCCTGGTGATGCTATCAACTTCAGGAGAGCTTTTGTTTAGGGTTGAATCTTTTTTCTTTCTCTGTATTTTACCTTCATCTCCCTACCCACACCTCAGTATTTCTTTTCATGTTTTCACTGAATGTAAACAAATACTCTGACAGCCAGGAACGAACCTATAAGTAAACAGAAGCACAACAACACTTAATTTAAATGTTAAACAAAAACTGTTCTAACCCTAAGTCAGTCATGCTCTCTGGGGTTGTTAAATTAGTGGCAGCGTGCTACCATTTTCCCACAAGTGGCTACCACAGTGGCAGCAGTCTGGTACAAAAACATCCAGAAAGGTTTAAATTACTTGAAATGCTGGTAGCAATCAAGTTATGGCAATACAGTACTTAGCACAAACTAGTTAATCCTATCTTTTCAAGTAGGTTTACTGAAGTCTGTGCTGACACGACGACTGTCAGTTCCCAGAGAGTTTTTAAGTTTAGCTAGGGGCATGCCATAGCCTGCACTACATAGCAGCCACCATGTGACTGCAATTTAGATGTACACTTCATGTCAGCAGTCCTGTACTGAAAGGGCCTTGCTCTTCTTCCATCTCCCAGGGAAGATCAATGAAAAGGAGGCAAGGTCACAGAATGGAAGCATACTTGGGCCAAGAAGGATGTATATTGCAGTCCTGTTGAAGCACGCGTCCTTGTAGAGACTATTTAAAATCTCTGTAAATCCAGGTTCAAGGACTCAGTTATGTTCAAGGCCCCCATCTACTGTCTGTAATGATTTCCATTAACCAAGTAGGCAGATGGAAGGTTCTTGAAGGGCAAGGGTTTACAAGCAAATAGTACTTTTCTGTGGATTATACCTTTGATTTCAATATTCATATCCTAAATCATTATTCAATGTAACATTTGCAGGCTCTGACCCAGGTGGCTCTGCCGGTTTGAAGGACTCTTTCCTGTGAGATAACCTTTTTCTTCACTGTGATTAACTGTCAAAAAACATATTAGGCTTTACACACATGTTTTTCTTGCTTAGTCATCTCTCCAAAATCCTATTTGGACTTTTTTTTTTTAAAAAAAAAACCAACAACAATCACACACACACAAAACAAAACAAAAAACAACCACTACTGAAGACAAGGTTTTTTAGTAAATAAAAATGTATTTTTTAAGAAAAGTCTTGAAAGAGTTAAAAAAAAATAAAATAAAAGAGAGTCCATTTCAAGCCTTTACATTTTGAAAACATTGATGAAATTAGTTTTTCACTGTTTTACCACCACTACTTTCAAGCTTCCTTCCCACGCTGCTGTGCGAGTTACTTGCAGAATACTCAGGGATACAAATCTTCACCAAGCCTGACTCTTAGTTTCTCTGATAAATGCTCATGCTGTGAAAGAAGAGACATTCAGCTGCCCTGGATTGAGCAGGCTGTCAGACTTCCCCAGAGAAGTTACCATGGAAAGAAGCTTCTTCGAAACCTTGTTTAAAGTGATGGCTGTTAATCAAGGCCTTGGTGCTCTCATTAGAGAGGGAGGGAACCATTTAAAGTCAGGAAGCTGCAGTATATGAAAGTCATGAAATTGAAATGAATGCATCTTTTGCCAGCTGGTTTCACACCCCCAGTTGGCAATCCACAAAGGTTTAGAGGGGGAATTAAATCCATTTTTCAGCAGAAATAACTATTTTTGTGATTATCATATAGATTCCATGAGCTACACTTTGGTCCTATCAAGACAGGCAGGCAGCTGCATGAGAGGTGGAAAGAGAGAAAATGATTGAGATGAAATCACCACCAACAACTATTGCAGGCAGGAAGGCAGTTTTGGATCCCAGCCACAATACTTCTGCAACCTGGTTTGAATGGGCCTGACGGGATGCCATAATGGAACCTACACCGAACAAGGTACGTGGAAAGCAGTCTGACGTGGGCTCTATTTCAAAGAAAAAATACAGTTTCTATCCAGGCTTTAATTGCTTTTATTTTACTTGTTTTGCTCTTGGGGCTAAGATTGCTTTCAGTAAAATGAGATTGAAAAAGTAGAGTGAAATAACGCTCTAAAACAGAGTCAAATGAGAAGAGCTTGGAGGAGAAAGGGTTTGTCCTAGTGTCAGTCTTTAAATCAGCTGAAAGACTTGAACAAAATGGATGACTGAAGTTTCTTATCGCTGTTTGGGGTACAGTTCTGCTCTTACACGTTTTTCTGAAAGCCACTAGCCTTCAAAGTCCAATATGTTTTACTAGAGCAAAAGTGGAGCAGCATCTGATTTTGGTCTTTTTTTTTTTTTTTTGGTCCAACTGTTACCTTACTGCAGAACTGATGACACAGCTCCCACCTTTATCAGCTCTGGACACAATCTTACCTTCTAAGTAAAAATGCTACAACAGAGTTTCAGTTGCAGAGCAAATCTGTTTTGTGTATCAAAGGTCAGGATCAAGTCCTTAGCTGTGAACTGCAGGATTATAAATACTTTCTGGCAATCAAACTTTCGTTGTCTGGTGTATCTTCAGAGTCAACAGTTGTGATGCCTGCTGTTTCTGATGGCAATTTCCCCAACCCCTTTTGGATTACTGGAAATTCATCCCTGTGCAAAGAGCACTTGTATCTCTTGAAGTCCCAATTTGTGTCCCGTTGTGATTATTTAGGAAGTGTCTGGGAGCCTTGTAGGAACTGAGCCCTGGGATAAACTAAAGATTAGTTTCTATTTACTGCAAAGTACCAGAAAGCATGCTAGCCAAACATCCCTGGCAGAAAGGCAGAGAACAGCAAACTGCAGCGCTCCAGCACCCTTGCCATTGGTGTGACTTGAGTGCTCATAGTGTTTCTGGCTGCGCACACAGGTAGCAGGTCAGTTTATTTTTGTATTAAAACAGAGAAAAGGGAGCTTGAAAAGAAGAGAATGAAATTAAGTGGCCTTTCTGAGATCTCGTAAAAATGGCAACAATTTAGATAAGAAAAAATAAGAACTATTCATTATCTCTAGGCATTACTGTAATGGTTACTAAATATTAGAGAGAAAAAAATGCTTTTCTATCTAGAAGATGGCATACCGGTTCTTAAATGCTCACTAGCAAGACACCCTTATATCATCCCATTCCCCCAGAGAACCCACCTTTTAATGTTTCTTCTGTTGTGAAATAGAAATAGATATGGGCAGGTCATGGTTTTAGAGACTGCTACTTTTCAGCTTTGTCTAGAAGACTCCACTGATTTATCCAGCAAAAGAGAAGGGCAATATCCACCGTCTCCATGTTGCTGGTTTGCCAGTTATTGAATACTGCAGATCAGTAGTACACAACCTTTTCAGAACCCATGTGTCATTCTGACAACTTTCCAGGACCAAGGGGGGCAGACTTAATCTGCATGCATATTAACATAAATTTACATAGGAATTGAATCAGAGATGAATGTGCACAGTTGTTATTATTGTGTATTTACAATAAACTGCACTGTAAGTGTTGACAGCGCTTCAGAAAACAGAGAGGAAGACAAAACATTCTTTGAGAGTTGAAGAGTAAGTGAAGCACCATTTTCCTGAAAATAGTTCTTCATGTCTTCCCAAAAATTTGATATGGCCACAGGCATAGAGGAATGCAGCTTTGAGGCTGTTAGGTAGCTACTGTATTTGTATGAAAAGTAGATTAAATCTGATCTTCCACAGAGAGAAGCTTGCTGTGGTCTGTGGTTTGGAGGGACCCTGTTTTTTTCAGGGATGGAGATAAAGATTTTGGAATTTGTGCAACCTCATCCAAACATGGATCTCAGCTCCTACTTTTTTACTGAATTACACAAGTTCCACCTCTCTGAGACCTGTATAGCAAGAGGAAAAGTTTCACTTAGCTTACATTTCTGCCTACTTGCTATTTAACTATTTATGCACTGAAGCAGACATTTCTAAGATTGTGATGAAAGAGGAGTTGCAACAGTGCTGTGAATTTGAAGACAAGACATGGAAAATTTGCTGTCTCCTGGTATGGGAAAGTCAGTTGTGCACAGTAGGGTTACAAGTACAACCCTTTCATGCTATTTCACTACTAAAGAAAGGATCCCCTCTGAAAAGACCTTTAAATAGATGCGCTTTTGATGTGGTGCAGAAGAAAAAAATATTCTAATTTTTTTTTTTTTTTTTTTTCTTTTTTCAAAAATTAATCAGCAGTGGGCACTGACATTTAATAAACTGGCCTGTAGCATCCCTGGCCATAGAATACCCTGGGAAAAACTCCAAACTGCCAACACAATTGCTGGATAAGCCAGCCTAAGGGACCTGGAGGGCACTGCCAGAAGAAATATCCCCTTTAACTTTCAGCCATGGTGAAGCTGTGCATTCATTACCAAAGAAGTGGAAGAAAGCCATGATGTGCTCTGACTACATTGTTTAATATACTTGTTTAGATGTTGGAATTAACTCTTATTTTGACCATTATTTTTGATGTCTTTTCTCTTGAGAAAGTGAAGAATAATAAGGAAAAGGATGTTTGTGTTCAGCACATCCCTTTCTGTACTTTGTTTTGGGGAATTGTGTAGTTCAAGATAGGGTGGAAAATGAATGAAACCTTAAAACAATACACCTGTTTATTCAAATAAATCAGACTTAAACCCCGGGTTGAATGTGTCAGCTTGGGAAACATCTTACTTAGAACTACGCAGATCCTAGCAAAGGTTTGAGGGTCAGATGTGGTACAGGTGTAAATCAGAGTAAGCCCTGCAACCTTTGCAGAAAATACACCACAGTAGGGGCAGGGTGTTCAGAATGTCTTTTGACAGATATCTGACCTCCCTTAGGACCTTAAGAATGAGAGGAAAGTGGCAGTGAGTTGGCTCTCAGAGTCCCAGGTGGTTTCCCATGGCAGCTTAACTGGTCCCCCTGCATCAGCTACTGCTGATATATGTGAGCTCTTAGCCTTTGGCAAATATGATGTAACACAATTTATCCTCATCTTTTTTTTTTTTTTTTTTTTTTTTTTTTTTTTTTTTTTTTATACGCTCCAGATTATCCTTGTGAGCCTAGATCTAAAGAAGAAAGAGAAACGATGACCTTTTTGGATACTTCTTCAGAGGGCCCAGTCTCAGGGTATAACTGCATCTATGGGAATAGGAAATTGATATGGCAGCACATGTCTCTTTGTCAATTTTTTCTAGGCTGTTTGGTTCAAAACCTTGTCTTTCATACTGTGTGAATCACTTTTCTATTGGCAGTCTAAAACAGGCGAATGAAGCAATCCTACTGCAAATCTTGGGACAATTATTGGCCATCCTAAAACATGTACGTGCCTTTATGTCTGAACAAAAAAAAATCATAAATAATGTTATCCCTGTGAATCAGAGTAACCCAACTCAGGGCTTTTGCTTACAAAACATCTCATAAATTATTCAGCCAGTTCCAATTTTTAGGTGACTTGCTGAATAGAATCTAGGTCATAAATTGACATATCCTAAATTGGGCCAGTGACAGGATGGATTACATAAGGACTTTCACTGCAGAGCCCCAGGTCCTAGCCCCTGCTGCAATAAATAATTAAGTATTTTATAGAGCATGGGATAAATCCAAGAGACTGGGGAAGTTTTGATTTAAAATACACTATAGCCTAGTGGTTAGAAGCATTTCCTGGGAGACTCGGGCTCTGTTCTGTGGACTAATCAGGCAAAAGAGGAAGCTGAGGCCAGTTCCAGCCTCACAAGGGACAAATCTGGCTGGCAATAGATGGGAAGGTGGTCATGTTCCCTTCAGGTGCTTTTTGTGAGGCATCTACCTGGGAGGCATGTTGTGAGAACCTGAAAGCCAAGCAGAGGGATGTTTAACTTGTGAAAGTGCAGATACAAGCATCAAGCCCCTTACAGACAGTGTAACGCTCGTCTCCAGCAGCTGAAAGATAAGGTACTTTTGTTATGTAACATTAAGCATCTGTAAATTTAGTTGACCAAATGGGAGGTGTCTTGGAGATCCAAATTTGAGCTCAGGTGCCTAACATGGCAGCCCATTACTTTAGGCTGTTTATGAGTTGGGTATCATGTGCTTTTATGTTTACTATAATATTTTCAATTCTTTCACCCCATTGCTATTTTGAGCTAACCTCAGTACCCACAGAGGGCTCCATGACCCGTCCACTGACTGCTGAGTTTGCTATGAGACTAACTGTAACTCTGAGCCTGGTTTTCCCTCCCATCTGGCAGCAAAAATGAACTGCTGCTGACTGAATGACCACTGATTCTCTTGGAAGCAGAGCTCTGCTAACAGCAACAGCCAACTCTGTCACCATTTGTGAGGATTTGTAGCTTGGGCTCTGAGACATCTGGCTGAGATATTTACGCAGTCCCGTATTGCACTCACTGAGGCTCTGCTTTCACATCTGGAGTCTAGACTGAGTGACTCTATGGGCTGGCCTTCAAGCCTCCAAGCAGCTCATGTCCCCCCTTGTTCTCGCACTTTGTCTTTTTATTGCTTTATTGGTTTATTTATTTGCTGTAGGTGCGCCTATCATATCTCCTCAGACATTCCTGTAATGGCCACTTGAGAGCTTCAGTGAGGAACAGCAGCAACTGAAAGAAACCGGGCGAAGGCAGACAGGATGTACAGGGAAAAAGGGCTGTGTTGAGGCAAGGCTTTGATTGCGTGGTTGTGGTAATGGGGAATGCCTGGTGCTTGATTATGCTGTTTCTTCTGAGTTGTACAGCTGTGACTGTGGGAAATGACAGTGCTCAGCTGCGCACAGCTTGCATTCAACACATGTGACAGGGAGCAGGGGTTTCTGTAAGCTGCTGGAGTTGGCCATGTGGTTGAGCCAGGCAGGGAAATGAGTTGCCCACTACCCTGAGTCAGATCCATCAGTAGGATGCAGGTACAACCTGGGTCTTAACAAAGCTGTTCAACTTCAACCTGGTTAGTTTTCCTCTAGATGGAGACCATTCATTGTCCCCAGGGATAAGGCAGAGGCCCAAGGCTAAAACATGGCATGGTGATAGGAATTAATGGCAAAATGTAGAGATCTGAGGTACCTGAGACATTGGTATAGGGTTGGTAAATGCAGCACAGGTCCTGTGGGAGAGACCAAGGGCATCTAAAAGAGACATTTATGTTTAGGAAAATAATCCCTTCATATGTTCTGCCTTTGTGCTTTGTAGTGTATATACTACAAGCTGCAGCCCCATGCTGATGCTGTACTTCTGCAACAGGTGAAATCCTTCTTGATCTGAGTACTGGCCCCAACAATATCAGCTGCTGCTGCTTCCTGCACTGGGAGCAAACCATCCCAAATGTTGCTGTCCTTATTCTCAACCTCTTTTGATTACTTTCCTTGGGCCTCTAGTCTATTAGTTCCCTTCGGTCATCTGTCTGTCCCATATTCTCCTTGTAACAGCTTTCCTTTGTTTTAGATTTCCTGTTTTCCTAACAGACCTGTTTGCCGCTGCTGGAGAAATACTGCTAGGGTATCAAAGGCTAAGTATTGTTGACAACAGTGGTGTTATGATCTGGAAACGCAGTGGAGAAACTGAATGAACTAACAGGGAAAATGTATGTAGTGCTTGAAAAGATGGGTACTGTTAATGTACCTGTTTGTGTAGGTAGGTCTGCATATATTTGGATAAGCCAGAATCTACATTAAGAGAATGTCATGAACTCTAGAAATTCAAGCACTGAAATACAGTTCAATTCATCCTTTAAAGAAGGGTAAAAAGGGATTTCATATATTCTCCATGCACTTAAAGTAGCCAGCAACAGCATGATGGCAGTTCTAAGTAAAGGGCCTTAATCAGAGTATATAAAAAGACTGGAATGATGTTTGAACAGCACGTCCAGCTCCCAAGCATTGTCTCTTTCCTGCTATCAATGACACCCATTGTGCAATAACAACATTTGCACAGAGATATGTCCTGTTTTGCACACGGAGAATATATTGAAGCAACCGTAGGGCTGCACTAGCCTTGACTAGAAAAGTCCCCAAGGGCCCGTCTGCCAGCTGCTGACTGATGTAGAGCTGCTGCTACTGATAATAGGGTACATGTGCTGGCTTTGAGCTGAACTAGGCAATCTGGGGCACAGTCAGATGTGCTCAACAAGGATCAAGTCCAAACCTGTTTAAGAAGTTAGTTCCCGTCAGCGGTGATTTAAGCTAAGTAGTTTTGCTGTGGATTGGAAAGGACAAGGAATGCTCACACAGTCAGCTATTTCATCTTGGCTGTCACAGTGGTGATTTCAACACAGCCAGAGAAGTCGGAAAGAAAACAAACAGCTGAGATCTGTAACTTCCTAAATCATAAAGACATGAGCTGCTAAAGGTGCATTTCCATTAGATGTTTGCCTGCGTGTATGTACCAGAATTATGCTACCTGCTTTGCTTTTTGCAAGTAATTGAAATCAAGTGATGTCTAAACTTCTTTGAAGATGTAGGTCATTGTTCAAGACTGGAGGTGGCTGCCATTGGTTGGATGCTGCTGATCCATTCAGGACCTCAACCACAACAGGAAGAATGTAAGTGTGGGTGAGGCTAGAACACAGAGATTTTTGCTGTAGAGATTGAAGTACCATTGCTCAAGAGCAGACATAATTTTCCCCACTTTATGCTGTCACAGGAGAGGAAATTAAAAAATGATCACTGCAAGATTTAAGAATCATAAATATACTAATAATTAGGGAACAGAACATTGTACATAACATCTGCATTAATGTCACACAAGTTCGTTACTAACCGTGCTCCTTCTAGGGCTATCCCACATGTGGTAAGCAGGATATACTTTCGTGTGAATAGTGTTTCACACCATCCCATATCAGTGAGGTTGGCTACGCTAGCTTCCAGGCTTGGGAGCAAGAGTTGGCCTTGTATCAGAACAGTCATACTGTGAAGCTAGTGAGCAGAGCTCCTCCGTATTTCCCCAAATTGTTCAGTTCCTTTATCAGAAAAGCACATCTTATTCAGCAGGAAATGAAGATAAAGGTCTTCTTAGTGATTATTGCCTCCTGGAGATATTACTGCCATATACTTGTGGAGTTCTGAAGCAGCTGTAACTGTTCTGGAGTTCAGCTCTAACTATTCAGCTTTTTTTCCGAGAGGATTCCCAGTGAGGGCACCTTCAGGCAGATCTAGAAAAGTATATCCGTATTCAAGTCCCAGGTAGGCTCTGAGCTGTGAGTAAATGCCAATGATGAGATTCCTGTTGGTAGTGATAACAGGAGTTCAGATCTCATAAATAAATAAATAAATAAATAAATAAATAAATAAATAAATAAATAAAAGGCACTGTAAGTAGCTACTAAATAACTACTAAATAACTACTACTCTGGCTTGGATAAGCTATGGTGAAACAAAGGTGACTTCTTTCTGGAATAAATTGTTATGTCTTCTAAGTGATCACTATCTTATAATGAAATATAAGGTGAAAGTACACATACACAGACACACAAAAAAAAAAAAAGGAAAAAAAAAAAAAAAGGAAAATGACTTAAATCTTGTTACCCTGGCAAGGATCCCACTGACCACAATAGTATTTTACCTTTGCAAGGATTAAGAGAACAGCAGGATCTGAACAGCTGGTTGCTTAGTTGGGTTGTTGGTGTTTCTAAACCTATAATAAGGCAGTGCTGAATGCAAATATCTTATAATCTGAATACAGAGATCTTATGCCATCACTCAAGACCTCTTGAAGGCAATGCACACAACATACAAATAGAAGCTGTAATCTATAATGCCACAAATCCTTTAGGAGGATTATCTCTGTTATCTCATCTGGCATCAGAGAATTACATGTAATATAGACATATAAATGGCTTAGTCACAGAAAGATCCTTTAGAAAAGGGTAGTAGAGAGGAAGTTTTGTTTGCTTCTAAGCCAGGCAGAAGAGGAAAAGCTCTTCAAATGACAAATGGATCAGAGCTGAAGTCCTCTTTGGGTTCGCAGCAAATCTTTTTCACTTGGGAGAATTAGCCAAGGGAACTGGACCCCCACTATCTTGATTTTCGTGTAGTCACTTACAGCCATGCAAAGGGTGGGTGTCACACATGCTTGTGCCTCCATTTCCCTTTGGCTGGGTTCAGTCAATCTGCATGAGTGCTAGGCGCTATGCAAAGTGGAAGACAATCAATGATTAAACCCTGTAGCTCCCTACCAGCCCAGCAAAAGCCCTAGATTTGAATAACTTGAGCTCAGGATAGGATTGCTTGACTTGAGGCTCAGTTTCATAGCTAAACTGATGATTTACTAATTGCAGAACCTGCTAGATTCATCTTGCATGGTTTTCTCCTGCTAACTTACTTCTCCTTATAGAACCTTGCTGATTTCTTCAGAAAGTGAAAAACTGATGCAGTATGATAAAGTTTCCCCATATGGCTATGCTTTCCTTATGTCTCCTACCTACCTTCTATCTCTTTCCATCCAGATGAATGGGATTTTAACCTAGTCTTGTCTGCTTGCTCTAGTCACCTGATTTCCTTCTCACCTGTGTATCACTCTGTTTTTCCTCTTAAAATCTCTCTCTGTCTCTCCTTTACTAACAATAAAAGCAGAGTTGTTCTGTCCCTTCTTAAAAATACTTATTTATCAGAATCGCTTCCCTCAGCAGTTACCAAGCAATTACCAACTCTTTCATTCCTTTCATCTCTAATTGCATCTCAGACAGCACTGAATGTGTTGTTTATTGCCCATAAGCCAGTGTCAGAGGTGCTGTCCCAGATCCTCCGCAGTCCAGCCTCTACACTTCTCATTCATCTCAAACCACCCTCTTCAAGTTCTTTAATGATGGTAGGACAAAAGGAAAAGAAGGGAAAGAACATGTTGGCATACCTTGTAATTTTAAATACCTATTTTATGTTCTCATGTTTTGGGAACTGATTAAAAACCAACTAAATTAAAATTAACTCTAAATTAACTCTTTCCATTGATGTAATGATATTTAGATGAGGACTAGCAAAATAATAAATTGTGAGAGTCGGGGTTCAAAAAGGAATGTCAGTATTTTTGTTCAAATATGGGTCATTTCCTGTAGCTTTCAGAGTGTCCTTTCCACTCCACTGACCTCTGCCTTATCATATACAATCTCCTTTATATTCACTTTTACAGGATAAGTAGTTGGATGTGCATAGAAGAATGTTCCATTTTCTGAGAGCATTTCTTGGATTCCCTGAAGAGATTAGTACAAAATTTTAATTAGGGGCATTGGCAGAGTTCCCACATGCTGGTGTGTTAGGCTGTGGTTTTCATTTTCATTCCCCATTTTGGTTCCTATACAACACATAGGATTTCAGTGGAACCATGAGACTTCTGACTGGTTTACGATGCATGCCCTGTCCCTTCAATTTTTGTCCCTGCCATTGATACAGATGAGTCGTGACTAGCAGCTGTCTCGTCTCTTTCTTCCAAAGACTGGGGCAGTTGCCCAACATTTGAGGACAATTGTCCAAAAGATGTCAGAGTCTGAAGTGACCAGTATAATTTCCACTAAAACTCTGGAAGGCGTACAGGATGCAAGTGTCATTAATTAAGTTCTAAGAACCTACAGTGCTGTGGGAACCTGGCAGAAAATACACAAGCTGAATTTTGTTTGCAACTTCCTTCTATTTAGGAATTCATTAAAGGGCTGGAGCATTTGCAGGGATTTCAGGACCCAGTGCTAGAATGGCTAATTGCTGGCTTGGTCTTTTGTATACAGTGTAGCACATAAAAGGACTGTGATCAAAGAATGCAGGTGCTGCTGAGGGCAATGAGAATGCAAGTATAGTGATTGCTTGCCGGATACAATATATAACGTTTCATTTAGCTGTGCTTTGCTTTGGTCCATGATTGGATTTTGCAGGAATTGGTGAATGATTTTGACTGAAGTGATTTAATAAATGTATTGTTTAAGCAGAGCGAGAAGTTTATACCTCTTCTTTCATCTTCCTGTTTTTTCCCCTTTTAGCACCCAAGGGAAACATAACCACCACTATAGAACTAACTTTGATGAAGGCATTAGTAAGTTTAAGTTGCTTTCACCTTCCTCAGTATGTTAGAGGTGGCTGTCACGGCTTTAGCTGGATCTGTGGTCGTGTATTGCAGGAAAGCCAAGTTACACAGTACAGTTTAGCTTACATACCTTCACAGTGAGAGCTTAAGAAATCACAAATAATTTTATGGCTTCATTTATCATACATACCTAGATTTTATTCAGTTGCATTCTCATCTTGCCAATCTTTTCTTATATCGTTCTCATTGAATGGCAAAGAGAAATCTGTGATGAAGCTTTCTCCTTTTTTAACAACCATCTGATTTGACCCCCCAAAAAACAAAACAAAACAAAACAAAAATCCAAACACAAACCATATGAAACAAGTAAAGCTGTGGCCCCTGTTTTGGAGAACATGCATGAGTAATTAAATAATATGCCCTTCTGTCACCATTTTTGCAGGGAGAGGGATTAAAATCTGTGTTCACAGGCTGAGAGCAGGTGTCTGTGATGAGATCCCATGCTGTGACATGCATGCAGCACATTCTTACATGAAAAGCCCTGGCTGATGAAATGACCACAGGAAGACAACATGGAACCCTCCCGGCAGGATCAGAAGAAGCTTAATTAAGCTCTGTGGTCAACTCTGAAGTGAGTGTGTGCCTACTTTAGAAGAGCATTAAGAAAACTGAAAGCATGGCTATATTTTAATTATGTTCTGGTCTTTCTGACATTCCTTAAGTAAACTGTGTGGTCAAATGATACAGTGACTCAGAAGTGAACACACACATCTTTACGTAGATGGGATTTGGTAATTGATCCAATGTGGTTTTAGAGTTTGTTAGTTGTGGACATTTTTTTTCTTTCTGGCAGAAGGCAACACTGAACCCACAGTTTCTGCAGTTATACTAGACACTGTTGTTTCAGTTGTAATTATATTACTGAAATCATGGACTACAAGTTCCCTGTAATCTTCTTAGAACTTTCATTAGAAAAGGTTAAAAAAATTAAAAGTAAAAAAAAAAAAAAAAAGGCAAGACTCAGAGAAAAGATGAATGTTTGTGTTAGGATGGCAAATAATAATGATAAAAATGACAGTAGTACTGGTGGCAGCAGTCATTTGCTTTGTATTACTGTGCTTTTCCACTACAGGACTTAATATTCTTTCCTGATTTCCCTGAAGCAACATGAGAAATTCTTTACATGTGCGTGAATATGGCTATTGCAGTAGCAGAGATTTGACGAGTGAAGTGTTCTAACAGCACAGGAAGTCAGTGATGAAACTGGAAAGGCAAGACTAAAGTACTCATGTCTATCTTAATGCAGAATACGTGGTGAAAAACTGTAGCTTGGCTGTATGTGGACTGATGGAGTGACAAAGAAAAGCTTAAGGCTTCATAAACACCTTTGCTTTTCTCAACATAATAATATGTTCTCTCTTCCCTGTCCCTTTTTTTTTTTTTTAACAGAATAGTCTAGGTCCTTGTCAAACATGAAAGAAGGCTCTGTCTGAGAAATTCATTAACCAAATTAGACATAAAATAATGAGAGGATGAGAAGAAGGCAGCCAGGAATGGGGGTGGGTGGGGGGAAGCATGGACAAGGATAGCTAGAGACAGTTTTCTGCAAGGGTAGCTGATTGAAACAATGGTATGGTACCTTGACTAATGTAGAGCTAATTAAAATTGTATAGGACAAAGCACTATCAAACATACTATAGGGAACAATCTTTCTATGGTAAATCCATCCCCGATGAAATTCCATTGACTTCAATAGGTTTTCTTCTGGGATGAATTTGGCCTGATAACCTAATAAGTCTTTTCTGCCACTAATTTATAAGGTCCTTTTGTCAGAAGCATAGCAAGAAACTTCAGTCTGGATTTCAAAAGTGCTGAACACCCAAAACTCCTACAAAGGTCTCAGTGAATCAGAGGTACTCAATACCACCACAAATTAAAACTGAATGAACTGTTTCATGTTTGCTGTGAGTTTGCTCTCTGTACAGTCACATCTGCACAAAGACCCTAAGTTAACCCCCTAAGCCTTTTGAGGCAGAAACTTCCTATGCATAGGTACAACACCTCACACAGTGCAACACAGAGCTTAGCAATGGCCTCCAGGCATTAATGAAATAAAATTAATTAGTATCAACAACAGCAAATTATAATTTCACAGTATTTGTATTTGCAGGGCAATGGGTAATGTGTATTTGGGCTGGCTATGTATAGATGGACCTACTTTTGTTACCCTTCACTCTTCAAGCACCACAAATTAATGTGCCTCTAGTAAAACCTCTGTTTATATATTAAGTTTACACTGCATGTTGCAGTAAGCATCTGTGAGGTGACCAGGACTGTCATGTGAAACCACATCAGACTTGTTTTGATAGGTCCAAATCAAACACAGAACATGCTCTTTGGAATCACAGAATCATAGAATCACAGAATATCCTGAGTTGGAAGGGACCCACAAGGATCACTGAGTTCAAATCCTGGCTCCACACAGGACCAGCCATGTGTCTGAGAGCATTGTCCAAACTTCTTCAACCCCAGCAGGCTCAGTGCTGTGACCACTTCCCTGGGGAGCCTGTCCCAGTGCCCAACCACACTCTGGGTGCAGAACCATTTCTTAACACCCAGCCTGATCCTCCCCTCCCCCAGGTCCATGCCATTCCCTCGGGTCCTGTCACTGTCCCCAGAGCTCAGCGCCTGCCCCTCTGCTCCCCGTGAGGGAGCTGCAGGCCGCCATGAGGGCTCCCGTCAGCTTGCTCTGCTCTGGGCTGAACAAACGAAAGGAACTCAGCCAGTCCTCATATATCTTGTTCTCTAGACCCTTCACCATCTTTGTAGTCCTCCTTTGGACACTCTTTTAAAGTTTTCCCTTTTATTGCTATGCTATTGTAAAGTCTGCTCATCTTTTGCTTCCACTCCCTGGAAGACATACATTGTATAGACAGAATTTTAATAGCATGTTTCTCTCTGGTCTCTCTCAATTTCTAATTTTTTTTTTTCTAAGAAAAACAACAAAAAAAGTCCCCAAAACAAAAAACCCCACTGTTGAACAAGTTGTGCTCCAATTTTATTCTGAGGGCTGTCTCCAAGAGGAGGATTACTAGTTTAAATCTGTTACTTAAAAAAATAGATCTGTTTGATTACTCAGTGCTTGGTTTTCAAAAGGACAGCTCCTGGGGATCTTAAAAAATATCCATAATGCAACAGGGAAGGAATATAATAGACTAGTTTTGAAAAAAAAAAAAAGTACGACGAGGGGAAAACATAACATACAATACATTTGGTGTGAACTTTTCCCAGAAGATTGCTTGAGCCTCATAGTTCACTTACAAGCAGAGTACAGTGATGCTGGGCAGCCTGCCAGTGCTTGTTATTGTAGTACTGTGTGAGCCAGTTCCCTAGTGAAGAAAGAAAAGAGAGAGAGAGACATTTCTTTGCCTTTCATAGGTGTCCCACACTTTCCTCTCTGCTCTCTCTGAACACCGTCCTGTTCTTCTTTACATCAAGGTTCTTTGGTATGTGCTACACTGTGCAGATGTCACACTAATAGTTTCACATGTGGTGCTTTCACAGTTCAGGAGGACTGACACAGAGCTGTATCACCTTGCTGCACTGGAGGTTTCAGCTAACAGCTCTAACCTGATAGTCTAACAGTAAGGCACCCTCTAATACACATAGTGAGGATGAGCAACACGTTGTCTCCACAACCGAAGTATCTCGAAAGGGAAGCATTCCTAGGAGCAAGTGCCAGGCTAAGTTGCATGTCTACACTGAATTTTGCAGTCAGATGTGAGCCAGGATAGCTTCAGCTTAGTACCATGCTACAGATACCGTGAGGTTTCCAGCGGCTTAGAGTACTGGCAGAGCTTCTTCATGTCAGCCTTAAAAACAGTTTACAGGCATGGATGAGTTAAAGGCTGACAGTCTGGCCACAAATGTATAGCAAAACTGAGTATGGATGAAGGAGGCCTCCTACTTTCTTGTATCTATATTCTACCTGGAAATCCATCCAAGAATCTTTCAAAATCAGCAAACATGGCATGGGGTTGTTTTTATTCCCCTCCCCTCCACATCCACACACCTCCTCTTCATGCTGGTATGTTGTCTTGAACTACAGCACTCTCTGGGAAGTACTTGCACAGCCTCCATCAGAAGCATGCTGGGCTCCCAAATGTGATAAGAAGCTGATAAAAATGATCTGGGCCTGGGTTAAAACAGCCTTAGTGGAAGAATGTTTAGCTAAATAGATACCATCTGTCCCTCAAAGTGAGCATGTCCTTGTTCTGCCCTGGCCTGACCAGTATGAGCTGTTGCTTTTGTGGTGCGGTCCATGTGTGGACTGGCTGTTGTTCCCAGGACCTGGGGCAATTGTTTATGCAATGTGGACTTTATGAGAAACAGTTTCAGTTGCAGAGAGAGCTTTTTTTTTTTTTTTTTTTTTTTTTTTTTTTTTTTTTTTTAAGGATTAAAGATTGGTAATGAAAACAACATTTCAGCCTAATACAGAAAAGTGCCGAAGCTGGAGCTCAGCTGAACAGGCATGTTAGCCTGTACAGCACATTTCTTTAGGGAAGCCAAAGAGGAAAGGAATCCTGAAGAGCTAAAAGCAGTTTACAAATTACCAAGAGAGTTTTCATGTCAGTAATGCATGGTGCAAATATTTTCTAAGGGACACAGGCGGTTAGCACACAGCACTGATTTTACAGTTTTTAAATGCGTTTTCTTCACCTCCTCACAGACGTAGATAGTGGAACAGAGCTTGGAGAGGGCTGCTACTACAGACCATTCATGCAGATACATGGAAAAGAGGTTAAAGACAAGAATCAGAGGTGCAAGCTTGCTCTGAGAATGCCTTAACAAACTTTCAGACTCGCAGTACTAAAGCAAGAGTGTGGTCTGCCTAGAGCAGGGTCCTGCACACCATTAGAAGCCCAAGAGCAGAAGAACTGTCACACTTCCCCAGGGTGGGTCAGCTGGGGATACCTGCTGTGGGACAGTCACTCTGTTTAGCTAACCTGAGCATATTCATGATACCTAGTCAAAGTGAAGCTGAATATCTGAAGGCCTGTACCTTCAGTCTCTGAGATATGTTACAGGTATGTCTGTCTCTAATGCTGTCTCTGGTGCTCATTATAGCTAAAATATCACATGGCACCTCACCATCACAGCCACTGTGGGAGTCAGCAGCAGTAGTTCTCAGAGCAAAAAAAAAAATGTTAAAGAGGGTAATATTTAGCAAAGAGCTAGTTGTTCTTGTTTATCTCCAGTGAGGTTTGGGCTTTAATTACCTGAAGACACAGGGGAGGAGGGCAGCTAGTTTAAAAAATGAGATCTCAGAAAGGGACAAGTTTTCTTTCATTACCTGTCTCAACATCTGTAGAGACAAGGAGATCCCTTGGACTCCCAAGAAGAGATGGCACTGCAGGGAACTCTGAAGGCTTTTAGTGCTTTACTTGAAGACCTGCAACTTTTGTGTGGTTTGAAAGTGAGGTCAATTCATAAATCTGTGTTCCTTTTTCTCCTAATTACTTTTGCTTTAAAAGTGAATCCATCACCCTGGAGATGTGTGCTTTTGAATAGGTTATTCAGGCCTGAGTGGTCTCAGCAGTGCTTGCAAGGCCTGGAGCAGCAGCACTGCAGAGGTCTGCATGCATGGAAGAGGGGCAGGAAATGGGGATATTCACATGCAAGTGCATCCTGTGGTTCCACAGTTAGAAAAACTTCCATGGATGGACCCAGACCTAGCAGGCTTGGAAAAGTGACATCTTCATTTGGGTCAATTATGACAGACAAGAGAAACCCAACAGTATGTGTAAAAGTTGTGGAAGTTATAAGGGTGTACTACAGAGGCATGTGTTCTGGGAATATCTTCCAGGAAGCAAAGGATATTTTTGTATTTCTGAATCAGACATGTTTCTGGTATATGGAACACAACAAGAAAGTTCAGAAATCAAACTGTTGGGATTTCTTGTTTGTTTTGATTTTTCCCTCCCACCTCAATGACAGACGACAGCATATGCAAATAGCTTACAAATAACTTAAAGGAAAATTACCACTGATTTTTGCACAAAGGACTGCAACATTAGAAGAGTGGATCTCTGAACGGTGTTTCTGGGTGGCTGCAGAGTAGTACTAAAAGGTTGTGCTTTATAAAGAGCATGTATAGCAGCGATGTTATTCAGAACAGTACTTGCTATAGGACTTGCTATGATATCGTCTGATTAAAGCTCAGAAGCACAGGTCTTGGGTTAGTGAGTAGAAGCTGAAGCCTATGAGGTAGTTGACTTCATACAGGAAACTATTAACATTTTCATACTTACAGTGACAGTCAGATAAGAGGCAAAATTCTATTCTGTTGTTTGAAATTTTCAGTATCAGGCCCTAGTAAGCACACTAGGGCGCTTGCTTCTTCTTGTAGTAGAGTGAAATGAAACTTCTTTTTGATGGCTGTTTCAGCTCAGCCTTTATGAGTTAGAAGAGCTGATCCTTGGACCTGGTCTATTTTCATTGCATGTGTTACACAGATTTCCTTAAAAAGGAATCTTGTGCCTTAGCCAGGAAGATAAATAATGAGAAAACATCTGCTATTTAAGCTCTGGACTGACCTATAAATCTTAATGACGAATGCAATCCCAGAAGCAGAAATCATCTACAGATTGCAAAATTCTCTCACTCTCTCTTTTTGGTTTCCTTTTATTCTTTGTTGTTGTTGTTCCTCTAATCCCTTTAATTCCTGGTAATTTGGAAGCCCAAATATATTTTTTTCTTCTAACTGTTTCATTATAACTGATAGGAGCTGCTGAGAGGAGGGCATGGCAACCATAATAACACAAGAATGATGGAACAGACAGACCCTATAAGGAGCTGACAGGCAGACAATAATGGCAAAGTAGAGGTTGGATAACTAATAGTTTGGATGATTTACTCTTGAGGAGCTCTGGAAGCTGGGATGCTTCTTTGCCTGTTTATTTCAACCTCACATGCTGAAGAAAGGGTTTGCTTAGCCACTTTAATCCTTTGCTGCATTTTCTCCTACCAGGGGATGGGAACCTGCTTCTTTCTTCAGTGTTTCTTTGTGGCCTGCCTCCCAAAGACAAGATGTTCATAAGAATAAAAGGTTTCTCTCTCCTTTTGCCTCTAGACCAGAAAGGGTCCAGCAAACTTTTAAAACATCACCCGTGAGGACTGAAGAACTAAGGAGCTAGAATGCAAATTTCTGTGGAGAATCTGAGGTTCAGAATTCAAAGAAGGATTTTGGCATGGGGCATGGCACGCCTGCAGCATGAGCAAAGACAAGGAAACTCTCATCTTGAATTTGCTTGAGGTGCTTGACAGAACTGGAGGGCCTCTCATACAGCAAGTCATTCTGTTATCTGTTTATTGCAAGGTCAGGCTAATTTTATTCTGCATTTCTCGTTGCTTTAATCTAAACATTGGAAGAGTTAATGTTGAGGTAAAAGTCTTAGGAGATTGTGAGCATCATATGGACATTTCTCTTGATAAATCATAGAACCATCCCCTTGCAAATGCACTGTGTTGGAGTATTTCTTCTTCTGAAGCAGTTAAGTGATCCTTGCATCCAACGAGTCAGTGTCTTTGGTCTGTAATTTCACAGACAGATCAGTGAGTAAGAATTCTGTGGAAACCAGTTCACCTACCTGTCCCAGGCTGGGGCAAGAGGGACACATAAGTTGAGCTGGAAATTCAGCTCTCTTCTCAGACTGGTACTCCCTGGGCAGAAATTACCCCATTCTGAATTGCTTTAGAGAGGCACAGCTGTAGTTCCAGAGTGGCTGGGCTGGCACTTTTCAGGCACACAAGCAGACTGAAAATAAGATAGCATTTGTTGGTTGAAACAGCAATCGAGGGAGCAAGAGCTAAAATTAAACACATGGTGATACTCTGTTTTGTTCTTTCCTGTGCCCTGAATACCATCTGCTTGAAAATCAGGTGAATCCAAGTGTTATTCTGAAAGGCTCTCCTTATTAGATTGAGATTTTCATAAAGTGGAGCAAAGTATTTCATCTAAAAGAGGAAATAAATAGGAGTCTAATAAGTGAATGCAGAAGAGACTGCAAACTGATCAGTGATCGGAAGAGGGTGAATGGGTTTGACTGACATCTGGAGAAAAGCAGTACTGTGCTCTTTCAATTACAGGTTTAAGACTGCCACAATTGACAGATTAAAGGTGTTCACCCTAATCCAAAATTATACTTTCTCCAGTCAAATTGACCATTGTGTCAGCTTCAATTTGTTCAGATACGTCACCCACAGTCACTGATTGGACTGATTCACTTGCACACTCTTTGACAAGGTCCCTGTTTTGTGTTCACTCCTTACTCTCGCTGTTTCCCTTGTCAGACAGATACTCTAGAGGCATTTCCATTATCTCCCATGTAGCTGTACCTCAGAAATGTAGTGGACTGGAAAGAAAAATCCTCGGGCCAATTATTCTGACATAAACTCTATTTATCAAAAAGCACAAGAATATGAAGTGAGTTAAAATAGCTCAAAAATAGGATGCATACATGCACATACACCCCAGGCATACACCTAAGTAATGCTGTGCTCAGAGCCTTTGCTGTGACTGAGAATGGATGAGCACTTTTAAATAAGAAACGACTCGAATGTTGCCTCAAAGTTCAGACTGAAGCAGTCTCTCTGAGAATGGAAGCGCTTAAATTGAAAGCAAAACTAACAAATTGTTTGCACAGTTCTGCCCTGTAGCATTTCTGTTAGAAGCAAAAGCACCAAACTGCTTGGAGAACAGTTACCCTGTAATCTTTCTGAGTCTTTGAAAAAGGAACTGAAGTAAAAAATAATTGCACATTTTTGAGAACCAAGCTAGTGCTGATTCACCAACACCTCCTTGGGTGAGGAGGTGAAGAAGAAGAGACAAGTTGCATTTCCCTTTCCTTCACAAACTGAAAGAAGTGGAGGTAGTTGTCTCATAAGCATAAAAACATTAAGTGGCATTCAGGTTAGTGCTTTTCAGCTTTAGCCAGATGCATTACATGGGATCTCCCTTGAGAGCCAGATTGAAAGCATTGGCATCCCACTGAAGAATGTTCCCATGGGGAGCTTTTGGAGTCTGGAGAGACCTTGGTGGTGTACCCTAACCTAAAGGGCAATCCTGCAGGGAACATGTTAACCTCTACCGCATTAGAGGGGGGATGGCAGGGTGCAGCCTTGTAGACTGTGAAGGTGTGGCAGTTCTACTGGAGCAGTCTAACTCAAGGCAGTGCAAAAGGGATATTTTTTCTAATCTCATCTCCCTTGAGCTTCATTCATATATATATTTATATATAAATCACTTGTTAACTCTACATACCATCTGTACATGGTGGTGTGACTGGTGCTCAAGTCCCCAGTATCATCCTTGTTGAAATTTCATTTGAATCTTATTTAAAATTGATGTAGGTGCATATTTAATTAATTTCATTGTCTTCTCAGACTCTTCTGCATCTCTGCTTATGTTTTTTTTCCCCCGTTTTTTTTTACTCTTTGAAGTTATCCATGAGAATAAAAATGAAATCTTTTGATCAGGTTACAAGTACATAAAAATGTCCAGTATTATCTATCTTTGTAATCCATCTGTCACAGTTTCACACACAGCCATTAGTGGAGTTTCCAGGCATTGCAATATATAACATTTAAAAGAGATACTACAGCCAGAACAAATATTGCTTGCCTATCCACCAAAAAAGGTTTGGGGCTGACTTTTCATCCACTAACGCTGAAGGAAGTTTTTTTCTCTGCTTGCAGTAGCAGTTCTGATTGGGGTGCAGGCACAGGTTCTGTGTAGCTATCAGGACCATGGCATGCTACAGAGGCTTATGAAGCAGGACATTAAGGACTGAGTAGGGTGCCTCTTGTCAGTGCTAGAAAATCCTTTGCTTTACATTCTGGAGAATCCCGTAGTTAAAATACTCCTGTTTTACACAATATTTGCAGAATGTTTATCATTCTGTCAGCATTTTACTCAAAATGTAATATATCCCTTGATAGACACAGACTGAAGGTGCTGGATTATTTTTCGTGTTTAAGTTTTGACTTACAGAGAATGGGGAAAGAATGCACTCTTTCTGTTATGGCTTGTAAACAAATCTAACACCTTAGGTAATTTGTGTAGATGTTTGAACTTTGGCTTGTATGTTACCCCTAACCACAACTGTGCCTTTGGGTTTTCTGAGTAAAGTATTATCTTACTATGAAAGATAAGGAAATGAAGCATAAAAGCAGAGTAGTACTCTGCTGTCTGTTTGGATAACATCAGTTTCCTCTATGAGGTCTAAAGCACAAGCCTCATACACACCCTTCAGTAAATACTGAATGTACAGCAGCAGAATTTGTTTTTACTTACTGATTTTCCAGTTTTCCATAGCCGTACTTCATCTTCCATGAAGGTAGGCTGGGAACCATTCCTTCTGTCTCTTTAAGTATGCTTGCAAACTTTGTGCAGAAACAGGCTGGGCAAACACTTTTTGTTAAATATATGTGATGCAGTCTACAAAGAAGTCTTGGAGTAGCTACCTCTTTTGTTTGTTGACTGTAAAATGAAAAGGTACCACTGGGACTGTTTATATGACTCAGGGTTCAGTTTTCATGGAGATGGGCTGTAGCTGTCACTCCCACTTTAATCTGGAATTGAAAGGCTTTTTGTAAGCTGCTACTCCATGCAAGGCAAGAAGGCACAAGCAAAGAGGGACAACAGAGGTGAGCTTGTTGAGTCAGTACCACTTAGTAACAATTTGTAGCAGAGAAGTAGAGGCATCAGAGATTCAGCAGGGAAAGAAAGCAGAAAACCATCACTGACTTGACAAGATCTGAAAACCCTAAGAGAAGAGGCAGAGAGGAGGAAGGCAGTGCATCAGCAGGGCTGGGGATCAGCCTGTTCTAAGGAGAAACAGCGGTTGACATGTTTCTCCTTGATTGACAGCACCTTGGCCAGCAGAGACTCACAAGGTGACTGCCCTGTGGATACTGAGCATATGAATGCTTAGCCTAATAATGTTAGTCCTGGCCCACTGCTGCTTGTGTTAGCAATAAATAAGACTACTTTTATGTATCTACAATCCTGCTTTTGGGCCTCTATGCCCAATAAAAGATGGCCAGACCTTGAGGGTTATATTTAGTGTGATCTCCTGTATTGTGCAGACTGCAGTACTGGCCTCAATTAATTCCCCCTTGAAAGAGAACATATATGTTTGGGGAAAAAAATAAATCTGTCTTGTTTGAAAAGTTTTCCAATGAGGTATACTCTATTAGCCCATGGGAAATAATTCAACTGGTTAATTATCCTCAATGTTAAAAATCTGTATGTCAGTTTTACTCCAAGTTTGACTGTTTTTAAATTCCAACCACAGAATAATATTATATATTTGCTGAACTGAAAAGCCCACTTACTATGAGGTTTATGCTGCCTGTTTTGATGGTGAACATGTCTTTTACCATCTCCCTGATGATCATGACCTACCTGACCCTCTCACCTTCAGGTCTGTGCCATAATCATGTGTCTTGGGACTGTCATTCCCCTAAATCGATCTTTTCTGAATGCTCTCCAGAGCTTTGATACCCAGAAACAGACACAGTACTACAGGTATCACATTGCTAACAAATACATAGGAGACCTAGCGGTGGCAGGAGAAACAATATTTCTTATTAATCCAACTGAGCATTGCAATGGCTGGAGCACCACCGTGAGAATTTATGCCACCAGGAAGCCACCTACTTCGTCATTTGCAACACTTTTGGACAGTGGCTGTTTGAATAACCTGTGCACCCCTTCTGTGTGAAGAGTTTTCTGTTGGTAGATACAGGTCTGTATCCACAGGCATGTCATTTGCTTGTGCCTAATTTAGCAAGTGCTCCTGACTAGTGATTTGTGATTTTATCAGTCCCACTGACTCTTTTTGCCAGGCTGGACTTAGTCTGTAATGCAGTTATGTTCCCATCCATGACATTGATAAAAGTGTTTGATAGCAGAGGGGCAATAAATAATTTGATGAGGAGCTCACTCAAGTCTCACCTCCTTGACTGATGTCACTCTACTTTAATTCTTCCTGAACTGACTCTTGTAGCAAGGTGTACTCTGCTTACCTGGTGTTCATAGAGACCTGGACACCTGCTCCAGCAAACATGGGGCCATGACAGTGCCCAGATAGGATAGTCCAGGCAATGCAATGCACCAAGTTATAAGCCAAGTGAAGTCCTGCCCACCTATCTATTACACCAAGATGCTTTCACTGGATCTACTGCTTCTCATCTCTTTGATGCTGCTGCTCCAACCCTTATATCAAAACAGGACCAAGAACTGGTCCTTGAAGACTGGCACTCATAATTCATCACCCGAGGGGCTCCAGCTGTTCTTATGTTTGCCGGTGCTGACTGACTCAATTCAAGATTGCCTACTTGTGTGCATGGGGCAAATGGCAACTTAAAATTTACAATTTCCTGACTTCCCACTGCCTCTTCTTGCAACATCTATGTTGTTACAACATCTGATATAAAACCAGAACGATATATAAGTATGAAAATGATTCCCTTAAATGAACAAGGAGTATAGCAGACAACGAAGAAAAGTACAGAGGATTAAATGTGCATCATAGAGGGAATACATTGTATTAACTAAATGCAAACATATTTTCTTGGGTTTTGTGTTTTGGAATGAAAATGAATGGGACAGATCAGCAGAACAGGGATACCCCTGGTGAAACTTCACTTAAGTCAGTAGAGTTACACCAGGGATACATTTGGCTGATTCTTTTGCTAACGGCTGTATGAAAACTTTAATATAGAGTTTCTGCATGTGTGAAGTGTATGCCAAGACAAATGCAACATGCTAAATGGAACCTCCTGATTTATTTAAATTAAAAATGCATTACAAAAAAACAGTGGATAATTGGAGTGGAATGGATCCAGACTAGAATCGTCTGTCTCATGTCTCCAGAGTGTCTGAGGGAGGAGCAGTGAGGAATATCTTACTTGTAAACCTAAGCAATGAAGAATATGCAGATAGCAGATAATTTCTTGAAACTGCTAGGATCCAGCAAGGGACACAGAGCTCTTTAAAAGACAAAGGTTGTAATCAGATGTAAAATAGCATTTTTGGCTGCAGCTGATATGGACTAATAGGTTACTAAATTCAGCCTGTTCTCAGCTGTTCATCAGTTAACTTTCTCATTGGCATTTGCTTCCATCTTCCCTTCCAGTTCAGTTCTGTCAGTATCTTTGTCACTCCCCAAGTGGCCAAAATGTTCTAGGTATAAAAATAAACCTATCAAAAATATTGAACCTGAACAAGCTTGTTTTGCCTTTGCTGTGTTGGAGTTTAAGCCTGGAGATGTGACAGAGGTGGCTAGCTACCAGTCATACCAAACACCTGAGGCTGGGCTAGGAAATGCAGTATCTTGGTGTAGATCAACCACAGCCTGAACAGTATTTCTGAGCACAATCTAACTTCAGTATCTGAACAACATGGACCTTCTTCTTATAACACCAACTGCCCACTAACTGCGGTGTAACCCAAAGCCCTCCAGCGGCCACCTTTCTGTTTGTGTTGACCCACACAACCATTTAAGCTGTGTAACTGTCGAGCTGCTTAGAGATCTAGCTCACATCAAAAGTTTGGCGGTTTTCTCAAGCTCTGGATTTCCCCTGCCATGCCCAACCAAACAGATGCTCCCAGAGCATACCTAACTTGCACTTGAGTGAAAGTGCTGGGAGGAAGAAAAGGGAGATGTGTTTATGTACCCAGTAACTTCAGACATGGAAGACACAATTTTGAAGGGACACTAGAAGGAGATCTAATGCTCCCATGTGCACTGTTAGAAGTGGTGCAAAGAAGTTTCCTTGACACATGAAGAAGCTACTTAACATGAAATAATTATACAAATGCCTCTAGGACAAGGTCAGAGTAATCATGAAAGCCAATGTTAACAGTGTATCAGAAACATGGAGTGTCTACAGCCCCCATGAAAGAGTGCAATGGAATAAAAGTCCTCAGCAAAGTTCTCAGCCTAGATGGGTCACTATCAAGAAAAATGGGGCAACTTTATGTCCATATACATACTCAGAGCCAGTGGCAGACTTTTAATTTCAAGAGGCCGTCTGTGATAAGAAACAACCAGCAAGAGTAGAGAGAGAAACTAGAGAGAAGCTAAAGCACTGCCAGGTCCCTGATGCAGGTTGTCTCATATGTTGAGAAGTATGATGTTGAAGCATATATTTCAGTGGAGTATTTAATGTGAGTATTGCAGTTTTCCTATTTTCAGTGGAAGTACCTATTAAAAGAGCAATATGGAGTGACAGTGTTTGCATAAATGTATTGGGATGGAAAAATATTAAAGTATTGCCCATAAAAAGAATTAAAGGTGAGATTTTCAAAAGTACGTCCAGAAAGTTGACACTCAATTCTATTTCATTTCTAATGGGAAAAGAGTATCTGAATTGGACACCGCTGAAAATGCCCCCTTTTTTTTTCAAAGGGACCTAAATTCATTTTAATTGGTTTGAACACTTCAGATGTTTAAGCACTTTAGAAAATGTTACCATGAATCAACAAAAATGTGCTAATCTATTACTTCAGGGAGTTTAGCATTAGCATCCCAACATTAAGTTAATTCATCAAGATTTAGTATATGGCTTCAAAAAGAAGTTGTCTCCTATTAGACTGAGTTATAAGAAGAATAGTAGATAACCTTAGTACTGCCAAATCCAAGCAGTGTAAATAGCCTAAATCTGACATCCTAAAGTTTGGATACTGAAATGTTCTTTCACAGCTCCATCCAGTGACCACAGAAGTCAGACTGAAAATTTCTGATGAATCCAACAGGATTTTAATATTGCTTTTTCCACCCTGTTTAATGTCTGACCTCTTACAGCTCTCTTCCTGTAACAGAACTCCTAGGGAATCTCATTCTGGGCAGTACTTGACTTCTGCCTAAGTTCTAAGAAATAGCAAGGTCATTCGGTAGCACTGTTGAACTCAAAACAAAGCCTAAAGACTAGGCAATATGTACCTTCTGCAAATGTATACATGTCTAGACAATAACTTTTTATAAAGTATAGTGTTGATTATTTTTTCTTTAATTCTAAGCAACTGTGGTGACACTTCCACTTATGATTTGTGAGGTACAAGAATTATGGACATCTTAAAACGCTACATGCATGCGGTGCAGACTCAGGCCTATAATAACCTCCAGTGTCAGGAGCCCATCCTGCAACCAAGCTCATCCACTGGAAAGGACAACATTGCGCTCCAGCAGTTAATGTGCTGGACTGGGCCCTTGGAGCTGTGTACTTGATTTCACTCCTGGCCTGCAAAGTTACATTTCATGAATTACTATAACTCCACCAGCCTGGATTTCCCTCTCTTTAAGGGAAGAGGATGATAATTTCTTACAAAACTTTTTGGTAGGTGGTTGCTTTGTTTGATTAAGACCAGCTTGCTTATTATTGCCCAGACAGCAAGAAAAAAAATTCAAAGAAACAAGATTTTTTTTAGACGGTGTCATTAATTTGTTTATGGCATGTCTTGCATTGGTAGTATAACAAACTGAAAACCACAGCTCTCTTTGAACCTCACTTTCTTTCTGCACACTGTTTTTCAATTTGACAGCACGCCACTGATTCGGGGGGGGCGGGGGGGGAGGGGGAATGGAGGGGGGAGGATGGGACGGGGACAACAGGGGGGGGAAGAGAAGTGATGACTTTGGCAGTTGCACCGTTTTGATTTGCTAAAATAGCATCTCGGCAAATCTGGTTTCTCAAATTTCTCATGTTTCGTTAATTACTGACAGCTTTGTTTTTAACTGAACGTGAAACAATGTGGAGAAATGGGCAAGCATGGCCCCTGACTCACCATTGCCCGGCTGAGCTCGGCAGGTGGGAGCAAGCCGTCTCCAAGAAGGGGCCCGAGCAGCAATCACTGTTCCGGCTCTTCTGTCACAAGGCTGGGCAGATAGATGCAAGTGAAGAGGTGCTGGGACCTAGCTATGGGGTGCCCAAAAGGGCCTCTTCCCACCCTGGGCTTGCTGGGCCAGCAGAAGCATGGAAATCTTGCCAAAAAAATGGATGTGAAGCAGGGTGGTCAGCCCTCGGGGGTTTCCTGGTGAGGTAGCCTTTTCCCCAGCCATGGTTTGTTATGGGCAAAGATGAAGTGTAGGATGGCTTGGGGGAACTGTTGGCCTCAGTTCTGTCCCATGAGGAGAAATGGGGAGATCTAGTAGCTCTAGACCACCAGCGACTAGAAGCACCCAATGCATTTACATGGAAATACATATTTGGGGGTGGGTGAAGCCAGGTCACTCTGACCACATCTCATGCAAAGCAGCCAAGTGTGAGCCAGATTTCTTCGGTGAGTGTGGGCAAGTTGAGCCAGACTAGATGCACTCCTTCCAGCTGGCATTTCCTGGCCACCTGGAAGTTCACATGGAGCAATATCTCTGCATACTTTGATACCCACACACTTTGAGTGATGTTCAGCCTACTGGGGTCTATCAACACAGAGCATGCACAAAGCAGCGGCAAGCATGAGAGCTGCCTTTTGGGATGGGGTCTCCCATACAGAAACATGGCACCTTTGTAAGAGCAGGTATCTGTCCTGCAGCTCTTGCCTTCACTGATCCTTTTCTAGTGAACATGATGAGTCCCTGGTACCCAAACATGGGGAAATTCAAAGACATAGGAATGTGGAAAATTCAAAGCTAATGAAAGAGAGATGATTTTGTATGCATGCATTCATGTAACCAAGATATTCACTGCTCTTGGAGATGCCAGGAGCCCAGAACATAGTAGATACTTTTTTTAAGGACTTGATACTTAGCCAGATAACAAAAATTTCCAGCCAGGTTAATAAATTTGACAAAAACAAAAGAAACTCTTCAGCTTTGGGTTTTGTACCTATTTTTAGTGAAAGGGTACTAGGATTAATATATTTCTGGGAACCAGCGTTCCTAAGAGTGCTTGTGTGGTGACAAGATACTGGACTAGCAAGACTGTTGGCCATGTAAAGCGATTCCTTTTGTAAATGTGCTCCTAATCCCTGGCAACTTAGTTTTGACCTATGTTTATTGCACTGGGTAAATGTCACGTCCACTTTTTGTCTCTTTATTACCATTAGCTCACCAGGCTCTTTGTGTGTATTTGTATATTCATAACACATAGACATAATTACATGTAAGTCCTTTGGTGTCACTTTTCCCAGAGCAGTGTAACACTTCGCATATGAAATGAATTTTTATAGAAATAGCACTACTGAGATTTTTTTTCCCAACCATTTTTTCCTTTTTACTAATACATAAGAGAAATGGAAATAGCGAGTCAGAATATATCTGTAATCACATGGCATGAAAAGAAATGCAATTTCAGAAAAAAGCTGTGCTTTGTATCTGAGTGCAGGAGAAAGCCTGAAATCTTGGGCTGCACAGCACACATCACAGACCCAGTATTTATGGCTGATAAACTGTTTTGAGAATCAGCAGCACCTCAGCCCCAATTTGTCAAAGCTATTTTGCAACTATCCTCTCAGTGAAGTTAACTGGAGCTAAGGACATGCTCTGGGAAATCAAGCCTGTACCATGAAAGCAGAGTGCTGGGAATACAGGCTGCTAACTTTGGCTCTTCCACTAACTCATTGCTTGACCTTGAGCACATCAGAAGAAGGACAGGAGTCCAAGAGTGGTTTTGGGCTGCTTTTCCATCGTCTGGCTGTCCTTTTTTAACTAGCACTTGTCTGTCTTGTTATCCATCAGGATCTCATTTCCACAGCCTAAAACAAGGGGCAGAGGAAAAAAAAATAATAATAATAAAAAAAATAAAAAATAAAAAAAGATCCTGAGTTACAAATTCCAAGCCACAGTCCAAGAAAACCTTGCTGAAAGGTTTCTCCTTTCTTACACAGTGAAGAGGAGGAAGCATGACTCTCCATCTTGCTGGATGAAGCCCTAAATAACGTTTCTATTTCCAGCATCCCCCCTCCACACCCCACCCACTGCCTCCTGCCCCCCTGCCCTTTTGTGGGGCTGAGAGGCAGCTTTCCTGCCCCACAGGTGGAGAAGCCTCCTTGGCCAGACCACACGGTGTGCCTCCAGGTCCAGCCTCTGTGCCCATGGCTGGTCCCAGGCACCGTGTGCACAGGCGCTCACCATTGCTACCAGTGGCAGGTCATTGCCTTGGCCTCTGCACAATGAAACTGTATTTGAAGAAGGAAAGGATAAAAAAAGGAAAGAAAAGAACCAAAATGATGGCTGGGATTAAAGCAAAGAAAAAAAAATACAGGAGTGCAAAGTACAAAGGGGGTTAAAAAATGAAATAGAAAGAGACATGAATAGCATTGAATATTTGAATTTCTTTTGTTTGAGAGATTTTTTTTAAGTCTCTTGGAAATGTGGAGGTTTTTTTTTTTTAATACAAGTGTTGTGTATACATTTTTCCAATTAGAAGAATCTCTTTTATATATTTAGCACTATTTAGAGACGAATGGGAAGATAAGGCTGCTGAGGAATGCTTCAGGCTAAAGCTAGGTTCTCCAAACTGGCTTTTGTTGCGCCAATGTGAATCACTTAATAATTCATATTTCAGAATACATTAATGCAAATGGTAATTTTAGCTTGCTATTGAATTTTTAAATATGCAATACAAGCAATTTATGTTTCTGTTCATTTTCCCAGGTAAAACTGTTTAGACATTTTTAACATACGCTTGGTTTCACTCATCATATATCATCCCGTTGTTTTAATTTGGGGTAATTAAAAATTAGGAGCATTGCAAATAATACATAGAGCCCTGTGTTCATGGAAAAATAACATGGAACTGATATTCAGCCTTGCACGTTGAATGGGACAGATTTTTCAGTGATGCCACAGTAACAAATACTGGTGTGCTGTGCTTATGAAGATAACCTATATCTAAATAGTAATTACTGTGATTAATCTGTATCTATCTCTTTCTTTAACTCATTCAGGTTTGTTTGTTTTTTCTTTTTTTTTTTTTTTCTTGAAAGTTTTTTAGATTTACAAAGAATATTTGGTGTAGGAGGGACAAACATGCAGTTTGTCTCCTGCTGGGCTGTCTAGATAATTAGAAGACTGCAAATCAGAGGTTATTGAGGATTTGCTTTTTTTATTTGCTTCTGGAAAATGAAGGTCAAGTCTTACCCTACTTCTCCGAAACATGATAGGGCAGACAAGCTGCTAGACCTAGAGAGGCCGAGCCATGAGCTTTGTCCAGGGAAGGATAAGAAGATCTGTGGCTTCTGAATTGCCCCTCAGCCCCCCAGGATCCATAAGGGCAGAAGGAAGGGCAGGAACCAGTCCTACCTGGCCAAATGGCAATGGTCCAGGAGCATGCCACTTGGTGGGGAAGTATTTAAAGGGGACACAGTATCTTGCAGTGTCTTGCTCTCCAAACAGTATGTCTTGCTCTCCCAACAGTAGTGCATGCACCATCTGGGATTGTTGTTAAGAAATGAAATATCTGTACAGAGGGCCACAGGGCAAAGAGGACATTCTGAGGCCTATCTATCCCTTTACTCTTCCTCTACCCCCTCTTCCTCATTTTTCTGATAGTGACTGTCTGGTTCTGGTGTGCTTGTGGCGATGATAGCTTGGCCCTCATGGTGTTCAAAGGGTCACGTAACTTCTCTTCCCCTCAGCCAGGGATGGACGAGACCTGACTTCCATACCCTCTTCTTCCACTCCTGGAAGAGTCACTCCCCCCACCCCCCACCCTTCCTGGTATTCTCTCCAGGGCAACACAAATTAAAAAATGTTGCTTTCCATCTCTTTTCAGGAATGAAAACCCATCCTTTACCACTGATAATGTCAGAACGCTTTCCACAAACACCTACTAGCCCCTGGCTTCCACTTGGCCGTGACTGCTCAACTGTGATAAAGTGGTAGCATTTTCCAGATACGAGATCTACAGACAGATATGACCCACCTAACTGCTGGACCTATCCCTGAGCTCCCATATGCAAATCTCATCCTGTATTTAATCAAATATCATCCATCTGGGGCTGGGGGGGGTGGGGGGAGGGTGGGAGTTGGGGTGGAGAAAAAAATGAAGACACTATTAGAAAGGAAATGGTAATGAGAAGAAAAGAGATATCAAGCAACCAAAATAATTTGTTACAAATTAATATTACAACCTGGGGATATAAATATGTCTGGTTATTGGAACACACATTCTCCCCCTTAAACCATTGCTAGAAGCATAAAACTTCCCACGACATGCTGTATTGGTCAATGTATCTCTGTAAGAAGGTGCTTTGTATCTCAGAGGTAGCATAAGAGCCATTAGATGTGGGTGTTGCTATGGTAACTGCTCTTTTTTTTTAATTGAATAGCATAGTAAGTAGTCTTGTAAAACCCACCAACCCGTAACTTGCTGGTGCCCTGAGGCAGCATTAATGCAAGCACCTTTTCTTTGTCTTATTTCCTTCCTAGATAGATGCAGGTATCCGAGCATAAGCTACATCCTTGCAAGGATAATAACTGTGCCAGGAGAATGTCCAGCTGCCTCTTAAGAAAAGGATGATAAACAGAAGGTCAGGTAAGATATACCAGACTTATTCCAGGCCACTTTAGGTACCACAGTGTCAGGTAGACAGAATATTCCCCTTCTTTTGCAGCTGAGAGTGCTATCCAAAATCTTTTGCTACTGTTCCTTTGCTTCTTTCACTAACAAAGACTGCCCCTGCTGTGCCACCTGTCCCAAGCAATGATGCTGTGTTGTAGCTAATTAACGAACCATCAGAATGAATCCTTCTAGCACACCAGCCAGGTTGGATGAGCTGACTATTGGTTGATGTAGGATTTATTGATTTTCTCTTAACTTTTGTTAAGTGTGACCCCCCTAAATCTCCAAGATTTTCTACTTATATAGTCCTGATCTTTTCAGAAGAGTAGGGGACTCTTTGACTGCTGAGCAGGATCTTGGAACCTGCCCATTCTGGTATTCACATTTTAAGTCAGTAGCAGTGTATTTTTATAAGCACAAGATAACTGGTCTTCCTCCGAGCAGGATGCTATCTCCCTGGTTGAAATAAGATTTGTACAATGTGGTCAAAGACATTAATTTTTGAGCTTCAGCACCTGAACTTCCCATGCCACTGCTGGCAGGTATGCCCTGTCACCGCTTTGCTATGGGATGCTTTGTACTGGCTGTATCTCCATTTTCAGCTCCCAGCTCCCTGTGATGAATGAGAGGTAAGCTGGCTTTGATGCTGAAAGAATAACTAACCTTCAGGATTCATTAGCTTGTGAATTTTATTTATGTGTTATCTCACATGGCATAGTCCACAACTGAGATCTTGGGAATCCCCATTCAGGTGCTGCAATATGAGGATGGCTATGACATGGATTTTGGAGATATGCATGGTGTTTTTTTTACCTTAAAGGTTTCCTGGTCATTTAAAAGTTCTGATTCAAACTTTACAGTTTTAGTTTTGACAGAGCTCAAAGTGATCAGATCCAGAACTGTGGATTCTCCTGCCTAAATCTCCCAAGATGTTCACAAAACACCTTACACATGCTGGCAGGCTTGAGCTGCCCACAATGCTGCCTTCTTCTGAAGTGGTGGTGAGGGAGTGGGCACTCTTCCACCCCCTCAGTCCAGGCAGTGTCCCAGGCCCTGCTGGGCACCCTCCAGTTCTCCCAGCATGGCTGTGGTTCCACTGTGGGATAAAAACAGCCGGTATGTATTAGGCTAGATGTTACTCCCAGACTCCTGTCTAGGTATTTTGTTCAATGACATTTTGACGTCAATTAAAAAGAGGGTAGAGAGAAATGATGCTGAATAGAAATCTCAGCTTCAGACAGCTGTTAACTTTGGGTACGGTGGAGATAGGAGCTGAGCAGTATGGCCAGAGCCCATGCTGTATTAATTAACCAAAACTGTGCAAAGTCGCCCTGGTTCAGAGAACTGAAGTGAACTCTGGGTGGCACATGAGCCTGGTGTTGCTCTGCCATTTGGGAAGTTAATTTCCTCCTGGGAGGAAGTAACGGTCCTTTAATCAAAGGCAGATCATTTTCTTTTGAAAAGTGACTCATTTTACCAGGGTGGCAAAGGCTTCTAACTTGTTTTGATATTTTTTGTCCTATAGAGAAAATGTCCTTTAATGGAAAATATAGATTTTTAAAGTATATCTAAAAAAAAAAAAAAAAAAGAGGAGGAAATGTTTGATGTGTAGTTGAGGAGCCTGGATTTGTTCAAGTACAAGCATGGCAAGTCTGAGTGATCTTCACATTCAGATCACAACTTCGCTGCAAAGGAAAGGTCGCTTTTGCTTGTGTTCTGGGTCAGCTTTTTCTCTTTCGTCCCCTTGGTAAGATCTCTCCTTTTGTATTATTATGGATGTACCTTGGTTTTGAACTTTCCCTTTTTAGTTTCTTTTGTGTGTGCGTGTGTGTCTGTGTGGAGAGAACTGATATTTCATCTTTTAAAAGATTTACAAGAAAAAGAAATAATATATGCACCACTGTGGAAAAGCATGTCTCTGTTCATACCTTTGCATTTTACAGGAAAATATGTCATTCCTTTCAGATCCATGAATTAAGATGCACTATTTTTTGCTGAAGGCTATTTTAAATTAGGCTAATAAATTGCTGCTCTCTGCCTTGCGTGATAATGCATTACATTATCTACTGATGTACACGTATTGTTTGACTCTAATGGTGTGGAAATTAAATGTTAGACATGGGCCAGATGTTCCTATAGATGAATATGAAGTATGACTCTGTCGTAGCCAAGTCTCAATGGGACAGAAGGTAGACTGTGAGGTTTTCTGAACAACAGCAACAAAATCCTTAAGTGGGTCACTCGCATCCTCACCCAGGATCCAGCCCTAACACTGAGCTGTTGAGGAGAATTATCACCCTCAGCTTTCTTACTACTTTTCAGCAAGAACCAGTGCCTTTTTAATTTCATATGCTTCAGTGCTTGTAAAGCCACAAAGACTGGCGCACAGATATGGCAAATGCTTGCCATCCCTGCCAGGCTGGAAGAAACAGCTCGGGGTTCATCACTGGGACTCTGCCTTAGCCGCAAATGTTTTGAAGACCTCCCTCTGCCCTCCCCCCTCTCCCTGTGTATTTTCATGCAGTGGCTGAGGGGGCAAACAGATGTACATTACAGTGAATATTAATGAAGGTCCCCCACTGGCATCTCCTCTCTAGAAAAGGGGGGTGGGAGGGGGTTGGGGGCAGGTTTACAATCTCCCTTGCAGAGCTAAATTACCCAGTGGCTCATAATCTAAGTACCAGCCAAATGTTGCTGAACACGGGTATTCAGGATATTTGATAATGATGGACAGGGGTATTTTCAAAATTGGCAATAAAGCTGCTTTGCTTTGGGAATCTTCGGACTCCCTATAGCTCACTAACAACTAAAAGAAAAAAAAAAAAAGTCATAACCATGAGCTTAAATAAAGATTTCTATTTGTGTGTGTGTGCATGTATGTTCATATTGTTTGAGATGGAAAGGAAGGACAATTTCTACATCATCAGAAGAGGCCTGTGAGCAAACCAGGACTTTTAGAAGCCTGAGTGTGCCAAGTGTGCCAAGTGTGTGTGTTTTTGTGTGCCCGAGTTCACCAAAGGCTGGGCATATAAGGTGTCATGTCATTCCCCCTACTGAATGTGGCACTCACCACCAAGAGCTTCAAGTCCTAGTGGTGAGCTTGGCACCAGTCACATCAAAGTCTCCCACCAGCTCTTTGAGAGAGGTGTGGGGTGGTGGAGGGAGGCTGAGCACCTGGTATGTCCTAGGGCAGCACAGAGAGAGGCTCGGAGGCACTGCTGCCCCTATGATGGCTGTGGGAATCACCAAAGGGACCATGGTGTCAGCCAGAGTCCGTACCGGGGATGATATACCAGCACTGACCCCAGGTACAAGTCAGCATCAGGTCTTCAGTGTATGATTTTTAGGAAGCCAGGCTCATTCTCCATCTAGCTTCAGTGTTTCTCAGGCTCTTCAGTGGCAGGCACCGTCAGCGATGCTGGAGAATGTTTTCATCACAGCTAACAGAGGGCTATCCAGATTGCTCGTAACTGTTTTTAGCACAGTAAACATGTAAACTGAGTGCCTGGAGAAAATAAAAAAAAAAAAAAGAAAAAAAAAAAAAAACTTGTCCTTGCAGTAGCTGATCATTTTTAATTAAATCTCGATCTATCAATCTGGTTATTTTGTGAGGGAGATAGAACCAGCCCTGAAAGATTTGGGATGTGGGTACTCTCAGATGGCTGCTAGCTCCATGCCCCACGCAGCAGCTGAACCCAACCCTGCTGTTGGCATGAGGACACAGGGACAGTACAGTCCCACTTGCTTGGCCTCCATCACAGGGCTCATGGGCTGAGACAGTCCATTGGAGAAGGTTTGTGTCAGGAGATTTGCCCTTTCCAGTGAAATTGGGCCCAAAATTTAAAATGTGAATGTAGAGAGAAGGAAGAGGGTTCCTTTGACAAAATGTGATATTTACTATCTTCTCATCTATTCTCTCCCTGAGTCAATATTAGCCATATTGTTCATGAATGGAGAACAAAAAAGGTGTCATGACAGTTGCCAGTTTTGATACCAGTTTTGGGTCTGTGTGGAGGCGGGAGGGGGAGAGAATGGCATGTGTTCATCTGCATTCCAGGAACAAAGAACATCAAACCTGGAATTATTCCCTATTTGACAATAATGCTTAGATAGATTTTTATTGGCAGAGCCTCTTTAGTTCACAGTATAGTCCCCTGCATCTAAGCTCTGGTAAATCACCTGTAACCTTCTTTTAGAATCACAGAACCGCAGAATCATTCAGGTTGGACTCATTCACTTCCCTGGGCAGCCTATTCTAATGCCTCACAACTCAAAGAAATGTCTCCTAGTTTCCAGCCTAAACGTCCTCTGGTGCAACTTAGGGCCATTTCCCCTTGTCGTATCACTTGGTGCTTGGGAGAACAGCCTAATTCCCACCTTGCTACCAGCTCCTTTAAGGTAATTGTAAAGTACAGTAAGGTCTCCCCTAAGCTTTCCTTTCTCCAAGCTAAACAGCCCCAGGTCCCTCAGCTGCTCCTCATAAGTGCACTTGCTCTGCTTCTCCAGCACTTGCTCAATAGCGAATATTGTATTTCACTTTTAACTGAAGCTGGTCACCCAGTAGGCACAGGGACTAAAAATGTGCAGAAAAACTGAGAGAAAGAAAACCATACAAACCTGAAACCATACAAATCTTTCTTTTTATCTATCATATGTATATGGATGTGTTGATTTAGATAGCAAAGGCTACATAAATCAACATATTCGTAAACATATGCTCACATGTATTCTCACACGTATTCACAAAAACAAACAAACAAACAAAAAATAAGGACAATTTGAAGCAGATAGTCATCCTCCCCACCATGGAGGGTGTTAGGAAAGATGTTCCCACCTTTTCAGCTTTACAGTCCCTGGCACTTGGTGATCACCTGGTGGTGATCTCAACACTGCTACAAAAGGTGAGCAAATGAAGCCTCCAATACCCTGTTTTATTGAGAGCTGTGCTGTTACAACAGGGAAACAAGGCATGTAGTCATGTATCCAGGTACCCTGTGGGTTGGTTGCTGTGCTGAAAAGCACAAACAGGATGACTTCATGTGCAGCCTTGTTCCTTTAAACAGCCAGAGCTTGTCATCTAGCTTTTGGTTGGAAGAAGGGTAGTTACAGCCCTATTTGGACCATCTATATGACTTCCTGAAGTAGTCTTGATTGCCTGTTGAAGGATCTAAGTTCAAGAGAGCAAGTCTCTTATCCATCCCATAACGCCTCCCTTGGCTATAACATGGCATTTGCCATATGTATTAATTAGCAGTTTTCCTGCAACTCACATTTCAAAGGGCTGTAGATCTTCAGTGGGAGGAAACCACAGCAAGCCAATAGAAGCTGTTCAGATAATATGTCTGAAGAAGCCATCAGGTTTCTTCACACTAGCAGGAATTTTGGCAACAGTACATTCTATTTACTGCAATGGAAAAAATACGATTGATTCTTAATTCAGTGGAAAGTACTAAATTAAAAATCCTTAAAATATCTGAATACAGGGAAATTTAGGGCTTGATTCTACACTTACCAACTGAACGGGCATATTGCTCTTGTGCATTGTGGGAGCAAGACTAGCCCCTGGTTAAGGGAACTTCAGGCTAGATATAAAGCAGTTCTTAGTGACAGGAGTGAAAACAACAACAACAAAAACCAAGCCAATTTTTTTCTTCTCCTTCTCATATAAAGATGGGTTGTTATTCTGAAAACGTTCACTTTTTTACAGGTCTTTATACTTGGCTTTCCCTGAGGGAGATGGATGGGTTTTTCCTATATATTTGCCTCCAAATTCTGCATCCTTGCTGGTGACATAAATTAAAGTGATGTGATCTCTATCCCTTGTTATAGTGACTTCTTGCAGCACAAAGGGACTCCCACAGAAGCCAGGCAATAATAGCATGTGAATGCCAGGCATTTTCTTTCCCTTCACCAGAAGAAGGTGCCTAAAGATCCTGCACAGAAGGATCCCTTGTTTCTCTGACAGGTCTGAGATGGCTTGGGCTGTGATGACAGGGCTTGCTTTGTGAGTGGCAAGTTGTCCACTTCATAGGATTTTCTCCTTCATATCTGTGCTTTCCTGGTCTCTGTAAAGACTTCCAATGAAACTCTTAAATGAGGGCCTGTCCTTCTTTCTTATGATGTGGAGCTGTGGCCAAGGAAAACTGTGCCAAGATTTCCAAACTCACACAGGCCAGCACCACAACATCTGATTGGAACATCTCCTACCATACAAAGCTGAGCCCATCTGAACTGGTGACCCCTCTGACTGATCACTGCTCATGTAAGCCAGCCACCCCTCTTATTACTAACAGCTTTAGCTGGAACTGTTACTTAGTTAAATACGCCTTGACCAGCCCCATCAATGCAGGAAGCCAAGACCAAGTAGTTTTAATAAGAAAAGTCATTGTGAATCCAAATGCAAACCCTGCCCTGTCTTCTTTTGCTCTTCAGTTCCCACTGCAGATTCAGTTCCTGGTGAGTCATGACATATGCACAGCACATATGTATGAAATAAGTTGTATCTTCTGCCCTTCCCCTGCTACAGCTGCTTCCTCACCCCCACATCTCATCCTTGTTTCTGAGAACTTACTCACCAAAACTTTCTAATAATAATAATAATTAAAAAATAAAAAGAAAAATAAAAAATAAAGAACCTCCCCATGTCCACCGGTGCTGCTATAATCGTATGAGCATTTCTTGTGGATTTAACCTACAGCTTCAGCCCAGGACTGTGAACCTGAGCTCTGACTGGTGATACGAGCAATTTCTCTGCCACAACAAGCTAATCACAACAAACCAATTTGAAGTGTCAGTGCAAGATGGACAAATGCTAAATGGCAAAACAGATGGGAAGTAATAAGTCCTTATTTTACACTGTGAGACGACCAAGAATTATTTGCTAGTGATGAAATCACCAGCAAACACATTCCTGCAGATAGCTTGAATATGGCCTCATTTCAGATCTGCTAAGTGAAATAACAAACAGTGGTTTCATCTTTGCAAATAACTTTTTGTTAAAAAAGTTGAGGTTAAACTTTTCAAGAGTACTAAGAAGTGCTTCACATTGTATCCCTGGCCCGAGATACTGGAATTTTGTCCCATTTGAAGTGACTTTGACAAGATGTTCCCAAGCATCCTTCTCACAGACCACAGAGAGGGCAGCCATGGGTACCCAAAGAAGGAATAGTTTCATCTGAAAGAGAAAGCTCAGTAAGCTGGCATAAGAAATACTACCAGAGCTTGTTTGTTATGTAAATCATGAGGGCCTACTTCTGACCAAGGAAGTAAACAGTTTGTCTGCAAGCATGTCCTCCTACAGTGCTAAAATATGTCCTTTCTGGACTCTTTCTTCTCTTTATTTTTGATTAAACACCTTGCTTCTGCTGCCTTGCTGCTGTCTGCTGCTCCCTTCTCCAACGGTTCTCTTTTATTCCAGCTTCTCTTTCCAATTTTGTCATCACTCATTTGTTTTCCTCTTGGACGTTTTGTGCAACATGCCATCATGTACCATCATGTTTTATCCTCCCTCAACTCTATAAACTCCAGATAGTACTTGTAAACTTCCTTGGCAATTGTCCTGGAGCAGGATTTCCATACTAGCACTTCCTTCATCCTTTGCCCCCAGCCAGCTATGGGCATTTGTTTTCATTTGCACAAGGCACAGGCACATTCTTTTTTAAAGATCTTATCCCACATCTATGTCAAGTTCTTAGAGCCATTTGCATCATCTAAAATGTTGCATTCTTCATGGATGAAATGAAAGCCTGCTGGCTGTTTACAGTGGCTGATAAAATGGCAAAAACAAGAAGCCTAAAATATAAAATTAATCTGACAAGGCATCTGTCCATGTGATAATCCTTCCTTCTCTTCAGTCTACCAGTGATCTAAGCACAAGGAAATTGGTAGATTTTTATCTAATAGCACCTTTTTCTGAGAGAGATATAAAGAAACATATGCTCCCTGGACAGCATACTGTAGAGCAGCAGCAAATTGTCACACCAGCAGTGGGACTCTGCCATGGAAATCTCACTTAACATAGGCAGTACTGTAGCTTCTCCTAGTTGGTCCACAGTTTCAACTTCTTCTAAAGAGACAGTAATTTACTCAGAAATTGTTTCAGTTTGCTTACATGAAACTCCTAATCATTGCGAAGAAAGGTTTACTCATTGCCCAGGGCAGGTCTGGACATCAAGGTGCCTACTGGGGCTCTGCCAAGGCTCTACTTTTTAGTTCGTCTCAGGTTCTTTAGTTCATCTCAGACTCAGAGCAAGCCTATGTTCACTTTTTTTCCAATCCTGTTGCTTATACCCAAGCTCAGACATTTGACTTGTTTTTTTCTCATACACCATCAGCCAGCACCTTCTCCTGCAGCCTCTGATGACGTCTTTAATATTGGTGTTCCCATTCTTCTGAAGGAGAGAACTGACAGCAGGAGGATCAAGGGAGGAAGAGAGGAGAAAGAAGAGAAATTCCTGCAGGGATGTATTACTGACCCTTTGGGTCATTGATGTCCATCTGTGGAGCAGGGTCCACAAATAAACTCTTTCTCAGCTACTTTGAGCAACTTCTTGAATTTCAGAAAAAGCCATCCTTGGAGAACCAATGTAAGATGAGGCAGCCAATTCATACAGCATGCATCAAGCCACATGTGGGAGTGTCAGGTACATCTGTTCAGTATGGGGTGTAATTGGCAATGGGAGAGGAATGTATATTAATATTTCTAGCAGAGTCTCACAGCCTCTGCTGTCTCACTCCCCTCTGCTGTGGGGAGCTTTAGGTGTTGCTATTAGGCCTGCTCAAAGATCGTGTCAATGAGCTGACCCATCTCCAGTCTCTCTTCTCTCCTTTATGGATGTCTCAGCAGTGTGGGTGTCTTCCCGCACATGACATTCAGCTCCAGGGTGTCATATTACTCTTCAGCGAGCAGTTTGCAGGCCATACTGAACTGGCCTGCTCGGTGGATAACTTTGCTTTAGATGACGCACAGGTCTTCACCTACTGTGAATATTTTCCCATTGCAACACCCTGCTTTCATTTGCTCAGAACTTTACCAAAATTTAACTGTTTGAACTGAATTACTGAAGTGAATATTTTTCTTTTCCTCTTACCATCCAAAGCTAAGGATATGAGAGAAATTTGACTACAATATTTCACTTTTTACTTGAGATTGAAATCACACACAAAAAATTTGTTTATTAAAAAAAAATGAGGAAGAAGAAAGAAATCATAGAACCTTCATTAATACACTTTAACACTGTACTACCTAGAAATTAATATCTACTTCCAGGATGTTACTGATATTACTGTGTGGATTGTCTGCCATTTTAGTGGACATTTATCCACACTTGGCAAATTACATATATTTAACATGAAAATCTCTGTATGTTCATAATTGGAGAAGATGCTAAAGTTTAGCCATTGAAGTGTCTGAGGAGTCCAACTTTCATGCTCTTCCAGTGAGGACACTTCATCCTCTAATGCCTGAGACCAAAGTATATGCCCTTGCTATCAAGTGACCTGGCATGTTTTGGCCAGCAGTACAATACTGTCCTTCCTTGAAGTTGCTGAACAATAGTGTGACTTGAGCACAAAGCTAGGGAATTATCTTTTTCAATTTCCAGTTCTCCACCTGACCGTATGCAGAAGAAAGATTGAATGGAATGAGGTGGAGATTTGGAAAAAGGTTGAGCAAGGGAGATGATAACACCAACCTTAATTCCAGTATTTTTTTTTCATTTTTAACCTGTGTCTGGCATGTTCATTTTCTTTTCTTATGATGTACGTATATGATAGCCATTAAAAATATCCTTTATATTTACAGGCAAACATAAGAGAAGAGTAAAATAAATGCAGCATTTTCTTTGCGCTGTAGCTGCTTAAAAGGTTTATGAAATTGTCTGTCACAGTGCCTTGACAAGGAAAAACAGAAATATTATTATAGTAACATTCAAAGGTGGTTGCAAGAAAAATAAAATAATTCAAACTAAAGCAATATTTGCTCACATAACATGAGTCATTTGTATTATAATTTCCTGACACTGGTGGAGAAGGGGAAAGTTGTCAAGGAAGAGTGACAATATGTCCCCACTTCATACTGCAGAATCTGAAGTTTCTCGCTGACAACCAACGAAAAGACAATAACATGAAAGTGTAATATAATTTTTTGTGTAGCCGACTTCAGAGATGCACTAACAGTGGGCCAAGTTCTGCTTTCACATATGCTTTGGATTGCCTTTTGATTTCTGTACAAGCTCCTGTTCATAGCAGTGATACATCTGCACAGAGAGGAACTCAGCACCCTTTGGATCAGGCTCTGAATATGAAAGACTCCACAAAGTTCTTCATGATAGATTGGAGATACTCAGAAAGAATCCAAGAACAGAATTTTGCCCTGCTAAGAGTATGGGGAGAGACTCTTCATCAGGGAGGGGAGTGACACAACAAGGGGTAATAGTTTTAAACTAAAAAAGAATAGATTTAGATTAGATATAAGGAGGAAATTCTGCATTCAGAGGGTGATGAGGCACTGGAAGAGGTTTCCCAGCCAAGCTGTGGACGCCCCACCCCTGGAAGTGTTCAAGGCCATGCTGGATGGGGCTTTGGGCAACATGCCCTGTAAAACAAGGAGCAGCACTGACATAAAGTTGATTATCCTGACTGCCACTCTTAGCCTACTAGAGAGCCTGATTCCAGGTAAGGCAATTCAGCAGGTAGCTAGCTGCTGTGGAGGGCAAGGGCATGCATTTGTTAGGAGAGGGAGGAAGGAGAGGAGCAAAGGAAATAGTTTAGCTTTACCCTGTAAAATCCATCTCTCTCCTTTAAGAACAAAAAAATTTTTAATCACCTTAGCAGCCAATATAGCCAGCTCTGAAGTAGGAAAGTTCAAAGATATCATCCTTCTATTACCTAAATTTTAATTAGTCTGTGAGTAAACAGGGAACTTTGAAGCTGTCTACACAGTGATTTTCATGTGCCCTGTTGAATTGAAGAGACCAAAGACTCCAGCAACTTTCAAAGCTGCCCTTTGCACACGTGTAAATGATTCCATGAAGTGCAAATGTGGTGATTTAGGTCTTACCCTGAAAGATTTTTTTTTAAGGATGTGCATTCTTATTCCAAAAAGAGAGCTGTAAGTCTCCAAAGAATAGCTATGAAGTCAATACAATTCCCAAAAGTGCTGAGACCTGCCCATCTGCTCCGTGTGCAGACTTGGTACAGACCACAGTGTCTCGGTTTATCCCAGGATGATCTGAGCAATAAAATAGTGTAAGTGATGAAATCACCCAATTTTTAGAAAAGGCTGTGTTCCTTTCCATGAAAATTCCTGCTTTGGCTGAGCTACTTTTGACTTGCAGTGAGAGATGAATTTGACCTGCTCTCTTTGTCTCATCTGTTGGGCTGCAGCTGTGCCCTCTAGCACTGGATATGTATTCCAAGCTCATCTAGATGTCAGAACAAAAGCACAAATGAGATGACAATCTTCCATTCTTTCTGTGTGCTGCCAATACCTGTTTGTCACTATAATGATATTAATCATCTTTTATTTATAGCGGAACACTGGAAGCTTCCATTTTTCCCTTTTGATTTATTTGTAGGACAACAGGTGCACAACTTAAGCAGGTGTATGTGTGTGCATATGTTGTGAGTTTGCTGATAGCCACAAAACATCTTTAGTAAATTATTACTTGTATCAAAGCTGCCATTATTTTTATTTCATGCATAAACTTAATTCCACAACTGTTAGCTCCCACAGTCTATTATCTGCTTTGCATTGCAACCGCAATAATGCAATTCATGGGTGCAAGACCTCTTCTTTCACTGTCCCAAAAACCCCCACAAACAAGACATCCCTAAATCATACACTGCTTCCAGTTTCTGATACTTGGGAAAGGTACCGTTGTTTCCATTGGCAACTGCTGCAGAGTAGCATGATACCAGTTCAACAGCTGACACGAAATGCCTTTCCATATGTAAAGCTGTGCCTTAAACACACAAGGGACACTAAGAATAAACTTTGTACTTTCTTCTTCTTTTGTCTAACAGCAAATGGGTTGTGAAGAAGTGCTGGATGCCTTAAAAAAAATGCAGTTATAATTTTGGATCCAAGCTGTGAGAACACTCATTGGAGACAACTGTTCTCTCATGGGCTAGCCTTGAATAAACAATCACAGCTCTGTGTGATATTACTTCTTAACCAGATTCTAGCATTGAGCTGTTGCCTTGCCATGGTTACTTGCCTTTTAAACCAATGTTTCTTTTCCTTCCTTTTTTTTGCCAAGATTCTTGCTTCTTTGGCAGTGGTTCGTTCTCCTTTGAACTTTTGCCCTATTTTAATTTCCACCAAATTTTTAGTCTAAAAGAACCTTTTCACTGATATCTTTTGTTGTCCTGAATTTCTTTTCTGCCTGTGAGAACTTACTTGGGGACATGGCTTACGGGAAAGAGCCCAAGAGACTGTCTTCTCCTGAGTATCCAGCAGCTGTCAGGCATCCGTGAGATTAGAAAACAAAGCCACTACAGCACAAGACAGTGGCCACTCCTGAAATAAGATTAAGTAGGAAAGAAGGGCACACACGTATACACACACAAACCACCAGGTCATTCACGGGGAGATTTACAGCTCCTGAGCTCGCCTCTGTTGAATTCATCTAAGGATAACACCATTAAAACTCATGTCAGAGCATCATTCTGCCACGCAGGGGTCCAAGGCAGAATCCCTCGTTTGTGTTGCACCCCTGGAGCTGGCAGAGCACCGGGGGGTCCTATGGATCATACGAGAGTCCTGAGGAAGGGAAACATGTCCCTGGTTGCCTTGGGGTAATTCTTCAGGCAACCTGGAAGAAAAGCCGACAGCTTCTATCCAGAAGAAAAAATCCCTCTTATACCAGGCAAACACGTCTTCTTGATATGTCTTGACTATTTTTTTTTTATGTGTTTTGTCCTGTGTAGAGATTCTGAGGGGAGAAATGCATGCTCTCTCCAAAATATTTTTAGCCACATAATTAACTAATATTATTTGCACTGCTGAAAAACAAAACAAAACAAAACAAGCAAACAAAACATTTATTTAATTGCTTATTCAGTTCATTATTCATTAAAAGACTTCAATGTGTGGTTGCCTAAAATAAAGGCAAGTACATGTGCACATAAATGTGCATAATATACATGTACATACATATAAAATCAGGGACAATATTTCATATTAAAATTTGTTATTGGGAAAACTCATTCTCTTACTGGAAAGGTAACTGCAAATTTCTGGTGCTAGTGAAATCCCAGATATTACTATTTAGAAATATCTGTCTTAAGCTGAATCATTTTTTGGCTGAGTTCTTAATGCAAAGTAAAACCTAGCATAAGCCTCTAGGACAACAGACCCCTGTGGTGTGCTGTATGTAAAATGAACCGCACTGACATCGTTCTGGTATGTGCATCATATATTCTGATAGAGAAATCAGGGGCCAATGGTTTAGTCATATTTATTCATGGCCTAATAAGAAGCTGTGTTCGTAGACTAACATATGCTTAAGACACCTTTTCACCATTTAAAATCTTCTAACTGAATGTGGGAAGAACAGCAAAAAGTTACCTCTTTCTTTTAAGACATAACCCTACTGATATTTTATATGTTAGATGATTTTAAATTAAATCAGACAATTAAAAGTCTCCTTGCTCACTCTTATTTATTAATTTTTAGAGAGCAATTTTCTTCACAGTAGCAAAATCAATACCCTGAGATAAAGTTTCAAACAAGTTTCCTTTCTCATAAAATTCTATTGGCAATTTAATCCTTCATCTGTACTGGAATGGTAAAATGTAAAGAACAATGTTCTTTTTTGCTAGTAAAATGTCCTGATTTACATTGGAACACAAGCAGGAAGTACATTTTCAGCTGCATTCAATCATTTTCTGTATCCTTGATGTCTTCATATGCAGACAGTCCTGACTGATGGAAAAATCACTAGCTAATTGATTACAGCATGCTTTATATGCAAGTATTGGTTGCAATCTACTTCTCAGACTCCCTGCATCCGGGTTGTAAGTGGGCATCCTACAGAAGTCAGAGGTGCCCAGCCAAACACAGCACTGCACTTTGCAGATTCAAGCCATTGCATTGGGGCAATTTACCCCTTACTGCCTGATATACAAACTTCCAGTTGACTCTAGCTGGATTACTGTATTTTGCTGTAGTCCATGTACTGCAGCAAATCCTTGTAGTATCTTGGGCATGAAAGGGAAGTAAAAAGGCCTGCTGTGTCACTCAGTCCAGGATGGAAACATAGGTATTCATGAGACAGACAAGAGTCCTTTCCAATAACAAAGGACTGATCTATTTGATGCCTTGCACAGGGTTTGGCCACACAATATGTTGCTACATCCTAGGCTCTTCCATCTGCTAATTTCAGAATTATTTGTGGCAGTTGAGTCCTCAGAAGATGTGAAGGTGGTCATAAATATTATGTCTACACCACTCCAGGGAAGTGGACACTCAGCCAAGATAGATAGCTAATAGGTAGCTTCACTCCAAGACTGAGAGCCACAGGCCCAGTACAGCTCCTGCTGCACTCTTGCTCCTCACACTAGAACTGGTCTTCCTAGTGAAGGAACCCCCTCCTTGATAGCTGGCTGCTGACTGCTGAGCAAAACTGGTGCAACGTGGTACGTCTCGGAAGTGTGGATGAAAACAGCTGCATCTGCCACCAGCTGTGCAGCACCCACCAGGTAATGATTTGTGCAGAATTTGGCCCACAATATGTGGGCGCAATGACCTTAAAGTGCTGGAAACGCCCCCATTCTGCCTCCTAGCTATTCTAGGGGTAAGTCAGGCTTGCAAAGCCAGCGGAGCTCAGCATTTGGGAAGGAGGCTGCTCTCCATACAATGCTGACTTGAGTCCCAGTGTCACTTTCCCACACCGAGTAGTCTCTTGATCTGTGAGTAGTGCTTATGACTTCTACAGGGACTCCTTGCAAAGGACAATGCAGCTCAGCAGGCTCTTTGTAAATGAGTGACACATTCATCAGCAACAATGACCCCTGTAATCATTTACAATGCCTTTGGGCCTCCGTGTGTAAAAAAAGTACTGCTATGCCAAGCCAATGGGAGAAAAAAACTTGTGTGGTGGCTGCTTTAAAACTGGAATTGTGAAGCATTATTTGTATCAAGAGATGAAACAACAAGAAGCGGGAAGGGTGAGAAAACATGAAAAGAAATGGGCTTAGGGAAACAGAAGCTGGAAGTAATCAATAAATCATAGAATAAAGTAAAGAGAAAGAACCTTTAAAGTGCCCAAGCTTAAATGTCAAGAGTATTAGAACAAAAGAGCTCAAAGCAGAAGATTGTGTGACAGAGGAATATGCTGAAACTGACAGAAAGCAGGCTCACTCCTGAGCATGGAAAGGAGTACAGACAATGAAGGGCAGCAGAGAAGAGCAGAATAAGAAATTAGGACACCATGTACGTTCCTCTTAAATAGTTCGAACACACAGGATTAATTTTATTGTTTTTAGAAGAATCTGAGGAGCAAAACTGGAAAAACACCATCACGGTGGTTAAAAAGATCAGTTTTAAACTATGTAATATGGTGAGAATGTGCTATCATATATGCATGAAGGTATGCCATCAATATTGCAGGGTAATAAGATCTTGCTTTCATTGTACTGCAAAAAAAGAAACTGAGCCAGCCAAGGCAGAGCTGTTGTTACATTTATCCCTAGACAAATTCATATAGTTAAAATGTATTTATTTTTCTAATGACACTCTTTCAGTAATGCACTTAATCAGACATAGCTCTAGGCACATGTGCTTGTCCCACTGAAATCTATGTATATAAACATACACTTAATGTTAAGCTGGTACTCAAAATGTTTTGCTGAGCTGAAGCCTATGTGCTGACGGATTATCTAGTTAGCTATAAACTGCACGGTTATATCTGGTTTGGGCTACTGGCTCAGAAACAGACACTTATTCTGCTTGAATCAAGTTTATCATGGTTGTTATTCATATAAAATAATAGATGCTTCTGGCACCACACACATATATGCTGTAAAATTTTTATATTCAAAATGGATTTGCAGTCAACTGAGCAAAGGTGGCTTATGTTTTCCTCAACAGAAACCAGCATGGGAAGAAACTAGTGTCCTTTGATGTACCTTGAAAAACAGAATTTGGGAAGCTGATGGGACACATCTACCCCAGTGAAAGGCAGAGAAACGCCAGGCACTATGATTTGCATGATGGACTACACCAAACATGGCAAGTATGAAGTGTAAGCTATTGAGAGACAGTGACAGGCAGTAGAGCTGTGCCACAGCTTTTCCTAAGAGCCCCGATGGCATTGCTCACTGCACAGGTCTGGGTCAAGGGCTGAAGAGATACCCTTTGAAAAAGTTTGTGAGAGGTCACAGTACAGCTGTAGTGAAAAGCCATTATGAAGACACACACCCAAGGGTATTTGTTGTTTGGGGAATAAAGCATCACCTAAAATCCATGTGGACCACTCAGTCAGTGACAGAGAAGAAAATATATATTGAATTGGTTGTAAAACACTGTTAGCTTGAATTGTTACAACTGTCTTGCTATTTTGCTGTGTGCACACAAATGACAGTACTGATATGCCATGCCAGAGTAATGTCAGCAGGTAAATTGACTGATAATGCTTGTGTTAATGTTGCTGAGCATGCCCACAATAAGAGACGCTTCCAAAAACCTGATACCTGATTGATCTGATGTAAGGAAAGTGCTGAGTCAAGCAGAAAATAAAATAAGATAAAATAAAATGTTACCACAAGTGCTCATTTGACAGCAAAGGGTTTTCTGGTATGGCTCAATGAGACATTTAAAATTTCACTCATAATTTTATGAAATCTCTCTCATTCAAATTGTCAAAGTCTGACAGGCTTGTTAACAACATCAAGGGGTGAACGGTCCTTCATCTGCTTGCTCTTGCTCCACTGAATGATCGATGAACAAACTAAAACTGACAGCTATTGCAAAGATAACAAGAAGTAGACGATAGAGTGGATGTTTCTACCCCTCCCCATCTAATTGAGCCTCAGGAAGTTGATATTCAGTTCCAGAAAAGGTTGGAAAGGTAGAAGGAACAGTATCCTAGATTCTGGCATTCAGGCCCACATCAAGCAGAGCCACTAGAGTGGCACAAGTTATTCATCTCTCTCCAATCAAGCCAGTAAGATGTAAACCAAAGTTGTCTCATGCATGACCAATCTGTTAGACTTCAGCAATGAGGCTTGGTGTGTGAGGGGAGAGCAGTGGATGTGATTTACATTTGACAAGATTTCCACTGCTGTCTCCCATATCATCACTGAGATAACATCCAACAAACTGATGAATTACAGACTAAGTGGGTGGTCAGTGAGATGGACTGTAAACTGGCTGAACTTCCAGGCTCAAAGGCTCAAAATCAGCAGCATGAAGCCCAGCTGGAGGCCAGTCACTAGTTGTGAACCTCAGGGGAAGATGCTGGTGCCAGTACTTTTAAACACCTTCATTAATGACACGGGCAATGCATCAGAGTGAATCCTCTGCACATTTGCAGATGCTATAAAACTGGGAGAAGTGGTTGCCAGACCAGATGCTTGTTCCTCTAGTCAAAGGGACTTTGACACACTGGAGAACTAGGCCAACAGGAGTCTCATGAAATTAAATAAAGGGAAATGTCAAGTCTTGCCCCAGGGGAGGAACAATCCCATGCACCAAGGCAGGCTGGGTCTAGCTGGATGGACAGCAGCACTGTAGGAAATGCCCTGGAGTTCCCAGTGAATGACAAGTTTACCAGGAGCAATGTACCCTTGTGGAAAGGAAGGTCAACAGCCTCCTGGAATGCATGAGGCAGTGCATCACCAGCAGGTAATGGGAGGGATCCGTCCCCTCTGCTCAGCCCCAGTGAGACACACCTGGAGTGCTGGGCCCACCACTGGGCTCTCCAGTACAAGAGAGACATGGACATACTGGTGTAGGTCCAGTGAAGGGCCAGAAGAATGATTAAAGGCCTAGAGCATCTGACATACAAGGAGAGGCAGAGAAAGCTGGTACTGTACAGCTTGGAGAAGAGAAGGCTCTGGAGGACTTTATCAGCGTGTATAAACACCTGGTGGTGGACAGTATGAAACCTGGAGCCAGACTCTTCTCAGTGGTGCCCACTGAAAGGACAGCAGGCAATGGGCACAAATTGAAATACAGGAAATTCCTTTTAAATATAACAGATAATTTATTTTACTGTAAAGGTGGTAGAACATTGGAACAAGTTGCCCAGATAGGGTGTGAAGTCTCCATCCTTGGAGATACTCAAAACCCGAATAAACACAGCCCTGAGCAACCTGTTAGGGTCTCCCCTGTTTTTGAGTAGGGTGGTTGGACCTGATGGTCTCCAGAGGTCCCTTTCCACCTCAACAGATCTGTGATTCTGTGACAATGACATCCTCCTCTATTCCTTGTAGCTATTGATATACTGAGTGTCTGTTACTTTAATTCTAGGAATGGCATATATTACCAGTGATTTTTTCAGAAAGTGAACCAGTTTATTGTCATTTCCTTGACATACAAGCTGAATTTACAACGCTATTGACATCCTTATTTTTCTTGTTTCTTACTTCAACTTTGCAGAGTGCTCTCTAATGAATAAAGTCTTTGGTATATCTCACACAATGAGAAAAAGCAAGAACTGATTACCCTTTATTGAGAAAGAGCTATTCTAAAAGCTGCATTTGTTACCTACTTCTGCAGAGTCAGCACAAAACCTTTCTTCATAGAATCATAGAACGGCTCAGGTTGGAAGGAGCTTTAAAGACTGTCTAGGTTGCAGCTCCCTGCCATGGGCAGGGATGCCACCCACTAGATCAGGTTGCCCAAGGCCCCACCCTGGCCTTGAACACCTCCAGGGGTGGGGTGTCCACAGCTTCTCTGGGCAACCTGTGCCAGTGCCTCACCACCCTCTGAGTAAAGAATTTCCTTCTAACCTCTAATCTAAATCTCCCTTCTTTTAGTTTAAAACCATTCCCCTTTGTGCTATCACTGTCTGCCCATGTAAAAGTCATTCTCCATCTTTTTCTAAGCCCCGTCTAAGCAATGAAAAGCTGCAGTGATGCCTTCCCAGAGCCTTCTCTTCTGCAGGCTGAACAGCCCCAACTCTCTCAGCCTTTCTTCACAGGAGAGGTGCTCCAGCCCTCTGATTAACTTCCTGGCCCTCCTCTGTACCTGCTCTAACAGCCCCACATCCTTCTTGTGCTGGTGGCCCCAGACCTGGACACAGCACTCCAGGTGGGGCCTCACAACAGCAGAGCAGAGGGGGACAATCACCTCCCTCCCCTGTTGGCCACTCCTCTGCTGATGCAGCCCAGGATGCAGTTGGCCTTCTGGGCTGCAAGCGCGCACTGCTGGCTCATGTCGAACTTTTTATCCACCAGAACCCCCATGTCCTTCTCTGCAGGGCTGCTCTCAGTGAGTTCTTCTCCCAGTCTGTGCTCATGTCTGGGATTGCCCTGACCCAGGTGCAGCACCTTGCACTTCTTACTTTGTTGCAGAGTATTTTGTGTGCTATATTTATACCACACTGTTTTATGTTAGCATGCAATTAATATTTGTTTATTAACAACTTATTAATTATTTGATTATGGCTGTTTTTACCATCCTGGAGTTAGTGACTCTGCTTGGTTCCCCTGTCCCAAGAGAAAGTCAGAGATGAAAAGATGCTTTGAGGAGATGCAGTTTCTTCCCAGTTCCTCAGGGCAGCTGCCCATCACTACTCCATATTACCCCGGTGGAATCACAGTTGTCTAAAACTGAAATGTTGCTGCAATTGTTCAATTTGTCTGCAAGTTCATTTCAATCTGCTGCTAATAGTAAGTAGATGGGTTCTGGCTCTGTCGTTCATGTTCAGCCTCATGTCAATTCCAAAACAAACAAACAAACAAACAAACAAACAAACAAACAAAAAAACTTGTACAAATGCTTTACAGAAATGTGAACACCTAGAACAAAAATCTCACTGAAGTTCATAAAGAATTTGAGGTAAAATTGGCACTTATACTTGGGGATAGGAGGAAGGCACAGACAGCAGCGGAGAGATAAGTGCCCATGAAAGACTTCAAAACGGAGGGAATTCATTCTTGCTGATGAGAAGACCTTGAGGAACTCAAGCTACAAAATATGAAATTGTTGAAAGAATGAGAGAAAAATCACTCATAACTAAAAAAGCATCTTAGTGCCATTCAAGCACACTGAAAGCTTTTCTGAACATGTGTCTTTTGTGGAGAAATGGAGCCACACGTATTTTTTTTCCAACTTTGTTCCTTTACAATTCAGCTTTCCCTGCTATGTTACCTGTTATTTAATGCACTTATACATATGTATACCTAAATGTAAATATAAATATAATTATAAATATGTGTGTGTTTGTAAGTGTATGCAGGAATATAACCATATGAGCATATGTTTGTTTATTTCTGTTCTGTATGTGTACAATTACTATAGCAAAATCCTTTTGAAGCAGAAATGTTTTACAGTCCATTAATTCTTGCCTTATTCTTCCACTTGTAGTGCCAGCACCAATTCATTTATGGGGCTTATTTCTAGTACTAGTCAGGGGCAGGAGTCCCCAGCTGAGGTTACAGCGAGCTTGAAAATAATTTCAGGCCACTATTTGGCCTGATCTCTGTGCTAAAATAGACACAAGATGTGTGTATCTGTGTACGAGGCTCATCCTGCCTTTCACTACTGCTACATAAAGAGTCCTCAGCCATTTTCCCAGCATGAAGCAGACTGTTTGGGAGCAGGGAGGCCAGGTGCTCTTCAGCACCTCATGTGATCCATCTAGAAAGAAGCAACACGTGCTCTATGCTGGTTACAGCACCTGTGCTGGGAATAGGTTGGGGGCAAGCCCTTCTGGGCAGCGATGCCCCATCCCCATTAGCCACCCTGCTCCATGCAGGGCTTCAGGGCGACCTGTGGCTGAAATATGCCCAGGGCATCACTGGTAGGCAGGGAACTGAACAGGGCACTGAGTCGCCTTCATCCTCGCTCCGCCTGTGTGCTGGAGTTAGTCACTACCAGTAGCAGTTATATTTATAGTGGTATGTCATAAGTTTGACGTAAGATTTTTTTTTATTATTTTTTTAATCTATATAGCAGGGCAAAGGTGCATTTCTCCTCCCCTTCTTCAGTTTTGGATAAACCCTCACTTGTTTTCACAGGAACATTAGCTCAGATCTGCTGCTACTGTGCACAGCCGATAAAACTTGCTTGGAAAGACCATATGTCACATGGATCTGCTCAAGAGGCATGAAGCCCTGCCTGTGTGCCGATCCTTTACAGATACAATTTTATGCTCAGTTAAAATGGAAAAGAGCATTATGTTTAAAGATAAACCCGTTTACTGTGCAAGCGCTTTGCTGAATTCTGTCACCAAATTACTTGTTAGTAAGACATTTGGACTGCCTTTTTTTTTAAAAAAAAAAAAAGAAAAAAAGAAAAGAAAGAAAGAAAAAAAAAAAAGAAAAAAGAAAAAAAAAAGTTGTTGCACATCGCTTTCTCCTTGTTTATCAGTTGCTATGACAATGCTAATGACAATATCATCACAGACCAGGACTAAAATCTTTTACTAGAAGCAGAAATAGACAAAATCAGTTCCGAGGAGAAAGTTCCCTTTATTAATATCACCCTCTGTGACCGGGTGGTTAGCCAATATTCAGGGTCCCTACAGGTTGCTTCTTTTTGGAGAACAAACGGATGAGAGTGAATTGTGTTTGTTAATATGCTTGTGTTTATTTAGAAAGAATGTACACAATGTCCTGTTACTCTGGGCACAGCAGAAGTCCAAACAAAAGGCGGTGCTTTCCCTTTTCACACTTCCAAGCTTCTTTTGAGCCAGAACCCAAGCTTGCTCACTTTTAGCTTTTTCTCAGGGTCAGGCTACAAGGATTTTCCTCGCTGGCTCTGGTGTGTCCTTGCGACTTCCTCTGTCTGCTTCTCTGATGTTTCTGCTGTCGCTTTCTAAACTGCTCAGTTTCATCATATGCCACCTTGTCCCTAGAGCCAGATCCTGGAGAAATGCCTCAGCCCCCATCTCTCAGAGCTGCCAGGCGTGTGCAGCGTGGTAGGTACGTGTGGCTCCTGGGGTTGCAGTGAGCATGTTCCATAAAGAAGGTAATTTTTAGGCTTTTCCTTAGGGAAGGGAGGCTTTCTCACCCACCATCTTCAATGAGATTTCATTGCTGGCTTTCAGCATAACACTGAATTTATTTCCAATAATGTATTTTAGCAGTCTAAATGCACGATGACTTGTTTTCTTGATTCAGCCTGTGATTTTTGTTCCCTGTCAGATCAGTTTCTGTACAGTAGTGCTATGAGAGGGGGAGCAGAAAATATGTTACTATTTCCTAACAAATCAGCCTCTGATGCAACTATAATAAAGTTGTGAAAAAGTCCTAGAGGAGTTAAACAGATTTGACAGCATTTAATTTCCATAAATTTAGGGCCTGATCCTGCTTTTGTTTTGCTAATGAGTACTAAAGGGAGATAGAGTACAAGCTCTGGAAGAGCTGAAGACCAAAATAATGTCTCAGCTCAGCAATGACAGGCAGGCATGCGATGGAGATGCTGGGGCACTTCCATGCCCAACAGAGGTACCTGGTGTTCCTGCTGTGGGTCCAGCTCATTTCTGCTGTGACCAACAGGTCTCTTGCCCAGGCCTGACTGAGCTACACAGATACTGCCTTTGGCAGCAGCTCTTTAAAGCCTTAGGGCTTTACTCTTTGACTGGAACAAAGGTAGCATATAGCGTAATCTCAGGCAAGGCAAAGATCTTGGATTTTCAACAGCAAAAACTCACAACAATTGTGTTTTTATTTTGCTTTTAAGGAAACAAAATCAAGGAGTTTTATTTTATCTTGGGTTTATGCCACAGCCATTGCCATGGCACACTCAGCACATATAAAAGCTGCTTCTATTCGTGCTTAGGCAAGACACATCCCTGGTTTCCATAGACTTTCTTTTTCTCATTCCTTCCATAAGTCCACCTCCTACCCACTCCCCCCATCTTCATGTAGGTGTTGGGCTGTGATGGGGTTCAGCGTAGGCTCCAAATGGACAGGATTCTCTGACATGACCTCCCGCACCTGCAACTTTGAAAACAAATTTCACTACTGCAGGTGAACCAGTTAAAATTGTTTTGAAAGCCCCAGCAGTACAAATGGGCAACTTTGGACACACTCGTAGAAGTAATACTCTCACAGTGATGAGACAGTTGAAAGCTATCTTTCTAGTGTGCTTTGCCACCCATTAAACTGGGGGGCATGGACCTGTCAGCACTGGTGAACTCAGTGCCATGAAAAACCTCTGAATTCAATAGAAGCTAATTTAAATGGAAGTTCCTGTGACAGAACAGAGGAAGCTTGCACTTCTAATTAAAAGTCTCAGGCCATCCACTCACCCAGCCAGTCATTAATCCCCAGGAAATGCCCTTTTGCTGTGTCCATTATTGCTTAATTAGCATACAGTGAACAGAATATATTCGGTTTAGTCTTTGAAAAAGGGGGCGAGCTTTCTCCAAGCACTGGAGACAGTAAGCAGCTCTTGGCATGGAATATCCAGTTCGGGGCGCGAAGTGGGCAAACTAAGGTTCTTGATTCAGCTGAGTCCTCAGCAGAAGATGGAGTTTGGGATATCCATTTTTCTTGTACTTCTGTACAAAAACACAAGCATTTTGAATACGACAAAAAGGGATTTGGGGGATAAAATCATTTTCCTTTAAAAATTGTTTTTCAAGGAAACGGTTCAACAAGCTCTAGTACGATTCCCCACAGAAGAGGGAATAGATATTCTCAGGACTGTGTGTTGTAATTTCTTCAGTTTTTCAATAAACTGACAGTCACTTGATCAGGGTCAGAGAGAAAAGGTCTCCCTCCTCGGGCAAGTATCTTCAACAATCCATCTACAGTAATTGTTCTCTGTTTCAGTCACTTCTAGAGCAAGGATTTGAGAATGCATCTGCCACACCTGCATCCACTGCTCAACCACAAATTTGTACAAATCTGTACATGTACCACAAGTACCAATCTGATCCAGGTCGGAAGAGAACAAACAAGTTTATTTCTCTTGAACCTGCCTTGTGGCTGGTCTTTATGCTGCGTTTACCCTTGCACTGGCCTTTTGCTGGCTGCAAGACAACAAGCAGTTTCTGTCAGCATAAAGCTGGGTGTTGAAGATAGCCCATCAACATTTTTGGAACCAGCGCAAAACCAGTGTCAGCACTTGGAATACAAATCCATCCGGGCTGCATTTGATCCTATAGGAGGAGCACTGTATCACTGAACCACAGCCTCAGAAGTGTGCCCTAAATGCAAGAAGATTGCCTTATGAGGTCATTTTGCCTCAATCTCTCCTTTTGGATCTGTTCCACTTTGCTTGCAATGCTTGAATATTCACTGAGTCAGAGAGCATGAGAATAACTCTTTAGTGAAGGGCTTAGGGCATTTGCCGGAGAGGGGACACACATGGGTGCAGCATGGACCAAAGCATGTCAGCAAAGTGTAAGAGTGTCAGCGGGAGAAGTAAGTAGCCTCCAGCCCCACAGTACCCTTTTAGCCACATTTACACATCATCTGAGGACAGATGCAGCATTTGGGGCAATCACTACCTCCATCCCCTCCCTCTAGCTGTGACCACTGTCCATGTGAGAGACTGGTACAGCCTCTGCAACCCACCCTTGCTTACCCAGCCACCGTATGTACAGCCAGCTCTTTTCCCACACCTGCCCTAAGATCTCCATGGCCCTCGGCTCATGCAGCAGCCCCACGGCAAGGCTCCAGCCTGCAGCACTGCTGCCAGGCAGCTCGCATCACCCTCCTGCCTGCTGTAACCCCTTACCTTACCACACAGGCTGCCTGTTGCCACCAGGCATGGCCTTGGAAGTAAAACATTAACGCACCCCTGTGGGAAAGGAAAATTCTGATTTAATGACAGCATTTTGCACTTTCTGAACAAAAGGAAGGTAGAGCAGAAGCAGCTCCCCGTTCTTTTGCTTTGCTATTCCTGACTAAAATGTTTCCACAGAAAGTCACTGCAAAGTTTTCCTAGTCCCATATGCCTAAAATCAAGTGCTGTTTTTAAAAATTGGCATTGGCTGCTTGTGATCTGATTTATTGTCTGCATCCTTCTGAAGTTCATTAGCAAAAGTCCTAGAAACCTCAGCCCTCTGGTGTACATTTTATCTCCCTTTTCAGAACAGTTCCATTATGCCACTTTTGAAGGTTTTAATATTTTGTTCCTAATCCTGATTTAGAAGCATCTGCTAATAAATTGACAGGTTGTGACACATCGCAGTAAATTAGAGCTTTTTCACCTTAGATTCAGAGTGTTGCTTTTATGGTTTCAGAAGGCTTTTTATTCACAGCTCCATAAAGCTCCCATCTTGAGTGGCTCTTTGAATGGGGTTGTCACGACAGCTATGTTTGGTGCACATTTTTCCAGGAACTGAATTCAATTTTGCCTATAAAGTTACAGTTCCTCTGTCCGCAGCAGGTTTTGTTCTGCAATGGTTAACTTTTGATTTATGCCATTTCTCGTCTTGCTAGCACTGAATATATTCAAAATACTTACACAAGCAGCTTATTTTTATTGGTTGCACTTGAAATTCATTCACTTCCCGGTTTCATTACATACCTAGCAAATTTCAGCTCAACTTTTGCTGTGTCGTGAGGCACTGTCGCATTGTGCCCAACGTGTTCACGGGGAACAGAAGGTTTGAATATGTGCATCTAGCAAATGGGAAGCCAGTTGTAGTTAGAGCCTTATGACTACTGCTTAACATTTGCATCATGGTGTTACTTGGAGGCCCTAGTGACTGAAGCTCTATTTAGTTCAGATCTGTGCATATCTATACTGAAAAGACAGTATGTACTCTAAATAATTCATGGGACAAGTAACATTTCTGTGCTGAATGTAACTTGCCAGCAATCTAGCTCTGCTTGACCTAAAATGGGAACCCCTGAGTATCCTCTGTCTCCAGTAAGGTCTCATTATGGTGAGGTGCTGTTTTTTACCTTAATTTTGCAGATTCCTGCTCCATGGCTTACTTCTAAGGGAGGTCTGTTAAAGGTAACCACAACAGACAAGCCCACTGTCAGCCTGTAGGTGTAATTTGGCCACACAAGGATTTGCGCTTCCTTTAGAAATTAAAAAAAAAAAAAAAAAAAAAAAAAGATAAATTTAAAGTCATAAAAACACTAATTTAAATACTAGATACACTGTCTTTATAGAAGTCATCATTTTAAATATTAAAATATTTTTTTTATTTTCAGTGTGAAATAACCAAAGACAACAGGTGATTGAGAGCAGCTAACAGCAAGGCTCTGGCACCCACAGAGGTTTAAAGACAGTCTCCATAGTTCTGTGGTCTTATAGGTGAAACACAAATGGTGGGCACAAGTAGAACCTGATTTTTGGTTTTGTAAAACTGTGTTAGGACATGGACAGAAAGAGTTACGGTAACCCACTGATTCATTCTTAGGGCTCACTGACGCTTGACTGATGCCCAGGAGAAGCCTAAAATCTGTGCTAGGTGCACGCCTTTTCCTCAGCCTTTTTCCATAAGCAAACATACAAGTGGTGGTAGAAGCCTCTCTGCTGAGACAGCCAGGGCACCCCTCATGGTCTGCAAGGCAGTAACCAGAGACAGCAACATTTCATCCACAACTCAGCTGGTGCTGCTTGAGGAGGAAGCCTGGAAAATCAGGAAAACTGCCCATTCATTTTGAAACACACACAGAGAAAGAACTAGTGGGATCACTTTTTATCAAAAATTGTTGGTGATAAAGTTCTGGAAAAAAATTAATTTTCCACAAAACTTCTTATGACTAAGTTATTCCTAAACGCAACTATTAGACACATTTTAAAATGTGAATGTTATTTTAAAGGCTAATTTAAAATATTATTTTAATGGCTAAGTTTTACACAAGCCTTTTTCCATGATGTCTTCACATGTTCATAACTATAGTACAAGGTGCATGCATTATTACTACCTATACGATAATATAACAGTTGTAAAATGGTTTAATTTTACTGTCATATCTCTGAAGACTCCTGCTATCTAGTACCAAAACAACTATAATACTCATGTCTCCTATTTATGTTGTAATGAAATAATATTGACAGTCTGAGCATTACAACGTAAATGGGAGACACTCTGAACTAAAAGACAGTTATCCTAAATGGATATTGTTATCTGTCACTGTGAGTAATCCTTAAATAGAAATTACACTTAATATTTTTTAAAAGAACATTGGAATTCAAAAAAAATCTTTCTCAGCTTTGAATCATACTTTCAAGGTTTTTTCTTTTTCTTTTTCAGAAAAGATTAGAAATGCATTTTCCTTATTTTTAATTACTTCAAGCGAAACAAATTCTGAACCTTCCCCAGCTATAAAGATAACAAAGACTTTCAGTAGCATGTTGATGATCTTGCATGATCCACCATATTTTTGGGAGTGTTTTTTCATTTGTTTGGTTGTTTTTATGGTGTTACCTAGAATAATAATTATATTCCTAAAGCTTCCTTTTTGAATAACATATCATGTTAAATCATGCATTTATTATGCATTATTCACTGATTCTAACTCACAGGAATTTATGAGATGCTGTACGAAACTGGGACACAGTCTCCTATCTCTGTTTCATCCTACCAAGCCTTTTTTGCGAGGCTTACATTAAAAGAATCCCCTAAAAACCACCACAGTATGTTGAAATCTCACTTGTTTTTTCATACTTTCTCACACCTAAACTACTGGGCAAAGACTTCAACAATAAGATGTGTGGCACAATTTTGTGATGGACCTCTAGTGAGCTGCCTCCCAAACCACCAGGATGGATCAGTTCTGCCTCACACTGTGCCAGAGAACTTGCACATCTTAAAAGAAGCCTAGAAGTTTCATTCAGTATCTATTGCACTGTTGTGTGCTGTATAGGTTTTTTAGGCTATTTGTTCTGACACTTTATTAAATTATTGTATTTTCATACGTCTTTTTCTATCCTAAAGATCTGTGGAGGATTGTTCAACTTTGTACGATACTCACCATTCGTGAGTGGCACATGAGAGGGGACAGCTATACCTTACTCTACATACAGAGAGGGGGGCTCTCTCTCAGCCCATGTTGCTACTGTTGGCAAACACCAACAGGGGCAGGCCCAGCTTGTTAACCTTCTGCAAAGGTATGCCAAACCAACTGCAAAAGTCCTGTCTGAAGCACTTGTCTTTGTCCTCCCAGATGACAAATAAACGGGAATGTATTTCCCTGGGTAGTTTTCTAAACAAGTGCAGCATCGGGTAAGCAGTTTGACATTCCAGGGTGTGGGTGGGAAAACAACATAAAAGGGAGTAAATGAGGGCCATATACTGTACAGTAACTGCCAAATTACACACTGCTAGCCCTTAGGAAGAGTGCAAGAGGGAATAAACTGCTTTACCCTACCTCTTGTTTAATGAAGAGATCGAGAGCAGCCGGCAATTACCAAGGATGTGCTGTAGGTTGGTGTAGAAGTTCTTCCATAAGAAATGAGGCACCCTGTCCATGCAGCAGGATCCACCAAAGGTCCGTATTACTTTCCCCTTCTGTGAACATGATGGCTCCCAGACATTTTTTGGCAATTTTTTTTTTTTTTCAAATATTTTGTTAACTCCATAGTCTTTTGACAGCAAGTAGGATGCAGTGATCTTAAAGACAGTCACAGTCAAGTGCACTGCCTGGAATTTTACCTAATAATAAATGCTTTCCTTGGTAACTTCTTGTAATGCTCATGCCAATATATTCAGGAACAAGAAACGTGCATCTTTATGTTCTACACACCTTTTCCATCAATATTCCCCCTCTTCTCACCAATAACAACTGTTTCCCCAACGCCAACACATTTTAGATGGGATCTGTGGTTGACAGCTGAATTAAAACATACCCTCCAATTGCTATTTATGATATGATTAGACAGGTCAAGTTTAATTTCAGCATTGTGGATGAATCCGTTATCCAATCATTTTAATGATGCACTACTCAAACCTGCAGTGGGGCTGAGGATGGAAAGAAAACCTTGATTGTAACTTGTCTGCTGATGATTGGAGTTTGTTCTGAAAGCACTCCGACGTGATCATCAGCGGCACACTTGGCCAAAGGTAGGGAACGTTCACGCTCTCCTACTGTCACCAGAACTGTAGCTGTGTGACAGGTGAGTAGAGGTATGCCAGACAGAATGGAATATTGCAGAAAGGATCACTTCTCCTTGGGGCTAAGGCAAGGGGATACTTAATCAAATTAGCATCTTTAAGAAAATACCATCTTTCAGGTAGAAGATACTGCTCCTCAGCTGAATATTGATCTCCAGGCTACATAATCTAGCCCGCTGAACCAAGAAACCACCAGTGCTGGCCTAATCCAGTTTATGTTGCTGTATCAATAGTAGTCACACATGCTTGAGAAGCTACCGTGTTTAGTGGAAGGAGCATCCTTGCAGGGATGTAGCTTCCTGGTGGATATGCGTGCTCTGCCATGGCCTGCAGCAGCCTTTGGATCAGAAATATGGACTTCTTCTTAATGGGGATAGCACTGCCAGATCAAGATAGCTGTGGTGAGATGGGATGGGCTGAATCTGTGGAGCCAGATCAAAACGTCAGCACAAATGCTGCATGAATTTGTAACATCCACATACTGAAGTTTATTGCAAGAAAGTTAAATAGCTGGAGAAAGGATTTCTTTGCCCCTGCTTGCCAGTGACAGCTGCGTTTTCGTAACGCCAGTCTGGCGATGCTCTATATGTGTGCTTTGCCCCTTTGAGGCTCTTCAGGATGCCTGTCTGTCAGCCATGGGAAAACTCCCTTTTCCAACACTGACCGTGAACAATGAAGCAGGAGGAGTGAGACAGTTGTGCCACAGCAAAACAGCCCTCTGCACGTGTAGCTGTCCCGTGTCTGCATCCCTTCCATCTCCTTTCTATAGTACCTCCATGCCCTTGAACGTGTCAATGCCAGTGCCAACATGTAGGACTAGGAGAATTCAGTCCCAGCGAAACTTCTGAGAAAACATAAATCGACAGATCAGATGGATCACTTTTTTATATATATATATATATACTCCACTCATTCTGTTCTGCCCAGAGCCAAGCACTGGCTTGTAGTTGCCTAAGCACAAAACAAGGTCTCCTCCAGTACTCCTAGTGCACGCTTCAGCTACTAATACCTGAAAATTTACACATCCTATTTACCCACCTACCCCCCAATGGTGGGGCCAGAACTGACTGAACACGTGCAGCGATTCAGCCTGCAAGCTCTTTTTAGGAAAACAAAGCCAACAACAGCCCCTCACAAAACTGAAACGCTCTTTAGATTCCCCGGTGTCACCCCTACTTCACCCTCAGCAATAAGCAGCTCAACGCAGAGCACAACGGCATAACCCCCCCGGTGAAAACAGTGTGCTGGAAACCGCTGGCGAGTAGCGACATTTGGGTTGGGTTGGTTCGAGGAGGCTGAAGCGGAGCTTTCCCCGCACACCCCCTCCCTGCCCTCCATGCCCCGCCGCCCCCCTGCCCGTGCTAATGGCGCCCGCCGCCCCCCCCCGGCATACAGCGGCCAGCGGCCGCCGGGCTCCCCCTAGGGGCGGCGGGGAGCGGGAGGCGGCGTTGCCGGGAGACCGCCGCGGAGCGGCCTCGCCTCAGCCTGGGGAGGCCCGTGGCTGCGTCAGTTTAAAAATAAATGAAAATAACTGCAGGCACCGGTCCTTCAGGGGGGTTGTAGGCACCAGGTAGCGCCCGGGAAGGGGCTTACTGCCCAAGAAGGCCGCAGGTGGGAGTGGGGGGTAAGGGCTGGGGAACACAAGGCCCTCAGGGGGCCGTGAGTTTCAGAGGCACTGTCACAAACCAGCCCCTGATGCAGCATCAACAGCAGTATTAATGAATTACTGAAATTCAGCAGTAATCGTGGCATGCACATCCCGCCTTGAAAGGCAGAAGACTCTGGAATAACCATAGCTGACACACACTATAGCTACCAGCACACGGGACCCATTAGTTCTTACGCAGTTTCCTGTAGAAAGTTGATTAATAGGATCATCCCACAAGTTGCTCAGTGCTCTGTGAGCTCTGCAGGCCTGTGAGGTGCCGGATCAGGGGGCTCTGCAGCTGTGCTGCTGCTAACAAGTAAAAAAGGCCATCATGGTCTGGTTGCCGCAATGGCGCCTCAAGCACTGGAAATGAGCTGCTGCACTCAAACTGCACCTCAGCCACTTGCAGTGAAAAGACGATGTGTGATTTAGCTGTAAAAAAAACTCAGAGATTGGTCCTTTGTGGTTTTTAGAGCCACAGAAAGCTGAACACATGAAATGGTTGCAGTTGTACCTGGGTGCACTGATCTCTGTCTTCTGGTGGACTGGGCATGAGTTGTACCCTTGCCTTCTGAAGACTTTTTCCCTGGTCAGTAGGGGTTTTTCCTTAGGCTTTCACAAACTTCTGCAGCTAGCCCCAGTCCCACAAAGTGGGACCTCAAAGTGTGTCTCAGAGATTTTTGAGAGGTGGATTTCTGGTATTCAGTGAACCCCTGTCTACTTTGGCCTTGAAGACCAAGCATTAGGTGCTGAATTAGCATGTGGGGGGGACTAGGAGCCAGTGAAATATATACATCTGCTGCCTTGCTTTGGAGATCCACTATCACACTGCACAGGACACTGTCTGTGTTACCTGAGACTTCAAATCCAGTTACACGTAAATACAGTAATCAACAGAGTACAAATTCACAATTCATTCTACCCAATTCCTTGTATGAAAGAAAGGGAATCATTTCCGACAGGCTGGATGTGGAAAAATTGATTTCCTGGCATCCAAAAATAAGAACAACCAGGCTGGTTGAGACAAGTCCATCCAGCCCAACAGCCTGTCTCAAGCATAAAAACCAGATGATGCCTAGGGAACAGCAGAAGCGGGGGGGGAGCATGCAGTGATAGTTCCCTGGCACACTGTCCCAAACTCCAGCAAGCTGTGGCTCAGGGACTTCCCTGAGCCAGATGTGGTATCTTTAAATTTAATAGCCCTTGATGGATTTTTGCTTCCATGAATTTGTGTAATTGTTTTCTGAACCCGTATCAATTTTTGACATTGCAGCATCCTGTGACAATTAGTGGCACGCTCCAGCAAAGCAGGGTTTAAAGAAGAGCCCTTGTTTTGTTTGTTTTGAACAGGCCACCTAATAATTTCATCCAATGCTCCTAGTTCTTGTGTTATGAGAGTCAATTACAATCATTCCCCATTTGACTTCTCCAAACCATTCATGATTTTACAGGCTTCTCTCATATCCCACTCACTCTTCCATTTTCCAGGCAGATACTCCCAATCTATTTAGAAATTCAGATACAGAAGCTCTCCCACAGCCTGGACCTTTCTCTAGTTCCCACATACCATGTTCAAGCTAGTGGACTTGAACGACACAGCATTCAGGATGCAGGCATATCAGAGACATTTATATCAATGCATGGCAGTGGTTTTGGTTTTGCTCCTTCCATAATAATTGCTAAAATTTGATTTGCTTTTTTGAACACCAAAGATGGATCTGACATTTTCTTAAATATATCTAGGTTTCACAGACTTCCAGGATATCTTTTCAGAGTGGTTACAGCCAGTCTAGCGCCCTGTTTTCTGCTTTTCCCCTTGGCACTACAGTACACAGATCTATCCTGCATTTTCGCCTTCGTTTTATCACCCAATTACTCAGTATCATGAGACCATGTTTTTGTCATGTGTCATGTTTTTATTACTATAAATAACATAGCATCACCCACAAAATTTGCCACCTTGCTGTTCATCCCCTTCCTAGTGTGTAAGTCCAGCAGATGGATTTGGTAGCAACTTAAGATCTTGGCAAAACTGGAGGGACACAGGGGGGAGGAAACAGTGGGTACCTTGACTATTTCTCAGCACAGCTGACATCTCTTCTAGATTTGGATGGAGCCAGCTGCTCTTCAGGGTGGTGCACCCAGGCTCACCTTGACCCTGCACCAGATTTGGAGGGGTGCTGGTGCAGGCTGGCTGGTGTGTGTAAGGCCAGCTGTTCAGCTGACACAACTGATTCACATGAGCTGAGGATCTGGCCTCAGACACAGAGCCACAAGCTCTGTCACATCACAGGGAGGCAGGTGGGATGGCCTGAGTGGAGTCCAGAGGGCAGTGATGGGCTGAGGGCAAACCTGCCAAGGCAGCGCCCATCCTTGGCCCCCCTGGTGGTGATATCACCATCCTTCCCTACAAGCAACGCCTGACAGGTACATTTGTTATTAATAACAAGCATGGCTTTTCGAGGCGGGTGCTTTCCGAGTGCTTTCTTGCTGCTTACCCACGCTGAGCGAGGCTGGGACGAGTGCGTTGTGAGCAGTGCTCGCACAGCCAGAGCTGTCCCCGGTGCATCCCCATTCCGGCACGCCAGCCAAGCGTTTAAGACACCTGCTTCTTTTCGCTCCTGTGCTGGCCATGGAAAACAGGAAGAGGACCTAGCAGAATGCAGAAAATAATTGTTCTGTGCCAAAAGGGAATGTATGATCAAAACTACAATGGGCAGGCAAGCAGCGAGGCAGTGACCCGAGGCAGTGCAATGTGTCAGGAAGAGAGAGCAGCAGCCCAGGGACAGCAACAGCCCAGAGCCTCAATTTGTAATGGCTGTGTGGACCACATGCCAAAAAGTCTCTCCCCACCTCCTTGCTCCAGGGAGCTCTCCTAATGTTCTTAGCCACTTGGACATCAGGAGAAAAAGAGCCTGCACGCGTCCAACGTGCGACCCAAGGCATCTGCTCGAGCAGAGCAGCACTGTAGAACCTGCCTCTAATGCAGAGCACTCCAAACACCTGTGAGTCAGACGACGGCAAATCCTCCCTGTCTTCACAAGCACAGATGAGTTTGAACCTTCTGGGCATTTTAGCAGTTTGCCATCTGCACATATAACCTCTTTTCCTGAGCACATGGAAGTCTTGTAGGAGGATGTTAAATCCAGGAACCAAAATAAGGAAACATGTTTACACCTGCTACATCTGTTCAAGAATTTCTAGCCTCTGTTACACTTTCGACTTTCACATTACCTCTCCTCCTCCCTCCTGTTTGGTCAAATGCCACTATGTTAAAAAAAAAATATCTGTATTTTCCCCCCAAGTCTCTCAGACTTTCTATCGAATCTTGTGAAAACTTACAGCAAATGAAATAAGCTGTGAAATGGTCTAGCGATAGAAGCAAGTGCTGGCTGCAGTATCTCTTCCTTATCCAGGATTTTCTGGATACTGGGATTATTTGTGAAGAAAAATAACATTAACTACATGAAATATGGTGATTTTAGTTTTTAAAACTAGAATTTAAAAAGTGAACAGTTGAACCATTTCTGATATGAAAGAAATCTTCCTGTAAGCCAGGTACAATAAAACAATTTGACAAAAACTAAATTATTAAAAGGATTTAATATACTCACACACACACAAAAACATCACAAAGAAGAACATGTCTGTTAGCAGATGCCCCAGTCAATTATAACCAGTTTATTTATAGACAAAAAACACCAGTATCTGCTGTCAGAGGTGATCTGTCGCTGAAAGTATTACCTGTACAATTACACCTACCACAAAGTCTGACCCATAGGTATGAAACGTTTATGAAAGGGGAGAAAAGATCCTTGACTTGTTGGGGGGAAATAGTAAAATAATTCTGACCTGAGCAGAATTCATGAGATTTCTTTTCCTATTTTTTCCTAAAATGTATGTTAAGATCATTGTTAAAAACATTATATATGATATGTAATATTTTTCAATGAAGCAAATGCTTTCATTAAGATGATTTCAAGTGGTCACAGTAGCATTTTTACAACCATCCAAATTAATATGTTGATAGAGATGCAGAAAAACTGAGAAAGAGATGCAAAAAAGATTGGATAAATGTGGACTTTTTTTCACTGAATAATCTACTTTTGCTAATGGCTTTTCTCTTGGAAGATTTACACTGGCTTTGTGAATACTTGAGCTGGATTATTAATAATATGGGCAAGGTGGCAGTACTGGGAAGAATCGTCTGCTCCCCATCATTTCCTAATAAAGCCCAGTTAATGGAAGCAAAATGCTTTCACGGGTCAACAGGTAACTATGAAAAGTGCCATTTAGTGATTGTGGCATTCGGCGTTATGATGGAGCCCCTGTTTCTTTGAATAGCTATGTGATGCTTGTGTGAAGCATGCTGTCTGAAATGGCAAGAGAAATTAACGATATTAAAGTCAATATAGGACATACTTGGGAAGGGTTGAGGCAGGTCCTCTGGTCCTAACACACACAAATTCTCACTGACAGGTCTTGGCCAATACAATCTGCAGGTGTCCACTTTCTTTCAGGATTTAGCCCAGTGTTCAACCAGAAGAAAACAGTTCAGTAATTCATTAGGATATGATCATGCCGGGCTGGTTACTAATTGTTCAAAATACCATTGGAGGCACTCCAGGATGCTGCACAGCACTCCACAGCTGGCAGCCATGGTACACAGGCGGGTATGCCACCCAAATAGAGCTGAATAGCATGGGAGCCACAGGAGGAAAGCAAAATCCCTGGCGGCCAAGCCCATGGGAACCTTCCTGTGTTGTAAGGAGGGAGCTGCAGGTGCAGGGGGCTGCGGGCAGGATGAGTGCAATGCACAACCCCACAGCCTCACGCTGAAGAGAAATGTTAGTGGCAAAATAATTTTACTCCTGGCTGTCAAATGGGAACCGCAGGGTTCCTCTCCTAACAATGAAAGGCAGACTACTGTGCATTAACAGCCCTGCCGGCGCACAAAGTGGCCTAGCCTGTTATTAAACTGTACAGCTAAAGCTGTTGTTCTCCACTTAGCTGAAAGTGAGTTACCATATTGCAGGTCCCCCAAGATGTTCCCTACCCTTGACATATCCTCTCCCTCGCATGAGTGGTAATGACTGGGATCAGATCCCTCAGGCTCCTGCCTGGACTGCTTTACTTTGCTTTAGAGCGGCTTCTCTGAATAGCAGAGGGCTGGTTTCCCCCCCCCACACACACACACATACACACACACACACGCCCCGCTCCAGCCTTTATTCCTGAAACTCTTTAGCGGCCATAAGGATCTTTCTCCACAACAAATGCAGCCAGGAAAGCAGGTTGCAGGTGGGGTTCCCGTGCACAGCAGAGACTGGATTTTAAATGTATGCAAATAAGCATTTGTGTGCTTGACACCGTGACACAGAAACATCAGGATTTACTCGCTGACAGTTTTTTCATGCACTTTTAAATTCACATGTGCAAATTTGGCTCGGGAACTAACGGAACTGCAAACATAACAAGATCCCAACATGCTGGGAAATTTCACAGCCATACCGAGTAAGGACTCGAACCTAAAAAGAAGTACAAAGAAGACGTAGTAGACACATTGCTTTTTTATTATTATTATTTAAGGACAGTATCTGCTTAGTATTACTCTCACTTCCTCAGGATAGACTGGATGGCCTTCACACACAGTGCCACAACAGATAAAATCAGTCCTTTCCCTAGCAGCCTTTTTGTGTCACCGCTTGGCTTTGCTTATATTGCACGTATCTAGTCTTGATCTGTCGCCTTCTCCAAGGCCAGCAGAGTAAACTCATCCTCCTGACTCATAGCTCCAGATGGATTCAAGCTCCAGCACACTGTCCCCCTGGAATTTGGCATATGCAGGTTTATATGCCCTAATCAATCAGGCTGATTTCAGTTAATCCTAATCGTCCTATTAGGGTTCCCAGATAGCAACAACAGCAGCTAGAAATCCCCAAGCAGCCTAATTGACTTCATCTAATTACATTCCTTCTTGAGATTTCCATTAAAATACACCCTGAATTCATTACAGTTGTTGGCTGCAGGTTTCTATGACTTCTTAAAAAACATATGCAGCTATTAGGATAGCTCAGTTTTAGACACTATATGTAAGATCTTGCCACCTCCACATAGCTATCTGTCAGCTGTTCTGCTCCAGCATATATCAAAAGTCCCATCTAATCACGTAGCGGAGGATACCAGTTTTGACTCCTGGTACTTAGGCACATCTCTGCTGATGTGCTGCCTGTGGTTCCTTCCTTGTAGCACTGAGCGAACTGCACGATTCAGAGACTGCCAGCTCCTATTAACCTCTCGCATAAAGGATTTATAGATATGTCTCATTACAAGGTAAGGAGCTGACATTCATCTCAAAAGCAGTTAGCTTGGAAAGGAATGCTCTTTTGTCAGTATTCACTGTCCTCTGTGCTCTTTCTGTGGTAGAAAATTGCAAACTGATCAGTGGAGATGGCATCTGTCCCAGTTAGGTTTCTTTGGCTAATTTGATCACTTCTTCCATTAAAATAATGCTTTGGATTCCCAAGTGTTGCTAACCTCTTGGTTCCTGCCTTTTGCAGAATACAGAAATGTGGTCCCCCCAAAAAAGGAATGGCTATCTTCCACCCTTAAGACTCAAAAAGAGGAAATTTCCCAGGTAATGATAAAAATTCTTGATCCCAGGCTGGTTTCTTCTGTACATGCAAGTAAGACCATCTCCACAGGAAGGCTGGAAGGAAAGACTCATTTCGGTAGAGGATCTTGTATTCAGCATGCACGTATATCAATGCTTTGACTGTAGTTCATTTAAAAACGAAAACAAAACCCACATAAGACCCTGGAAGATAGGCACTTTGACAACTCTCAGTTTGAGAAGTGCTTTATTTGTAAGACGAGGCATAGTGCTCAGTCTGTTTGGAAACTGATGCCACTGCTCACTTTTACGGACAGTTCCTCTCGGTGAGAGTGACACTGACATCACTCCCGTGGACACTGCCAGATTGATGTCAGCCAGACAGCAGAGCGTTCAGGTTTGTTGGAAGGAATACAACAACTTGGCTAAAATAAGAGCCCTGACCATGTAGAAAGGGAGCAGGTCGGAAAGGTACCTACCCCTGCCAAATGTTTACTCTTGCATCTCTGCCTTGCAGAGGGTGTGTTCCCTGTCGAGGCAGAGCCAAGGACAGTTAAGAAGTTCTGTGTGAATAACACTTTATTGTTGCGGGCAAAGAGCTACAAAATTAAGCCATAAACAATGTATGTGGTCATTTTAACTAAGTTTAAGGCTTTGTAAATCACAGAGTCATAAAGTGATTCTGGAGGGAGGTTATATTTTACAAAAATATTGATGTTTACACTAGATTAATGATTGCTTGCCTGTAGAGAGGAATGGTGGATACAATATCTATCCAAGGTCAGGCTGTGTCTGAGCTGCAGACACAATAAGTCACTAGAAAGTTTTTAGCAGGAGGATTTGGCCTAAACAGTTTTTTTTTTTTTCTAAGAGCTGGCTAAGATTGCTAATTATTTCTTTGAATAACTTTGAACTGCTAGCTTCCGAATCATTGTCATTCCAGTGGGATTAGTAAATCTTTTTAGTAAAAGGAACACACACCAAAACTTTAAAAAATGCATTTACAAAAACTTCCTATAATAATTGAATGCCAGTTTGGGGTTGGTTTTGTTCTTTTTCTTGTTTCTGTTTGTGTTTTGGCACTAAACATGCAAGAGAAAGCTCAGAAAAATAAAAATAAAAAATAAAAAGGAAAAAAAAGGGGGGGGGGGGGGGAAGGGGGGTAGAAAAGGCAAGAAAGGGGGAAAAGATGAAAGAATACAATCTAGGACCAAAGAAACTTCAAGTACCTTCTCAGAACTGGAGATGCCTTTGACTTTATCAGAGATGCAGGCACTTGGAGATGTAAGCATTTGGAGAAGCAAAGGGCTAATTCCTCCACTTACCAGAGGCACTGCTGGAGGCTCCCCCCATTATTTCAGCAAACACAGACAGTAGTTTCTACCAGTGCAGTATACTGCTCATTGCAACTCAAGCTTATGTAGAAAATTTGGCTACTTACATTAAATATTATGCTCATCAGATTATTTAAGTGACACCTATAAGGGAAGACCTCAGTAAATGGGGCAGGAGGGGGGATATTTCAGACTCTGGGAAAGCACACCTTTGCTGTGTGACTTACTTCTAAACTTGAAACGTTCTGCCTTCAATCCAGAAAAGTGAGCTGGTGTTTCTCTGGCTGATACATCAATTTACATGTCCCAAACTTCTTTGTTTTCATCAGAGGATATGGTCTAACCCATCCTTTTGTTTCTCCTGCTAAAATATATGCCATGCGGGGAGGGGCATGAAAAATGCACAAGCAAAACAAGCTCTTGAAATCCCGAGGAGCAGAAATGGACTACGTTCAGCTCACATTTATTTTGAAGCAGTTAGACACTCATTTGTTCATCCAGTCACAACTCCCACCTCTGTTTGTGGGCCTGGCCAGGTATGGACACAGGCAGAGTGTGCTTCTGCAAAGAGGCAATGGGCTGGCTTGAGTCAATGGGGCTGGAGAAATAGGAGGAACTATAAAGAGAGGCAAGTTTCTACTTGCCTTTTCTTGAGAAGAGATCTCTGAAAATGTTACACAATGAATATGCCCAGTAGGGCTGAAAGCTTGTCGGTATTTTTATTTATTTATTTATTTTTAAGGAACACCTTGTGTGTAGAACCCCTGTGTTCAGCTGGGCACAGCTTTGGGGGCCAAAGCTGCATCAGGCAGAAGTGCCTAGATGTGTTGGGAAGCCTCCAGATTACATGTCATCCACACTACCTCCTGCTGGCACTAGGACACGTTCTCTACCTGTTTCTGGTTCAGCACTCACAGCTGTGCCCACGCTCTCAAACGCAACATAGCTGCAGACCTGCGTGTGGGGAACAGCTGGCTCCCTGGGAAGCCCACAGAAGTCAAGGGGAGGACAACATTGGTGAATGACAGACGAGGGGGAGGTCCCCAAAGTGCTCTTTTGTTCATCTAGTCAGCCATCAATTTCACCAGCTCAGCATGTTGGCTGGCAGCTCCTTGAGGTTTACGGAAGACAGGAGGGCAAACTGCTGTTTTCTGCTGCACCAACTGGAACAAGAGCTGGAAATGGTGATGTTCCCGGTTTCATGGACATGCTGCCGCCTTCCCTCCCTTGCAAACACAGGGACTGCACTGTTGGATCACAGCAGTGCTGAGCTGCCTGTGATCTGAGGGGGCTGGAGGTGGGGAATGGCTTAGTTTGGGGAGAAGGCAGTGCTTTCTGGGAGAGGGGTGGGAAGGTGGGATGCCTCCATCCCTCTGGCTGTAGATGCTCAGTGGGACCTTGAGGTCAGGGTGGTTCTGCTGATGGGGCCAGGTCTGGGGCTGAGCTCCTCCTCAGCGCTGTCAGATCATGATGCTTTGACCAGATGGCCAAAACCCTCCCAGTACAAATTAATACTGGGATTTGCTTCCCTTCAGTAGGACTGTCTGTGCAATAAATGCCCCTTGTGGGGAATAAAGGTGGACCCTGCGATATCATCTCCTCTGCCTGTCTGTATTTCCTTTAGTAAGACAAGCAGGATGAGAGAAAATCTCCTGTTCCTGCAACGTGAGCTCAGGCAAAGCTGATTTCACTGTGAGAAAGCATTAGTTTCTTAATTTGTGCTATTGAAACTGTTCTGCGGACTTCCATTTGGTCGGGAAAGGAACTCCGAAGTAAAACAACTGCCATGCAGGGGAGGCTGCAGATGGCTCCGTAGTAACACACATACTGTACACCTGCACATGTTTGGCACAGAAGGGTTTGAGTGCAGATTTGTGAGCTAGCCAAGGGAAGACAGATTTATTTTTTTGAGGAGGCGGGAAGATCAGATCACCTCCAGGTGCTACCCTGATAAACAGTGAGAATAACTCACCAGTCCTCTACAGTTCTTCTCTGATCAACTTCATCCTTGAGATAGGAATTAGAGGGACAGATATGTTATCTGGGAAATTGTCCAGATTCATTTCCAAGGAAGTTAGATACTCAGCACAGGCCTGCTATAAGTAAGGTTGCTGTTGTTTTTTTCTGCTTTGGTACATTTGGAGGTAGCGGGGTGTTGGTTCTTTGTAATAACACCGTAGGCAGCAGGGACATTAGACATAGGTCAAGCTCCCCCATTTCCTACAAGACTGCAAATTTTGGGGTCCTGGGTATAATTTATTCATAGGCAAGCCAATCCTTATTTTGCTTTTTAGGTCTGTTCTGCATATTGGAATTTGAAGAGATTTTGTAAAATAGCCAAACACTCGACAGTCAACCCCCTATACACCATTCAGAAGAAAGAAGCCTCCTCCAGAAGCCTGTCTGCAGTTAGGGAGGAAGCTCTGTGGGGATTTTCCACTTGTTCCAGGAGGCTCTGAGTTTAGTCTGTGCCATAGGGAATGGTGTCAGGTAGCCATAGATCCTATGGTTCCTACCCAAAGCCCAGCAGTCAGCAGCAGAAAATGGGAGGTCAGCAAGAATGGGGTTAAATCCTCAACCACATTTCCTCATGTCACATATGTCTCAGCTGCCATGCACCCCACAGCCCTACCTAGCTGTACCTTTTAGGTCAGAAATTGCCCCCTTACTTAGGCTGGACATACCACAATAGAAGGCATCACACTTCATGCAGTCCTGGAGCTACCTCACTTGGAGCCAGCATAAGCTACAACACAATGCTGTGTTGTACCATCTATAAAATAGAAAGGTCTTGACAGAGATGTGTACCACGGGAGAAAGCAAAAAAATCGCTCGGTGGTGGTGCTGTTTTTTCAGCTAAAACCCACAGGCACTATGACTAGGAGTAAAGCAAAGCCCTTTCTTTACAGGGTGGTCACATAATCCTAATGTAAGTTATTTTTAAAAACAGTGATTAAACTACTGTAAACCACAGTGTGGTCACTTTCAGTTCAATTTAACATTGGCCAGCATGGATGACAGCTCATATTGATTCTTGTCTGCCCAATCTAAATTGATATAAGCCTGATTTCAAATGAACTGAGCTGTCTGAAGAGTGTTGTGCACTTGTTTAAGTTCATAAATTTAGAGGAAAATCTTTGAACAAATGGCAGCGGTTTTCTCACAAAGACAAAACTCACAGCTCAGTACTAACTTTGACAGTTTTCCCATTAACTATCACTACAGACAGCTTAGGAAAGTTATTTGGGGATCAGAATGGTCAATATTTTGCCTAAGTAAATATATAACACAGACAACCTAGAAAGAGATACTTATTTTTTGTGACAGCAATAAGACTGATAAATAATTGGCCAGAGAGTTAAACTAGATTATTTTCTTCATTATAGGTAATCTAAACTCTAAGTTGTCTCTATAGACAAAATTAACTCCAATCGGATTCTATCCCCACTTTTGCACTGTCCTTAAACTCCTTAGAGCACACACTGCTGTCTCCTTTCAGAAAGAGGGTGATGAGGAGAACAGGCTATTGATCTCGCCCAATGTTGTCACATATCTGGGGCTGAGGGAAACACCGCCATGCAGTGCTGAACCATACAAACAAAACTGGAGGAGAGGAGAAGAAAGTAAGCAAAAAGGAAATAGAAACACAGATGACCCACAGAGTGAGGTTGCAGAGAAAGTCTTCTAGAGGGTATCATCAGCAGCTGATGTTTTTGCCTTGAGAGAAAACATACAGGGGAATAACAAGGACCAGATATTGCGGTGCATAGGCGTTCACATCCTGAGCAGTGCTTGTCTGTACGCATTCAGGCAGTGCCTGACAGAGACCTTTCTGGACATAGGCAGTTGTGTGTCCACCTCTTCCATGTTTTGGGGCAGTCTGAAGCAAGTGTCTCTGGCCCAGAAGCAACGTAGCCAAGTCATCCTGGGTTCAGCAGCGCACTATTCATCCAGCTGGGAGAGGGGCAGATTGCTACCAGTCTAGCTCTCCACCGCACCTTGCTGTGCGACTGTGCAGTCCTACATGGGCAATGTCCTCTAGGGAATGAAACTTGCAATTGCAGACATTGACTCACGGCAAAATATTACACCTATTTCACTTCCTTCTGAAAAGCAGAGGGCCTGCTGCATGCATGTGCTGGGGCAGATGGGAAAGCCAGCCAATGCAAAGTCACGCGCACGTTTTTTAGAAGAAGAAAAAAAAAGTTCACTTCTCTTTACAGTTGTTTTTAATGCTTTTCTTTCCAACTGCTCATCACATGTATTGGCTCAAGATCACATAACGCCAAAACAGTAAATCTTTCACGGTGCTCAGACTTCCATGCACAATTATCATGCACAGGCTGGTAAGATCAAGCACAAGCAGGAAAGAAATCTCAGAAGAAAATAACATTTTTATACCTTCAAATTCCACTGGGGAGAGGAAAAACAAAAACACAAACAAAAAACACCTAAAACATGCGAACAGCAAACTTGCCCATTCACCACAGCTGTGTTCCAGCAGGCCAGTGGTTCCCACAGCTTCAAGACTGGTATGTTAACCCGACAGAGAAAATGGCTGCAATTTTCAGGTGCCAAATTATAACCGTCCTTGTGGTTTGAAAGCCCAAAGCACAGTGCTCAGATAGAGCAGGCAACTCTGCTCCAGCCTGGCAGAGGCAATAAAACACATTAGAACTTCTGTAAGCGAGCTTCTTTCTCTCCTACTCTCCTTTTTTTTTTGCTATATTTTTTCTCTGGTGGGTTGAGGTATCCAGTTGGAGCTCCCAAAATAGACGAAATCCAGCCAGAAGAGCCTACCCAGCTCTATCAGCTGCCTGCTGAGTCTCACTCCATCAGTGAAGCTTTGCCTCTGGGCTGAGATGCAAAAGTTCTTGGGGTTTTGCACTCCTTCCCCTCACTCTTGGCCTCGTTTGTACTTTTGGAATAAATATCAAATAAAGAGCCTGTCCCTTTAATGCAGAGGCAGTGAGAAGGGCAAAACTGTTCCCAAGAAGTCAGTAAAAGTGGTAATGCCTATTAATGATTGCAGCAGAGTGCTTTTCAGTTGCCCTATTAAAGGAGCTCTTTGTCCTAATAAATACCAATGAAAAAGCCTGCTCTCAGAGCACCTTCCCTGTACTTTATTTATAATGAGTCTTCTAATGAGTACATAGTGTTTATGCTTCCTTGAGAGACCCATCACTCCCTCTCTCAGTCTGTTATTTAACATACAGTACTCCATGAAGGTGTCCCATTTCATCCCCCATGCCTCCCCACCTCCTTCCACACACAAACTTCCCCATCCTGCTTTTTTTCAAGGGCATATGCAACTCTGAAGGAAAAGGGAGCACTGGAAGAGAAGCAGACATCCCAAATGCCAGGGCAGAATGAGGAGCAGGTGCCCCAAACTGTCAGCGTGACAATGCAGGCCAACTGAAGACACACTTCAGCATTAAAGTGGTCCTGATGTGTACTTCTTCAATCTATCTGTTATACCTGGTAAAATACCTGGTAAAGCAATTTGACTGTATCAGATGGATGCCCCAGCCCATAGGAACTACCAAGACCAAAAGGCACTCACCACTGAGTGGATACTGTGGGGGGATTGTCAAAACAAAGAACTCACTTGTCAAGTAGTATTTTTGTCAAAGATTTTGTCAAATGGCTGTAATTTGGCATGGTATGTTCTGTATCTGGCTGTGTCCATGAGTGGCACAACTTGAATTAATAACTTTGCAAGACGTCACGCAGTTCTCTGTTACCATTCGGAGTGATGCCTTGGGATCATGGGATCCTATGTGACACATCCCTAATGTGATCTTGTGACAGAACAGAAGTAATTTATGTTACCAGACTGTCTGAAGAAAACAACAACAACAACAAAAGCCTATTATGGGGTTGCTCACTGCCTTAGGCCAAAAGATAGACTCTGAAGACTCTTTTATTCCCTGTGTTTTTCTTTTAAGCTTTGAAGCTAGTAGTAAAAGGGTTTCCCTTCCTTAAGCAAATCAATTCTCTGTCCTCTTTCTGTGCCTCTGCAATGTCCATTTCCACAAGAGACTAAAATTAGACAGAAGATTACATAAGGAGACTCAGTATCGATGTTAAACATTAAGATGAGCCTTGTATTCGCTTCCCATCACTAACAGAACCCCTTCAACATAAAATCACAACAGCAGCAGTCTTTGTGGTATCTAGCACTTTGACATTTATGAAATCAAAATTGTGTTTGGGATTGAGGAAGTCATGGAAATGAAGAGGCTCTTTGATCCAGAAGCATAAAAGAAAGCTGTCCCTCAAAGAAAATTGTTTTTGACAGCTTCATGCAAGCAGACAGACTCAAGATTCACTTGATCTTCTCTGGAGGGTGCTCCCCTCAATAGATGGGCCACAGTGGTAAGGAATGTGGGACTCCCAGTCCTCCCACACCTCATCGTGGGCTTTGACATCTGCACTGACCAAGAGAAGGATATCTCATAGGTCAAACTGGGGTCTTCCATGTGGCAAATACTTGAACTTTTGCTCTTCTGGAAATGAAGAATCACTGGAAGCTCTCTGGGAGTCAGCTAGAGAGAGATTTGAGCAAAGGCTTGAGCCCTTAGGAAAGTGCACAGCCTATTTCTGTGCCAGACAGAGCTCTCATACTGTGTTCACATTCAGCTTCAGACATGACACAACTCAATAACCCAACCTGGAGCCTGATTGAAACATTTGATCTTTGTCTGGACTATGTTTCCAAGCAAGCAGAAGAGAAAAATGAAATACACTGAGGAACAGATGACACCTTGCTATAAAGAAAAAAAAGAAGAAAAAAAAAGAAAAAGAAAAAAAAGAAAAAGAAAAAAAAGGAAAAAAAGAAAGAAATTATGTCTGTGAAGCATCTGCACTTCCCAGTGTCAGTTCACCCACTCTATCTCTTTATTTTTCTGTGGATGAGAAATAGGTTTCCAAAGAAACAGAACACCAGAGAGGTCACCTGGAGAGATGGGAAGATACCCAGATTTCTTCCTTTCTTATCACAGATTTGGCCAACACACCACTGAAAATAGCACCCTGAATTTTTGTGAAGAGCTAGTGAAAGACATCCTCCAGATTCAACAATGTGTGAGGGAGCAGCTTTTCTACAACATTCAAAACCCATCCATCCTGGATTTTTTAAATTTACACTGCAATTCCTCTGCGTGTGTGTCTCCTTTTTAGGAACTTGCAATTACTGCTGACTCAGCAATCATGAGGCTCAGACTAGAAATAAGATACCTCTTCAGTCTTGATCCAGGACCTTTCTTTCTCGCTTTTGGAAAGTTTCATGGTCAGGGAGGTTTGGATTGAACAGGAGTAAACCTGTGCCCTAAGCCAGCTCTAGGGCAGCACTTGAACATAATGCATACACAGTAAATGTGTATATGTTTTAATCATAAAACATACAAGTTCTGAGATTTAAATAAATAAATATATATATTTTTTCTCAAGAATGAAAAGGGCACATTCATGGCTAATGCTTTGTTTAGCCATTTCAAACAGCATTTGATAGTAGGTGTGTGCGTACACACACGTATGTTTATGTGTGTAATGATACATTCTGAATCACTGAAATCACATGGGCAAGTCTCCTACCTCCCAGCTTTTCCCCACAGCATGTTATCTCACATTTCTGTGAAACGTGCCAAGTTCTACAATACTTGTGTACTAGTTATTCTTTCATTACAAATACACTGCTTACAGCTAATGATTAGTTTGTACAATGAGCAAAGACCGTAACCAGCACCTAGATCCCAGAATAGCAAGAAAAAATACTTTGGCAGGATGCTTCAATCTGGTGACATTGACAGCCTCTGCCTAGGCAAGACCTGGATTATTAGTAAGGCTAAATTCCTAAAAGAATGGAGCTTGGATTATCTGTGATCACGTGTTCACGACAGCAGAAGGGGGCTGCTTGCTCACGGCAGCATTACCAAATGTCCAGCTAATGTTCTACACAGTAAATACAGTTCTGCTTGTAAAGACGGTGCTGGGAGAAGTTTATTCTCTCATGTCAACTGATCCAATTTACCAAGATAAAAATCTGTCTTAATTTCTGTACTAGTTTACCCAGGATGAAAACATCAATTTCAGGATCCTTTTTCTGCATAAAATCATCCACAGTGATTCTTCAGGCCAGGCTAGACTCTTACTCTACTTATAGTTTTTCAGTCCCAATTCACATTTATTTCATCACCTACAAAAACACCCAGCAGTTACTATCAAAATTTTAAAGGTATGGGTTTTTTTTGGAAGTGCTTTTCATCTTGTCCAGTTTGTGTATGAAACAATACTTTTTGTAGATCATCTGGAAAGAGGGGAGGGTAGTATGGAATGGATCGAAGGGACAGGACAACACCCAATTGTTTTTCCTCCAGCAATATGAAGCACTAGAGGTAACTATCCCAGCTCTGTCTCTCCGTTCATTTCTTGCTGCTTGGGTAGTTGACTGATAAGGGAGAATTCTTTTTTTCCCCTCCTACTCCTATCAGGCTGAAAGGGTTATATTTAAATAATGGATCTCTTAGTCCAGCCTGCTTTGCAAGCTGATGCTCAAGTGGCTGCTTCTTTATTGTAAAGTTGATAACACATTTTTTACATGTAGAGCCTTCACAGCAGGCAGCTGAATGGCTGGCCAGATGGCTGGGTTGTTGTTTGGGAGTCCCTGAGCTAGCAATTCCTTAGTCATCAAGGTTCTCCAGTTATTGTCACCTCCCACTTACATGTGTCTCCATTGATTCATATCAGTATCACAAAGGGCCATTTGTTGTACTTAACCCTAAGAAACAATGATGGCAAAAGTGCATGGCAATTCGTGATGGCCAGAAGCAGTCTCTACCATTGGAACCAAGGTTTGCTGTTGCTTTTGTTGTTGTAGGTTCAGCAGTTCACAGTAAATGGCATTCCGCATCACTGGGGTCCAAAAAAAAAAAAAAGATAACTCAGCAGCAAGGCATTAGTGCAGACTTCTAAAAGCAAGGCTGTCAGGCAACCACTTCTTAATCTCATTTGAATTCAAATGCAGCTTTACATGTGTTGGATGCATATGGTTTTTCACATTAAGATGTAAAGTTTATACAAATCCGAGGTGTGAATGGTTCCCCTGAGTGCTGATGACAAATATTCCAGCATCAACACTTAGCTGCTAAGCTTACCTTAAAAACTTGCTGGGGCGATAAGCTGTTGGTAATTCCTCTGCCGGCTTTAGACAGGAAACTGGAGCTTCTATGCACTTCTCACAGAGACTAACTGCAGTACAGGCATGTATGAAACTCCCTGCTGTTCTAGCTGGCTGGTAATTCATGATGAAAACCCACACCATGAGAAGTTAGAGCCCAGAATGAATGACAGGAAGTTGAAAACAAAAGGCTTGGAAGTCCTATGAGTAGACTTAATGCAAAGGAACCATAAAAGTCAATTAATCCCTGTAAAGGGGGTATATATACTTATGTTTTTTTAATTACCTCATACATTTTGTCAGCAAAATGAGTTCTGAAAATATCTCAATAGAAGAAACAGCAAAAGAAGCAAGAAACAGAAAAAAAAAATATTAACTTCTCTCTACTTGTAAATGTCTTCTATATATCTTGGTATTTCACTGATGAGCGTAGCAGAGAGAAGAAAATGGTCACTTTCCACTGATAACTTTAGCTAACATACATGGTCATCAGCAGTTATCTCAGAGCAGACAGAGAGAATAAACAGTTGAACGTAACAGGTTCTTCCCTCTGCAACTTCTTTAACTCCTGGTCTTCCAGAACGCTTCAGGACTTTTTGTTAATGTAAATCTAAGACATTTTTGTGAGTTAAAACCTAGAGGAGTTTAGTGAGAATCACAAAAACTTACATTTATGCTCAGATTTCACTACAGGAAAGCTTATGGAATTTCCCACAGTCAAGCCTGAAAGAACCAGTCTGAGGAACTATTCAATATCAAAATGTCAGTAGACTAGGTTTCAAAATACATCATCAAAATTAACAGTAAATCCCTACATTCATGTGTTGTTACCCAAAAGTTCTGAAGAAACTCAAGCAGTGAAAACTGGTCTACATTGCAGAGGTACAGAAAGTGGCAGAAGTGATACCACTATTTAAAAAAAATAATTCCAAAAGAGAGATGGTCCAGAGAACTAGAAACAATTTGCATGATTTCCACACCAGGTAAATTACTTTGGAGGAGGGAAGTCACATCAGAAAAATTTAGAACGTTTGCCAAAGATTAAACAGATGGAAAAGGATGATCTCACTAATACAGTTTAGTTGCATATCTAAAACATTTTTCATGAAGTCTTATAGCAAAATATAAGATTATCATGTGGAATGGTAAATTGGTAAAAGATAGGAAGCAAATAAATATACAAACAATTTTCACAGTGGAGGGATGTCTAGTGGAATCACACAGTGATGTGTACTGGGACTATAGTTGTAAAATAAGATGAGAAACTGGGTAAATAAAAAAGTATGATTATGATGATGATGCTAAATTATTCAAGGCAGCAAAAATGCAATTTGTCTGCAAAGAATTCAGAAATACCTCATGATTTTGAGTAACTGAAAAATAACAGGGCAAAGTAAATTCGATTCTGACAGTTGTGAAATAACATACATTAAGAAAACATCTATATGTATATGCATATACAGCAGTGTCTTCTGGTTGAGCTCTTGTCAATCAGTAGAGAGATTTTTTGTTGTGTGGACAAGACTCTGTAAACCTCAGTTCCGTGCCTATCACCTGCTAACGTGGCATATAAACTGTTTGGAAGTAATAGGAAAGAAATTGAGGACAAAAGAAAACACATAATCATGGTGTTGTATAAATGCTTTGTGTTGCTCCCAAGAACAAAGGGGAATTACTAATCTGAGACAGTGCAGAGCAGGCAACTGGGATGGCTGGGAGTTAGATACACTTTCCATACAGGAAGAACAGGGCCACATCTACATTAGAAAGTAATTGGGTGCTGAAGGGTGGAGTGACAGGTCAAAATGATGGATGCTGAGAGCTCCCCACCCTAAGAGAAATAATTTCAGGTAAAATTTAGTCAAGTTGCCTGGACAGAATATCCTTACCACACATGGGCTCAAAAGCTGTCTGTGGGACCAGCCATTGGGTTGGACCCTCCTGTTTCTGGTAGGAGTTGGAGCCTGTTTACAGCAATCCTGGAGCAGAGCTTCAGGTTTAGGGCTGAAAAGAACCTACTTGGTACAGCAAGAAGCCACCAAGCAAGGAATAGTAAATGAGGGTACATGAAAGATTTGATTCATACCTCACTGTGAACAAGAATGTTCACGTAGACACAAGGGGGTGTTTTTTTTTTTTTTTTTTTTTTTTGGTTTGGTTTGATTTTGGTTTTGTTTTTAATTGCATATTATTTTTTTAGTTCAAAGCAGGAGAAAGACAGTTGGAAAGGGCTATAATAGAGGTCTAGAAAATTAAATATTATTGGGAAAGGTAAATAGAGAACAACTATTCCCTCTTTCTTCTAATATAAGAAGTAAAGACACCAAATGAAATTATCAGGCAACAGGCTTAAAGCAAAAGGAAGTACTTTTTCACACACTGCATAATGAAATTGTAGAACACATTACACAGGATGCTTGCAAGGCCAAAACCATAAATGAGTTCAAAAAGAAATTATACAAATTAATGGAAGAAAGGCCCTTGATGGGTTAAACCTGATGATGTAGATGTGATTTACAGGTCAGGAAGAGTCTCAGATTTTCTGGAGCTAAAACAACAGTGTACACTTCTTATTCTTTCTCAAAGTATCCACTACAAGCCAGCCAGCCACACAATATTGCACTTTATGGGTGTTTTCTGGCCCAGTAGAGCTGGTCTTGCATTCTTCTCAAGGAACCATAACCCAAAGTTTGTTATGAGCCTGGAAAAGCCACTCTGAAAAGCTCAGGCACAAAATAATCATCAGATTTAACTCCTCGTACATTTATAGTCTTTTGACAGCAATTGAGCTCTCATTTTTGTTGCTTTCTGATTTTAAACTCTCTCAGACTATTACCGTATTGTCAGCGTGCATGTTCATAGTGACTAACCCAGGCTTCACCTTGGTTGGAATGCCCTTCAGACAGCTCAGTTCATCTGAACTCTCTGAGTCTGAGCAGCAGTGTCTGAGAGGAGCAAAATCCAGAGAAAAAGTAGTAGCAAGCATCTTAGGAAATTCTGGCTATTCAGTAGCAAGTATGGTGTCCAAAAGAGCATCTTTAGAGCAAAATACATGGTGCTGAGGTTCCCATATCTGTACTGTATGTGCTTGGGTGAGGGTTAGTTTAAACTAGCTTTAGTTTGGTCCTGCTCATATGAATACTGCTAGCAGCTGGATTGCAGTAAGTGCATGGCTGGAGCACATCCTACAATTGAGTTTCATCCAAAAGGAATCCAGTTTGCATGTTCCAAGACCACTCACCAATGTGAACCAAAGCATAGCAAGAGGGTGGGGGTAGTCAGAAGATTTATTACAGAAACATAAGCCTGATCCAAAATGAAATGCTAATGAGGTACACCCACTGACTGCTACAAGGAGGCTTTCTAAGAGGCTATTGTCAGTGTGCCATAGGGTAAGAATTTAACCTACTGTGACCAATTAAAGTTTTCCAAATTATTTCCCTTTTTCCTCTTTCCCCTCACTACAATTTACATTCTGATTGTTTCAACCCATTTATTTAGCACTTAATTCATTGCTTGTAAGTCAAGAAATATGGCTCATTGAGCTTATAGACAGCGTCATTTATTTTCCTGGCTTTTAAGCAAGGGCTTGAACTGGTTTTGTCTTCTTTTCAAATAAAGTTTCCTAAATATCATGAAGATGCCATGTGTGGCAGGGGCACTGCCACCACAGGACACATGAGATCATGCGATAGAGCCATGATTACAACTTGCAGCTCTCATCAACATCTGTAATAGATCATTAAGGCCCTGGGAGCAGAAAGCTTGTATACCTTTGCGCTCAAAATGATGTCCCTGTCATGCAAGCTACTGTATCTAGACATTACACAGGAATGTGTCTGCTTTCAGGATTTATGGAGGTGGGGTGAGATAGGCGACTAAGCAGCCAGAGCTGAGATTCACCCCATTCACCTTAGGGGCAGCTGTGTATGCACTGAATCAAGCTCAGACTAGGGTTCTGCGTGCAGCACTCACACTAGCAATGCTCATTAGCAACACTAAGCCTCAACAGATGCTTTTAAACCATTCAGTATCTGCCTTAATTTCAGGAGAGGTAAGTTAATGACATCAGGTGTCAGACCCTGCACCAGCAGGGTTTTCCTATTTGCATGCACAGGCCAATACACAACCTCTCTGCCCCAACCCCTTCTTAGAAACCAACAAGTAGCAAAGCAATGTAAATGCTAGACTAGCACAATGTCTATGTTTCATTTTAAATGCAACTTAAATCAACCACCTATGTATTTATTTTTCACTAAAAAAGGCATGAGAAAAGCAGATATGTGTGTAAAGAAAGCATTATCCCTTTTGACTCCATTATCTCTTAGCCTGTAATATTTCATATTTCCTAGAAAGGATAAAATGTGACTAACACCACTACATGACAGAAACAGTGGTGGGAATTGTTGTTCCATAATTCAACACAAGTGAGCCTAATTCAGAGGCAATCACCAGGATGATGGGCTGGGGGTTTCTGTGGCGAAGTCAGTACAGCCAGTAGGATTTAATAAAATAATTCATAAATGGTGCATAGCCTTGCTATGATACTTTGTCTCCTAAATGAAAACACATTCATACACTGAATTCAACCAATGTGCACTTCTTTATTGGTGATGTATGCCACAAGTCATATTTACCCCTCTCCAGTGCACCACGAAATGCAAGTTAAAGGCCAGGAAAGGGAAATTACTAATGATTGTGTTTTACAAGCGTGCTAAGAATGCATCTTTCCTACCATTGAATGCTGAATTTTCTTTTAAGCTCTCAGTAAGTGAAGTAAATGACACTGTACTCATGTTCCTATGAAGACAAAAAATATCTCTAAATTCATCAGTTTTACTAAAATTTTCACAACATAAAATCATTTGCTATGTCAGTAATAATTCAAAGTTCTGCCTGAATGTAATTTAAACTTTCTCTTGCAGCTGTACTTCCAAGTGTCTCATGTTCTTAGTAGTTCATAGTATCATGTCAACCTACGATCCACATAAAGATAAAGTGGTGGAACTCACATGGATCTAGTCTTTGTTATTTCCAAGAAAAACAAACAAACAAACAAACAAACACTACAATCAATAACACCCAAGGAAAAATTGCTCTTTAATAAAAGGATGTTTCTCAAACTGCTTGTGGCCCAGGCAGTGCAATGGGTTAGAACTATGCTCCTAGGACAATAGGTAACAACAAAACTGCTTCATCCAACAGGATTTCAATGCAAGTAGCAGTATATTCATATTATTCAAGTCAGAGAGGAAGAGCTTTCTCCCAAGATAATGTATGCTGCTGTCATTTCACTTGCAATTGAGGGACAGATATTTCTTGATGTGGAAGGCAGCAGTAGCTTAACAGCATACAGTATTCACACAGCTACGTTAATGTTCCAGTCATACGTATAAGAATTGTGAAGATGAAAATCTGCATAATGTTTTGATAATAAGGTAAGATCCCTAGGAGGTTGTGATACTAGATTTACATCCAGGGAGAAAGTTGCTCTGCGCCTGGGTTAAGGCCTTCCTGCCTCCATAATTTGCTTTCTCCTTTTCCATTCCCTGTCTGCCCCCAGCTTTCGCATCAATTGAAGGTCAAGCACTGAATCCATGAAGATTATACTGCTCTGTTCCACCTTTTGGAAGTGCATTCTCTACTGCATGATGCTTAAGTATTTGATGGTACCATGCTAAATGGCTTTGGCTTCATTAACATTATCTTCCTCCTTTTGTTATGACCTGATCATAAATGTTCACAACAATGCACTACAAAAAAGGTTGTTTTAACTACACTCCAAGGGTATGGTATCTGATCACTGATTCCACACCACACTTCTCTCCACAGAAAAAAAAGCCTTGCAAATAGCCCCAATGTTAAACATAAACCTTTATATTAGAGCATTTTGTTCAGCAACTCATTGGAAGAAAAAGCCAAAAAAACCTTACACAAGCAAAACCCAGCAATATACTGGATCTGACCTGGAGACAACATCCATTTGTGAGATTCTCTGTATTCTGTATTATAAGAAATAGGAAGGGGTGGTGCATACCCTGTCTCCCATTTCTAAATGCAACTGCCCACATGGAGACAAGTAAATAAAATGGAGTCTTGCTGAACACCTGCTGTTTCAATGACAGTTATCGATGCTACAGTGTGCTAGTCTCCTTATGCAGCTAGGTATTTAAATGCTGTCAAAATGCAACATTTTTACTGTGGATCATATGGACCTTTAAAAATTTTAGAAATGACAAAAAGGTTATTTAAGCTTTTTTCTTTCCACATCTGACTAGTAAAGCGCTTAACTCAAGCTTTTAAAACTCTGAAGCAAAGTAGCACCTTCAAAAACCAACCAAACAATAAAAAAGACCGCAACAGGATTCACATGGAAGAATAGCAAGCTGATAGAGGCTGGTTTTCTGAAACCTGAGTTGTATTCACAAAGCTGACTAGAAGGAAATAGTTCTCTGAATTCTTTAGAAGATCAGCTAATGACAAATCCAAAGAGGAATGAACCTAGTGAGCTCGCTTCCTTTCTCATTTCTTATTTTTCATAATTGACTTCTATTAGATTGGATTACAAAGTAGACTCAAATTACTGACTCACCCATCCCAAGAAGGCAAGTCTTTAAAGTAATGAGATTAACAACTGTTGATCAAAGAAAATCACCATAGATGCAGAGCTCTACATTTGTTGGTGAAATATATTGTTAGGGACTAACTGCACTGGCTGGATCGATGGTAGCATAGACCAGCCACCACAGACAGCTGCACATGGGAGGGTTGCTCCTGAAGCAACAGAGGCCATCCCACAGGAGCAAACAGACACTGAATGTTCAACTGTTTCTTCAGATCCCTTCTCCATCCCTTCCTTCAGAGATACTAGAAAATACAGTAAAAACAGAAAAAGGAGCTTCCCACAATGAGTAGATTTTGTTCTATTAAACTAAGGTCATCTCCGTGTCCTCTATTATTCCAGATTCCAGCAGTTCAGCAAATATCTCTGGGCCCAGCAGGAGTTTTCATGGTAACACAAGGAATTAAATGAAATGGTCATTTTGAGTCTATGATTTTTCCTTGAGTTTCTGTCAAACATGCCACAGTAAGTGTGCCCGAGCATCCTCAGGAAAGAATAGTTTATAGGGTTCACCAACACCACTTTGGCTATCTCCGTAGGACAAAAGCCATGGAAACCTCCCTGCTACCCCAGGGGCCAACACTTCATGGAAGTGTAAAAAAAAGTGGATCAAGATAGAATGGGTGCTCTTGGGTTTTATGGGAGGAGACAGGGAGCTGCGGGAAAAAAATAAAAATAAAAATAAATAAAAAATAAAAAAAAAATGGAGCAGAACATTTATCTCTAGACTTCAAAATGAAACTTAACAGAGTGCAAATCAAACCATTAGTGGAGCTCAAAAGTAGTTGATGGTTCTTACTGTTAGTTTCTCATTTCTGTCCTCTTGGTTTCCAGCTTGAAATTAAAAATAAATTTAAAAAATCAGAATACTTCCTGGAATGACCTACACTGGGAATATTGGGAATACAGACACCATGTGACATCCATACCAGTTTCTCAGTCATTAGGATAATCTGGATTGCTTTTGAGTAAGCATTTAAAAAACAAAGGTTGCTCTCTGTTTGCATTGCACTAAGGGATCTAACTTAGATTAGATTTAGAGCAATATTGGCATAAGAAGTTTCTTCAGGAGATAGACTTGACAAGCTGAGGTTGTTGGTGTTGGTACAGAGCAGAGGCAGACAATCACGGTAGTGTTACATGCCATTACCGAGACGCAAGTATGATCTTGACCGTCTCTGGAAAATGTTATGTCCCAGCTTTTAACTAAAACTTCCTGGCTGTATAAAGTCTTCCTATTACTTTATTAAGGTAATTCTCTTCTTAGTGCAGCCACCCCACCTTTAACAGTGCTGCAGTATAGCAAGCACCCATTGCACAGAGGGGGATTTGAACCAGAGGTGAGAGTGCTGCTGTTATGAAGGAGGTGCTGAGAGCTCCATTTCCAGCCCACTGTAAATCACAGGCACTGAGACTCTTTCACAAAGGAAATCTGTTTTTCTGTCACGTTTGGAAATATATGCATAGCATAAATCTTCCCTTGACCAAGCTACTCTTTGCTATTAAAAAGAGTTTAAAAGGCTTCAGGCTGTACCATTTCATATGTTTTAGCACAGCATGATCATGAAGGAAGTGACTTGAAGCAGGTATGATATCAGGATATGTCAGTTGACCTTAAAAGTAACCATGAATTTTAGCACAGTGATAACCACAGGCAATTATGTACATCTATCTATGTTCATGTCAAGAGAAAGATGGGAACGAGAGTCTCCAAATGTCAAGCTCATGAAAGTATTTGAAAAAAGCCCCTCAGAGCAATAGCAGTCTTCCTCTCCTGCTCTGTCCCCAAGAAAAGAGTTGAACTCTAACTGGCACTGCAGACAGAGAGAAGGAAATACAATGACAGCACCAATAAAGAAGTTATGTGGCTTCAGTTGCAAGGGTGCTACGTTATCCGGCACATAAACCTGCTCTGACACTTTAAGAGTTCACATCTAATGGACTCTCTTGGCTGAGACCTCAAAGAAAATTTTGTGCAATATTAATGGTGAGATTTGCACCTATTCACACTTAGGCCTAGACTTGACTTCAGCACATATGAGCCCTCAGCAGAGAGGTGAAGAGGTGCGCTTGAGTGCCAGAGAACCAAAGCTTGGTTTGCTAGATAAAAAACAAGATTCCATTCCTGTCTTTTGTGTGGTTCCTGCTCTGTCTCCTTAAACACAATAAACTGACCTAGCCATAAGAAAAATTGAAATAAATATATATATTATAAATAATAAATAAATATAAAGGATGAAAAATAGCCATATATATGCAGTTGAAAAAATGGGATGAAAGGAATAAAGTTTTTCCAAAGAGCTGAAAATGAGGTCTGTGCATTGTGAGGAAGGGAAATAAACCCAGGAATTCTGGGGGTGGATGGGGAAGCACATGCAGGGACCTGCAGGAAGGGAAAGAGATTATTTAGAAGCATAAGTCACATCTACTGCACTTTTAGACAGCTGTAGCATCAGCCCTGTTGTTGGGACTTCCTCTATGTCTATGTCAGAGCAAGTCTAGGTCCAGTTAGGGGAATGATTAGTAAAATTCACGTGCAAAGGAAGTGTTTCATTCCAGGGAATCAGGATGTGTTTTGTAAATCACAAACCCATGCTAGAGTCAATAAGTGAATTCTCCAGGTGTCTAGTCCTAACTCACAGCCAGGGCAGACAGCAAGCAGTGGGATAACAATAAGGATAATGCAGTCCTACCCTCTGTCCAGACAGAAACAACCACCTTTTTAGCACTCCAGGAGGCAAACCAAACCACAGGTAGCTCTGGGGCTGAACCTGCCAAGGCCCTGAAAACACCAACAGCTTCCTCCAGCCCACTTCCACAGGGCCTGGGTGGCCTGTACTGCAAGGCAGCCTTGCTGTGGAGCTGGTGTGTCACCTCAGGCCAAGGAAGACCTGTTAAAAGATGAAGGAAGGCATGAGGGCTTCTAACCTTTGCTTGGGAGCTGCGGTTAAGATCAGGCTATTGCTCTTCATCCTCCCTTGAGCTACACTGCAGCTGTGCCAGTGCCTGACCATGTTCCTTTCTGATCCTGGCCCACTGACTTGACTTCCCAGAGTGACCTTGGACCTGCCTTGTCACTGTGGGCTTCCCTGGTCATCACTGGGCTGTGGCTGACCATGATTACCATCACTGGACCTGTCTCTGCTCATACTGCAACCATGCCATCACCTTGCCACCAGCCTCTGCTCCCAGCCACCCTTCCCCAGCAGAGCATCCCTCTCAAGCTGCGTGCCCTGACTGTGCCTCCAAGTCCAGGGAGAGCAGTGTAGATAAGGAATATTACAGAGCTGGTGTGATCCCTATTAGAAACTTTTTAAATGGAGAAATGGGGGCAAAAGGAACTTGAATTTGATTTCTGTTATCATCTCTTCAGGGCCCCAAAGAGGGCAAAATGGAAATAAAAAAGATTCCAAATACATCTTTAATGTTATATGACTGCCTGTTTTCACCAGGCTTATTTAAGGGATTTAAAATTCCTTAAATTAAGGAAATTAAAAAATGTGACGAGGTTTCTGCTTGACGGTCAGGCTATGAGTGTAATAAGGGAACTGTCTCAGTAGTTTCACTTGCTCTGTTAGCCAGTCTGAACACTAAATCCTCCTGATTCAGCCTCCAAACTGAGCCTTATACTGCACCTTGTGTGCCTGCCTGCGCCAGTGCCTCTGAGCACTCCTGCTGAAATATTATAGGGTCAAAGTACAAAAGAGCTCAGCTGAAAAACTGATGTGGAGCTCTGTGTGGGAAGTGAAAGCCTCCTGAAGACTGTAATTTCCTTCAGCGATTTTGGTGCTATTATATGCTCAACATTATTTCTGCCAGAAGTTTGTGTTCTGGCAAGTTCCTAACTAACAGTATGGGAATGAAAGAAAGCATTTTTTCTAAGGATTCATTTCCTAAATTATGAAGATCCTTATGAGAAATTATTTTTCAGAGTATGTTAAATAAGATGAAAAAGGGTGTTCTGACACATCATCACAGGCCATTATGCTAGGAGTGGCTTAACCAGTAACCCTTTATTGGTCTTACTACTGTAATTCCCTGTATATGCACACCTAACCTGCCCACAACAGAGAAACAAAATGTACTATTTAAACTTAAGGCATCTAGTAAGTCCTGATTTTCTGAAGAGAGATGGCACTTGTATGGAGAATTAATTCAACAACGCATTGAGATAGCATATTTTGGGCCAGCATAATTTCTATCATTAGGTAGGAGAAAGGAAAACAAACAAACAAACAATAAAAACCAACAACAAACAAGCAAATGGAAAAAAACACCCCTGACCTCTAATTTTGGTGAACACTGGAGTAACAAATAGGGGGCACATGTTGCTTTATGCACTGAATGGAGGATACAGGGGAGAAATTGGAGCTGCTGGGGAAGCAAAGGGGAAAGAGGGAAGGACAAAGGGGTTGCTTTGACCAGAAGGCTGTAAGGACACAGGGCACAAATCCATATTCAAAACAAAAAACAGGCTTCACTGATTCCTATACTCATAAACTGTTTTTTGAAGGGGAAAACCATTTCACTATTAGGTCCCATTGCACTATTTTGAATAAGAAGCTGACTTTTCATTACCAGCAACCAATATTAGCCCTCTTCGTGTCTGTCAGACTCAATCTCGGATGTCTAACAATTACTTGAAATTGAACTCAAAACAATACTGAGGTTTTATTGATAGCTTCTCATCAGTTGCTTGCTGTTTCTTGCCTTTCTGCCGATATCCTGGAGAGCGTCCAATTCTCCTACACCGTGCCCAACAGGGTCAAATTTCAGCGAGGTTATTGATTGCAACTTGACATTTAGGGAACATATGACCACTGCGACATAAACAGCTTTTTACCAGCTCATAAATATTGCTAGACTGAGGCATCCCCTTTCTCATGCTGAAAATTGAAATGTTATTTCCTCGTTTTCTGCTGTGGCTCAGCATTTAATATTGTAATTCACTGTTTCCTAGATTTCCAAACTGCAGAGATAAATGCCACTGTGAGAGTTATTTCAGGTACCCAGTCCTGGAACCTCTACTTGCTGGACTAAACAAAATCAGTCAAATCTTGTCTAGCAAGAATTTCAAAGAGAAGAAGCAATAGATATGTCAAAACCTCATGGATTTTTTAATGAAATCTCTCAGTAACAGAAAATATATATATATTTTTTGTTATTGTGGTCAGGCTCTGGCTTTTTACTTACTGGGAGGCATAGAGAGGGTCAGTCAAGAGGAGGTCAGCATCTCAAAGACGTGACTTATTTGTGGTGAAACTGGCCCCTGCAAGAGCAAAACAGTGCTATTGCATCCCCCTGATTCCCATTTTTAGGGCTTCATGTCAGATCGAAAGCTAAACCCTAAATCTCCCAATTATTTTGAAATGCTCTGTCTCCTTAAATATTAGGCATTAAAGGAAAATAGAAAGAACACACTGGAGTTTCACACACTTGCTTTCACCCGAAAATTCAGCACTAGAAATCTGAGACAACATCCTACATAACCTGAAAGACAAAGTCCCAAAAGAGAGCAGGACTATCACAGACCTCTTGGCCCCAGCTCTGAGCAGAAGTTAACATCACTGATTCTGTGTGAATTAAAATGACTTTATATCATGGTTTCTAGAGGTTTTATTAATTAGTGTGATATAAGGCCAATATGAGGTTCTTTTATGCATATCTCATCAAGTTCATTCTGGAGCAGAGATCACTGGACTTAAACGGCCCCTTGGCTTGATATTTTTACAGTGTGTATTTAAAGAATGTGATTCAGTTACAGTGCAAAAAATAATCAACACTTCATTTTTTTTTTGCCATCTGCTTTACCATAATATTACTGAAACATAGCAACTTGCCAGGATATTTTATAGGAGTTGCTTTCTTTTAAGATACACTAATAACAGATCTGGTTAGAAAGACGTAAGAGACATGCTCTACCATCTGAGATATTTTGTTAAAAACTCTACAAAAAAATCCAAAATAAAAATGTTGAAAAAAAAAACATTTTGGCTTTCTCCTTGTGTTTTTTTTTTTTTTTTTTCCCCAATTACCATAGGACACATTATTCCAAGAGTACATAAGCATATAAATATTTCATTTGGTTATTACTTTATTTTGCTATGTGTGTTAGTGTCGTATATTTTACTTTCCCTATTCATTGAAAAATTATGTATATCAAGCATGTATTCTGTTCTAACCTCTTAACATTGTAAAAGTTGGATGTTTTAGCTGTAGAAAATAAAAGATTCAGTGTCTTAATCAAATTGAAACAAAATGTTTTGATGTTTCCTATTTGCTATTTTCAAATTGATGATTCCCTTGGATGCTTCAAAATTTTGACCTGGCATTCAGATTCAGAGCACTGACCAATTTGAAAAGTTTGCAGTTCCCTGAGGAAAAGAGGTTATCTATGGCACGTGAGTGTAGCTTTAACCTCTGCACAGAAAATTTGTATGCAAGGCATAAGTCGCAGATGGTTAAGAAAAGTCTGGTGACAGGAAAGCTGTTTCACAGGAGCTTGAACCTTTAACTGGAATCTAACCCTAATAGTTGGTGTGTGATCCACACTGCTATTATAAATGAGACGTGTCACCTTTTATCAACAACAAGACTTCAGAAGTGAGCAAAAAAAATGCATATTTACTCAACCATTAAAATAAATAAATAAACACCAAGAGAAAAACTCAAGGTTACTGCTAGATGTTTTCTCTTTATTTTAGCAGTGTAGCTACATGTTAATTAGATATATTGCTAAACATTTAACTGTGTGGCAAAGCATGTGCATACTTCTACTTAAAAAAATCATACTCAGTAAAAGCAACAGTCTGAATCAGTCTAATTGAACCTGAGGTTTGGAGGGACCCTGCAGTGTTGTGACTTGGTGACTTGAGTCATCCAATTTACCTGTCAGCCAGGTGAGAACTAGCAAGACCCAGACACAGAAAGTCAACTCTGAGATATATGGTTTTGTGTAAAGATATAAACATGGTTTTCAGATGCTTTTCTGCACTCCTTGACGTCAGCAGGGCAGCAGAAGGTCTCTGTGGGAAACTGGAAAGACAAAAACTGCTCAAAAGCCAGTAAACCAATTTCATTTCCAGCTCTTCCTTTCACTCAGGAGATGAAGAATGGAATTCCTCAGCCACGTTGCTGAGGACTGGTGAATTGTTGACTGCAAAAGCAGAAAGAAAAGGAAAGCTGACCAATCCTCAAATCACCCTGACCCTCGAAGCCAGCCTGCTGCTTCATGGGCAATTTCACAACTGAGCCATGAATGATCCAAAAAGCCTTTAAAGATTCTCTCTGACTTGTTTTGCTTGTTCATGAGAATATGTTGCTCCTGGGAAGTGATGTGGCCAGCATGTTGTGAGTCATGAATTGCGCTGATTGCAAGCACAGCTGGGAATCCTCTTCAGCCATTCCCAATTGCTTCCTTTCTCTAGCCTATTTTATCATTTGATTTTTTACTGGCAGAAAAAAAAAAAAAAAAAAAAAAAAAAAAAGTTAAATTAAAAATAGGGCTTTGTTGCTTTTTCTGGCCCCAGCACTCCTTGGCAACTGATTTCACTCTCTCTTTCCCTTTCTTTTCCTTTTTTTTTTAAAATCTTCATTTATTCAGAGAACATCACACCACCCTTCTCTGTCCAGAAGGTCTCTCTCTCCGCTCATCCTTGCTGGCCTCTCTGCTCTCTGTGGTGACTCAGTGGCAGCAGGGTGCCCCCTTATTGCACCCACTTTGCCTTTCTCCTCTGTCTCCTGTCCTGTTCTTGTATGCCCACCCGTTCTGGATGGGGGCTCAGTACTAGAAATATTTTCAGTTAAGCCCTCTTATTGGCTTTCCTTAGAACTGGTAACTGAAATGCTGGCACTGTAACTCAGTAAAACCTTCATGTGTTCTTCTTTGCTCCTTTTTACACAAAAGCCCAGAAATTTTCCCTGCAGGCTCATAATTGTGCTGCCATTATAGGATAGCTCTTTTAAGCCAATCATCCGAAATGCCCATCTTTCTGTGCATTATTGTGTGTCAGAAAAAGCAAAGCTTCCTCTCTCCTTGCTGTGCAGACATCCCGATACAGAAATTAGCCTGCGCGAATCCATCTCCTCAAATCCCAAAATAAGAAGCGAGTCTCCTGCCAAAGTGAGTGCAAGTTGTCCCACTGGTTTCATGTGGCTTTGAGTCAGATCATGAGGGGGAAGCTCAGGTCTGTGCACTATTCAAGATCCACCTGAAACAAATTAATTGATGGGACCAGCGATGATGGACAGTAAAGCAGCAGCTACCTGCAGCATCCAGGTGGATTAATGCACCCTGCTCCCTGCCCCTCCGCCTGACGTGTCCCCGACAGCTCTCTGGCAAAAGGAGCCCTGTAGTAAGCACTCCCTTTCAGCTCAACAGTTATTTTGCCTGCAGCCCAAGCAATATTTGACACATATTGTATCCCCTTTCTGCTGCATCAGCAGTGTTGTGTAAACACGTTAGCTCATCAAGGCTTGAAATTCACAATTGCTTCCCCACTTGCAAAACTAACCACGTCCGATAGGCCCAGGGGATGAGGCAGTTATTCAGATTCAAGCTGGTCAAAGTAAGAGAAGTGGTTAATAAAGTTACTACTATCCTTTCCAATCCATCAGCTGCCTCCAATACTACAAAGTGCTGCTGATGTGGCAGGAATGAATGGCACTGCCTTTCAGCAGCCCTTTCCTCTTCCCTCAGAGGGGACTGAGCAGGCTGAAAAGACTGATGGGTTTTCTCTCCTGATGGTAACAGTGCTGGTTTCCGTTCTGATCAGTGCACACTGGAGGAAATAAAGCAAAATAACACAACCTGCAAGGCTTCCTTCGCTGGGAGCGACTGCTGGATCTAAGGCTTGGGTTCTGAAGGGCTAATTTCATCTGGAGCAGACAGAGGTGAAGTTGGGCAGAGAGGTGGAAGTAACCAGGGGAAGAAAGAGCAAAAGGTCTCTCAGCTCAGGGAATGTGCACAGAAATAAATCCATCCCTCCACATAGGTTTGTTGTCCAAGAGAGCCCACTCCAGCCAGACATCTACTAGTTTCTGAACGCTGAGGAATTAGAAGCAGCAAGAGCAGGCAGGAGATGTATTTACCATTCTGCTGTCTTAGATGTACTGCACCAGATACACCATTTCAAAATGCCTCCTAGCCCTGCTGGCAATGAGAGGATGGTTGCCTGAATTCAGCCCAGCTACCTGTAGGCACTGATCTCTTTCACTGTGCTGGGGGGGGACCAAAGAGAAACAGACTGATGTCACTAGAAGCCACGCTCAACCAGGAAGAGGTGCCCTCTGCCAGTACCTACCCGACCAAAGTTAGGTAGGGCATGCCCTAGATGTTACGCATGTATTTTGCCCTCTTCTTGTTTTCATATGTGAGGTCTCACACAGACTTTACCTGGCCTCACACATCTGAGACCAGCTGTGGTGCTGGCAGCAGCATCCCCTTTGCTCCCCTTCAGCATTGTAGTGGTTTACAGTGGTGGCCACTGTCAGTGCAGTGTACTTACCCTACAAGTTATTGCAACTTCCAGCCTTCCCTGCACACCTCTGAGCTGTTTCATAAAACAGGGCAAAATGAAACCCTTCCTGAAGGGCCTTTTCAGATAAAGAGGTCGGGTCTTAGTGGCAAATACACCTGGGATACATCACTCATTTTCCCAATACTATCCCTTCCTGTTGGTCTGGTGCTTCTGAAAGTGCACGGGGTATATTCATCCCATGCCTGGGGGAGTTCAGGGTGCATGAACTTGGGCTTTTGCTTTGAGGCAGAAGGAATAGGGAAACTTCTAACTTCTGGACTTTGGTCCTTTGGTTTCATCGTTATTTAATGTCATCATATGTTCTCTTTTATATCTGTCTGCCTAATAGCAATAGACTTACTTTTTGAAGCAATAAATGTCTTCATGCATGAGCCAAGAATACTGAATCCATCCCTCTATGCAGATCTGTCATCCAGCGAAGCCTGCTCCAGCCAGGCTCCCACCCATCACCAAATCAATGTGAAACAGTATCTTTATAAGATCCATCTGTTTCTTTCCTTTTATAATAGCTTAAGATCTGGTACTATGAGGCAATGAAGTTTAAACAGCCTGTCTGTTAATTGGTAGGTAGCTCTTTCACTTAGCCCTGGCCTTGACCCTACTACCTCAACCATCTCACATGCTACTGCCTAATAATTCCTCAGGGATGGAGACTGAGGCCACGCCTGGTCATTCCTTGCTATCAGAAAGCTTCACCACAGAAGAGTCCTGTGAGCCAGCTGGAAGGGGGAATTACACTATTTGATGATAAGACTGTGCATAGGTAAGCCATGTTTTTCAGGACCTCTTGCTATGCCTTCAACCTTCCACAGTAAAATACACGTGGTACAGAGTTTACAGACTTTGTGCTCTAAATGTTGTAGAAAGATATAAAATCAGTAAGGTCCTGGGGAACAGTAGTTTTACATTCATGTGTTCTTGCTTTTATTAGACATTACTATTTATGTCAGAATCTGCAAAGTATATGATTTCAGCAGAGGGTAGGTTTTGTACATGCCACAAAGAAATTGATGGCAAATGACTGAAACTCACAGTAAAATGTACAAGTAAATGGAAATTTTCCCAACACTAAACTTTACTAACTTTAACTATGAACATAGGTAGGATGGCAATAAAACCAGTGATTCAGAATAGCAGAATTATATCTGAACTGAATTTGACACATTTATTATAAAATTATTAACTCATCTGCTTTCTAGGGCAGCAGAGTCCATCTGAACTTGTCATCTTCTTCAGCCAAGGACATGAGCCAGTGGGAAAAAATGTGAGTACTCACATTGATTTTAATTAGCTTCGGGGTTTAACACCATGTTTTTTATGTTAACTGAAAGATACATGTTGTACTTAAATGCCCTTACAATAATGAATAATGGTTCTTCCAGTGAATTTGCTAAAAATACGCCAATATGTTTTTAAGGAAATAAATGCTACGTTGCTCTGGCACATACAGTGAGTTCCCTCTTCTCCTGGAAAATGGTCTGAAGCCTGAGAGTCAGAAAGTGACTGAAATGGACCTGAAATGGCTGCTCCAGGGCTCTTTACATAGTCACCATAAAGAAGCTGCATCATCACCAAGGACTGGGTACCCTACATTTTATAGTCAGACAATTACTAAGTATTCTGGGGTGCCTTTTCCTTCTAGCCCCTAACTTGGTGACTAAATTCTCCTGGAAAGCCATGGACTAGACTTATCCCACTGTGCAAGGTAATTTGTACTTGGGGATCTCAAAGTATGCTGCAGAAACATCAAGGGGCCAAGTTGATGAGAAAGAGAAACACTTTGCAGTGCAGTGGCAAATCCCAGATAAATGTACACAATGCTCCTCAATTCCAGGCTTATTCTTTCAGCTTCAGGATCAACTTTTGCTTTTAGAAATACTAAATTTTAAAACCTACTGAATCTTGGACGAACATTTGCAAAGAGAAGGGAGCATTTGTCCTTAAGTACCAAAGGCTTTTGAAAAGCTCTGTCACTTCTTTTGGTTGATGGAAAACAGCATTTGTGGAAGAAACACTATTCTCTAATGAGCTCCTGCTTTAATCCAGAGCACATCAGAGGCTAAATAAACTGCGTGGGTTCAGCCAAATGTGTGCACAGTTCACATAGGTCTTGCTCAAGCTAATGGATCATTGTTATGCCAGGATATAATGGATAAATTGGCAAGGGTCTGTCCCTTGCATGTTTGATGCAGTCTCTGGATGAACCTGTAAGGATACATTTGCTTGCATTCTATAGTATTCTTTCGTACAGTCAAACCTTGTTTTGTGTTCTCAAAATGGCATAAAAAGTTCCAGAAATAATTCAAAGTAATTAAAAATAAAAGGGCAGGAATCGGATGCCAGGGAGGGGAGCGTTTTCTCTTTTAGCCTCTTTTTGTGGATCCCGTTGTGCCAAGACAGAGAACAGTGAGATGTTCAAATATTAATAAAGTGGTAGCACAGCCAAATTAAAATGCCCCAATTCTCATAAGTAATGTTTCCAGCAGAGCACAAAAGAATAATCAGGCCCCCAAACTAGTGAAGGAGAATTTATGACCCGCCATCTGAGCTGCCAAGAACTCCCTCCACTCTGGCGCTCAGGATGGCATGGGAATCACTCTGCCTTTAAACTTCACCCAACTCTGTGCTACCCTGCCCCCTACTTCTTTAAAAACAAACAAACAAACAAACAAACAAAAAACAGTTAATTAAAGAAATTGTATCCTTCTTGAAAGGGCTCTTTAGGCAAACTATCCCAGGTGGAAGAACTTAGATGTTGACCTGCACATGTTGTATGTACCTACCCTGTATGTTGCAGACATACCTAGGGCTCTGCTCTAGGTCTGGACTGGTCTTGTGGTATGGTTCAGGGTAGACTTCTAGTCTCAGCTACTTGCCTGAGTATCATAAAACACTTTGTGGCTTGAACCACTCTAGGGAGCAGGGTTTTTCTGTTGGCATTTCTGGACTAGCCGTCTCTCATGTGGCTAGCCAAAATAGCAATGAACCTGGCATTGTTGTCAGAGTGGTTTCGCCCTGTCCCATGCTCCTTTGATATCCTCACCACAACACCATCAGGCTTTCATGTATCACCTGCTCTCGTTTTTTGTATATTTAAATTGTGAACTTTGTTTTCCTTGTGCATCAACAATGACAATACAGACTCATGTACAGTAAGCATTAAGATAGGTTTTCCCAATAAATCTGCAATTAGTTTCATGAGGAAATGAAACCCCAAATACTATCAGTGTGTTTTTAATGAAACTGTTCTCTGTGCTACTCCTCTCCACCTTCCACTGGTCAGGACACAAAAATAAACTGGGCTAACAGTCAGACTCACTTTATTCTGCATCTCTAATGAATTTGAAACATGACATTTTGTTTTACATTCTCTTCCTCTGTCATGTATTCTGGTTCACCTCAACTTCCTATGATGGCATTATGAAGTTTTATTTGAGTGCCTTTTATTATTGTATTTGGTAGTCAAATAAAACATTATCTTTCTAGACTGTTTTTCCCATTAAAAAAACTGTCCCACATACATTTCAGCATTGATTTTGTTCCAATCTCTGGCTGGATATAGAAATGTCTTCTAATACCAGGAGTCCTAAATGAAAATTTTAAGAGGCAGCACATACTGTTTTAACCCTACTCTATCCCTTGATAGACTTCTGTAACATCAGTCTGATCTCTGATATCACTCTAACCAAGGTAGTCTGCTTTCTCCCAGAATTTTTCCTAGTGCTCAAGATACGTATTATCTCTCACTTATCACTTTGCATTATTTAAACATCGGTAATTTGTGGTTCTTTATGCTTTGCAATCTTTTCATATAGAAAATTAAATAAATAAATAAAAAGGAATCAGAGGAAAAGGACATGAATCAGCTTCTAGAGATGTAGATTTAGTTTCCAGGGTTCTTCAATTCACCCTTATCAGTCATGGGTAGTGATCAAAGAATTAAATGCCTTCCCAGTTGAGAAAGGTTTAGAACAGTAAATAGCTTGATCATTCTGGGTCATTCTGACACAACATTCCCAGCCACTGATGTATCCCACATCCAAATGGTCACACTTCAGACACTTGTGAGTGATCTTACACAAATGTACTTACTTTCTCCCTTGAGGACTTCCCAGACCTCTAAGAGTGGGAATGCTCTACCTCTTGCATATTTGATCCTGGCCCTCTCCTATTGTGAAACCAAATTTCTGCAAGTGGAGCATAAAGACTGATGTCTTTGAGAGAGACTCTCTTTAAGTGTTTAAATGTATAGCTCTTAAAAACACGCACCCCTGCCATGGAAACTGGTAGGAGTCTGCTGAACATAGTCACACACAGACTCTCAGCTAACTAAACTGAATGTATCTTTCCTGTCTGCAATAGGTATTTATCTTCTGCTCATTTCTCCTCACTATAGAACACCAGACTCTACAAGTTTCACCATTACTTACTCTGGTCTCATTATGCCATATGCCTATATATATAAATATATACATAAGTTTATATATATAGTCAGTTTACAAAAGTCATGCACGTCTTGTAACTTCCCTCTGTATATGTTCTCAACACACCTTGTTATGTTGGGTACCAGGAGTAAACATGCTCTTTGTACAAAAAGAAAGAGTTTCAGCCCATACTTCTGTCCCTGCTGCGCTGAAGAGCAATACCCTATTGAAATGATATAAGAGGCTTGTTCTGGTTTGCATTTTCCAATTCAGGCAGACAGCTGTGGCAACTACATGATAGCACAATCAATGCTGACACAGCCATACATGGACAACATGTACAGAAATGTAAAAAGAAAGGTTCCTGGCCTAAGATTCCAGCCTAATTGAGCCAAACACAATAAACGTGATAATCATTCCTTCTCACAGTGAAGTGAACAATTCAATTTGGAAGGAAAGATGTGCCATTGCTATTCCCCAGTCCTGCTGTTATTTTATTTTATATGCACTGTTACTGCTCATCATAGAGATTTTCCGCATTCAGTTTGGAAGTACCTTTGCCAGAGAGTTCAAATTATGGTCTAAACTCGGGTTAATGGGGCTTCTGAGGGTTTGCCTACACGGGGAAGTTAGAGTGCTATAATGGAAGCTGTTAATTTCCATCACTAAGCCTTTCTGGACACCCTCGGCCAGGCACAAACCAGCACATGTTCACACGCTAGAGCCTGAGCTGGCCAGGCATGAGGGAGCTTTGGTCTGACAGCTGTAGAGCTGTGAAAGCACAGTGCTTCTCCCAGGCTCTGCTAAAAATCTGGCTGTGTCATCCCTGACTTGGCTCTTCCAGGCAAGAGGCTGTCACCTTCAGGGGAGAGCTGATGGGCCAGCCCCGGCGCATGGATGACAGTCCCTGCCACCCCTCCAGCGGCTTTGTGGCTGCTGACATGGAGAGCATAGCCACCCTGCTGCATCCGCACTCCCAGGCAGACAAGCCCACCACACACCAGACTTGCTGCAGAGCTCTCTGGGGAGGTCCTCTGAAAGTCTGCCATCCAACACTCTTTCCAGATGCTGCTGCCTTTGAACGATATTACAACTATTGCAAAATCACTGCTGCTGTTGCAAAAGTAAAAAGGAGCCAGTCCAGCGCACACTTTTTAAGTCGGTGATGTCAGCTACAATAAATGTATAAATAAATAAACAAACTACAAACTCTGGCGACCATGCTGCTGCATTGTACTTCTTGACACTACGACATGGAAGTGCTGCTATGTAATAAAGTTGTGCAGCAGTTTAGCTACTTCCTCTCACCTCCACTTAGCACCAAACAGTACCACTTCTGACTTTCTTGCAACATTGCACATCAGCCATTAGGTTAGAAGGGAAAGGTGATAAAAGACTTCTTTTCCCCACAAGAGACATGAACTAAAATTGTTAAAATTTTTGTGGTGCTTGTTTACTCTGCATCCTTGCCTTTACTTCTTGCTTTGAAGAAATAGCTTGATTTACATTGGACTGAAAAATGAGCACATTAGGTGGTTGCTATCATGGAAGATGCCATTGCTTACCTGCTGTCATCCAACCTCCCATCCACAGGGCAGACTTGCACATGCTGCTGTGGGGCCACACTCAACAGGCAACACACACTTGGGGTTGCTCTCTGGAGAAAAAAAAAAAAAAATAGAATGAGGCAGACACACAGAAAGTGTTTATCCTATCACCTAAGCAGAGGGGACCTGTTGTAAATGCATGGTTCTTTCTCAAGCACAAAGATGGACTCAGCTCTGGAGCCTAGCATGGTGGAAGAGAGCACTCATAGGGCTTTAGCATGGACCTAATATCCTGATGCAGCACAGACAAATCAGGCATAGTTGAGGACAGGCTAGCCCATGAGCAGATGACCTGAACTTAATCTCTTCCAAGCACAATACAAGCTTCAAATGGAATAGGTGCAATCAACACTGATGGAAATGCGTTTGAGTGCATGGCTCATTTCAATCTGTGCAGAAATACCCCTAGACACCATCTTTTTTGCCCCTTTATGTTTATTAACTACAATTAGGTAGTAATTTATATATCAGAGAGAAGTTATTTCAGAGCTCACAATGCTACTCACATAGAAAACACAAAGCAACCATTTTTGTTATATTAAGCTAAAAGAAAAAAAAAAAAAACACACATGAGAAACATGAGACAGTATTAGTGATTAAGACAACTATCTCCCATTTTTTTCAGGAAGACTGATATCTGCTGTGGAAAGAAATGACTGAATGAACTGCAGGTGTAGCAAGGTAGTTAAATCAATTGGGCCCAACAAATTGCAGTTTCTCTAAAGGAAGGTTAATAGTTGGCCTGGAAACCAGACACTAGAGAATAACAAGTGTATGTACATGTGTGACAAAGAGAAAAAAAAGACAGCATTACAGATCTTATTTTGTATATGTATGCTGTCTCTGATTCAACTGGCACAGAAAGTTCTACAAAAAGTACAGTGATACTAACAGATATACTTCCATTAAACTTTAGCCTTTTGTTTTATAAAGACAAAGGACATGACAAACTTCACTTTAAATAGAATCATAGAATCATTTAGGTTGGCAAAGACCTCCAAGATTCTGAATTTCAAACATTAACTGAGCATGGCTAAGTCTACCAGTAAACTATGGTAGGACCTCACTTAGCCTCGGTGAACTTCATACGGTTGACCTCAGCTCATCAATCCGGCCTATACAGATCCCTACCCTCAGGAACCTTCCTACCCTCAAGCAGATCAATGCTCCCACCTAACTTGGTGTTGTCTGCAAACTTTTTGAGGGTGCACTCAATCCCCTCATCCACATCATTGATAAAGATATTAAAGAGAACTGGCCCCAACACTGAGCCCTGGGGGGCACTAATAGTGACCGGCCTCCAACTGGATTTAACTCCATTCACCACAACTCTTTGTCTACACAACCCGAGTGGGTCACCTTGTCACTGAAGGCAATCAGGCTAGTCAAGCAGAACTCACCTTTCATAAACCCATGCCAACTGGGCCTGCTCACCTGGTTATCCTGTATGTGCTGCATGATGGCACTCAAGATATCTGTTCCACAGCCTTCCCCAGTACCAAGGTCAAACCAACAGGCCTGTAGTTGCCCAGGTCCTCCTCCACTGTAAAATGATCCATGATCAAAATAAACCCACCAAAGTTCTGCCAGTGACACCAGGTGTGGAGCCGGGTATTGATCTGCTGGCTCATCCTGTTTCGCACCTCATCATTCCCTGCAACTGGAGGCATAGAGGAAAATTCTACCTGTGCTCATGATCCCTTAGCCAATTGTCCCAGGGCCCTGAAGTCTCTATTGTTTGCCCATGAACTTCTTGTTGGAACTTCATCATGGCCTATGTGAACCAATAATGGGTAATAATTGGGCAGAAAGCTTTCTCTTCACATCTCTAAGCTGGGCCGCAAGAAGGCAGCAGACTGCCCTATGAAGTAGCACCATTCAGCATATTGGGCCTTCTGTTCCCTTCAGAAGGGCATCTAAAAATAGTTGCAGTCTTTGAGTAAAAGTGGAGAACCCATGCTAAAAACTGCATTTAGGTTAGGGATATGAAGAGTGATTACAATAAAAATAAATTCTACCTAAAAGAAGATGGCATAAATCCTTGTGTTTTCTCACTAGGAGACTTTGAGTGCATACACTTACACACACATGCCAACATCCTCCTTCTGGGTCAGGGTGAAGCCTTTTCTGCCTCTTCCCAGAGTCTCCCTTGACTGTAGTGCAACATGGGTCCCTCTGCCCCGAAAACCTACAGCAAAACTTACCCTATCATTGTCACGGACCTTGCTAACAGGAAGACATAAGGAAATAAAGTTTGACTATTTTCCTCCCCAAACCAGACTTAACGGAGTATGAATGCCTGCTGCACACATGAACAGGCTTCAGTTGTGGAACTAAACCAGAGCATCCCAGGTTCCTGGGTCCCTCCCACTGAAATGACTTGGCAATCAGGATATTCCTGCCTCCTCAAAGGTGGAAAAAATCTTGGCTTTGCTAAACTGAGTTAATCTTTCTCATTCCCATTTATTTCATGCAAGTTTTCATAGAGGAGATTTGGGTTTTAGGCATATATTGATAACACAGCTTTTATGTACTTTTTGTACCTTTGCCATTTAGACAAACTGAGAAGAAATACAGCATTTAGAATCACAAATGCTTTCTGCTTTACCTTTCCATTTTCATTGCTCAGGTGTCCAAAGGCTTTAAGGAGCATGCATTTCATGTGTCACAAGGAAAGATAGGATGTGAACTCAACTTCATCATCTCCTTTGTGTTTTGAGCTGATACTACGCTCACAGAAAAAGTCTCTCCATACAGCTGAGCTTTCGTCAAATCCTGCACAGGTTTTTTTTGTTGATGCTCTCAGCCCAAACAAATCATACTGCAATCCATCACAATTCACTGAATGTTTAGCATACTTGCCAGGTTGCTTCGTAGTTTTGCCATGCTTAGAGATGCTGATGAAAACTTGTTTTCATTCTGTCTGCTATCACAGGAATTGTATTTGTTAAGCTACACCTCTTTCACAGTTTGCATGGAGAAGGCAAAGAGAAAATCCTTTCTTCAGTCACTGACATTTCAGCTGTTTTGACTGCAGCAATTGAATCCGACAGACTTTCATTCTAAAATGCAAGTGAAAGTTTTGTTTGGCAGAGAAGGACACAGCCATTTTGAGACATGTGAGACCTGCTCCTTTTTAGTCACAATTTCACAAGCTGTGGATGCTCCAGTTTTCAAACATGCTTATTACAGTTAGCTCAGATCCCAAGTGCTCTGGCGTGTATAATTCCTGAGAAAGCAGTTCTTCTGCCAGATTAAGGGAACAGTTTGCTTTTGCCTCAGGCCATTAACATTTTAATAAAATGGTCGTCAACTGTGATAACAAATTATCTTTAGGGGACTTTATCTATTATTAACCTTATTAAGTAACAAGTTTATTTTTGCTGACATGTAGATTTTCCAATCCTCATCAAGACTGATTCCTTTTTTTCTTTTAATTTCATGTTCCACTATGTTGCGCTCCTTTGCTAAAAGTGTGTTTTGCAAGTTTGTTTGGATTGTTTTTGCACTGAATTTCAATGCCTTCCATCTCCTCAGAGTCAGGAAAAATACATGATCTCATCAGAAGTCGTTAGAAAAAGTTGTTTACTCCTGTATATCAGTCATTTTAGCTCAGGTAAACTTACAATTATTCACATCCTGGTTTCTCAGGCACTGGGTTATCTGAAAATTATTTCTGTCCCCTAAACTCAAAATCCAGAGAAGAACTAAAATTTGTTTAACAGAAGCTATAATTATCCAAGGTTTCAGATGTCTGCCAAGATACCAGGGTTACCATTATTCAGTGTAATTAATGCTTTCACCAATTTAGAAGACTGTACAAACATCATGGCCTCGTGCTACTAGACAATGAGCACTTTCTATGAGATGATGAATGCCTTTGCTTCTGATAGATTTATCAGTATCTTGCAGGTTCTGGATCCATGCTGGTCACGTATAGGAGAGGCTGAACCAGTTAAGAAAAACACAGCTTTCAGTCCCAACTCTCTCATAAACCAGCTGACTGAAAACCACAGTCTATTACTGGAAGTAAACACAACCTGATTTTTTTTTCTACTTTTTAATTTATTTAATTTTTAAGTTTTCAAGAGAGTCTTAATAAAGGTTCACTACATCCTTTCTTTCTGTATGCCTTCACAAATCCATGTTATTTCTAAGCTTGTAGCAAGATGCTCTGCGAGTTTTGCAAGGAAGTAAAGTCCAAATGTATTCATAGAATCATAGAATGGCTTGGGTTGGAAGGGACTTTAAAGACCATATGGTGCCAACCACCCTGCCAGGGGCAAGGACACCTCCCACCAGACCAGGCTGCCCAAAGCCCCATCGAGCCTGGCCTTGAACACCTCCAGGGATGGGGCATCCACAGCTTCTCTGGGCAACCTGTGCCAGTGCCCTGAGTAAAAAAATCTCCTCCTAACATCTAATCTAAATCTCCCCTTTAAAAAATAAAATAAAATAAAATAAAATAAAATAAAATAAAATAAAATAAAATAAATAATAAAAAAAAAAATTCCCCTTTGTCCTATCACTTTCTGTCCATGTAAAAGTTGTTCTCCATCCTTTTGCTAAGCACCCTTTAAGTACTGAAAGGCTGCAATGAGGTCACCCCAGAGCCTTCTCTTCTGCAGGCTGAACATCAACAGCTCTGTTAACTTTTCTTCACAGGAGAGGTGCTCCAGCCCACTGATTAATTTTGTGGCCCTCCTCTGGACCCACTGTAACAGCTCCACACCCTTCTTGTGCTGGGGGCCCCAGACCTGGATGGAGCACTCCAAGTGAGGCCTCACAATAGCAGAGCAGAGGGGGACAGTCACCTTCCTCCACTGCTGGCCACCCCTCTGGTGATACAGCCCAGGCTGCAGATGTCTTTTTGGGCTGCAAGCTCACGTTGCTGGCTCATGCCAAGCTTTTGGTCCACATGAACCCCCAAGTCCTTCTCTGCTGGGCTGCTTTCAGTGAGTTCTTCTCCCAGTCTCTCTTCATGCCTGGGATTGCCCCAACCCAGGTGCAGCACCTTGCACTTGGCCTTGTTGAACCTCATTAGGTTCACATGGGCCCAGTTCTCAAGCTTGTCCTGGATGCCATCCCTTCCTTCTGATGTATCAGCTGCACCACTCCACCTCTCCCAAGGTGGACCCCTGAGGGAAACCATTCATCACCAGCTTCCACCTGGATGTAGAGCCATTGACAACAGCTCTCTGGATGGGGCCATCCAGCCTATTCCTTATCCACCAAATAGCCCACCATTCCAATCTATATTTCTCCAATTGAGAAATCAGGATGTCGTGTGGGGCTGTGTCAAAGGCCTTACAGAAGTCCTGGTGGTCTTGATCAGTCTTCCCTTGTCGACTGATGCAGTCACTCTGTCACGGAAGGCCACAAGATTGGTCAGGCATGATTTGTCCTTGCTGAAGCCATGTTGGCTGTTCAGGATGTTTTTTCTGCATAGATGTCATATTATTTCTAGCTTCTTGACAGCTACTGCTTCTAATTGCAGCAAATGGGAAAAAAATTGATCTAGTCTGTGTCTTTACTGTAATCTCAGGTGTGACTTTGATGTAGTATGGAGATATTTCATCTAATTTTAAGTTAGTTTGTGCTGCTGGTGGGCTGGCTGCATCTGTGCCGGACGTCATCAGCAAGATTATTCCCTTCCTGGGCTGGGTTAGAACTAGCTGGATGCACCACGCTGGAGTCATGTCTGCTGCTTGGCAGATGCCTTGCTCTCCTGGGTGCAAATTTACACCATCAGTAGGAAGTCTCCACACCACATAAAGGAGCCTGCAGCATAAACTATGAAGGCCCTCTGTCACAGGTAACAAAAAAAAAAAAAAAAAAAAAAAAAAAAAAAGCAAATTAAATAAAAAATATGACACCACTTTAAATTTCTAATTAATTTATAAAAATAAACCAAGAAATAACAACAATGGAATGAAA